>NW_026000229.1:13698581-13772435 GCF_001458135.2 Marmota marmota marmota | reverse complement strand
GGGGAGGTGGGGGAGAAGCTCCGGTAAAGTTTAGCGAACCTCGGGCCGGCGTTGGGGTTCGGCTGAGGGGTGGCGGGGGAGTCTGCCTGGGTGGGACGTTACTCTTTCTCTTTGATTCCGGACCACCGGGGAGTGGGGAGAAACCCCCTCGGTGAGTGTGTATTTGGAAGGAGTAGTGGGTGGTGGGATGCAGCTCCTCTCTCCCTTCTCTTGCTTTGACTGGCGTGGAGGGTGAGAGGAGCCTTTGGGGGTCTCTGCACACACCATGATGGCGATGCTATAGCTGATGGAGGTGAATGGTTCGTGTTTATATCCCCCCGTTGCCTTTTGTTTGTAGGGACATCTTGCTGGCCATGTTGATTTGAACGAAATTCTCCCCCCCTCATCCTACTTCAACCCCCGATAAATAGAACGTTCCTCCGTTCCTCTCAACTGTACCAATTACTCACGCCTCGCGAAATTAGATGAAAGGGTGCCCCCTTTCCCCCGCTTTTTCTCCCACCCCAATCTTTACCTGATGATGGCTTCTTTACCGAAGCAGATATACCACTACACAAGCAGTTGGGGGAGGGGGTGGAACCCTTATGATTGGATTGTGACAAATGGGGCTCCGCTTGAATAATTTTGGTTTAGTAGCAGGCAGTTCTTAACTAACGCGTATTATTTCGAGGCTCTGAACGCGATATTCCCTTCTCTGTGGCTTCCTGTGTGTGAACTGAGCAGCTGGTTATATCACAGCCCAGAGAATTGACATCTCGGTCAGAGTGGAGATTGGGATATACGATTGTAAATCCTTGGGGATATTTGTAAATTCTTTTTATAGTTAATAAAAATCACTTGTTTTTTTCTCCATTGTGATAAAACAACTTGTAAAACACCAAACACCTGGTTCATTTCTGGAGAGTTTTTCTGTGGAAAAGCCTCATTGAAAGATCGTTTTCCCTAATAACTTGGGAGCATTAACATTGTGAGATTTGTATATTTGTATATTGGCTTTGAGTGCCATTCTTTTAAAATTTACTTCTAATTACACTTTTAAGGCAGAGAAGAACTGGAATGGATGATTTCTTTTTCCTTTCAGTTTTGACTTGAAAGGATAAAGCCTCAGGAATTTGACTATTTGGAGATAATTAACCCTTGAAATGAAAAAGTACACAACTTCAAGATACGCGTTTTCTATAGTTTCCCAAAATAGTCACTATGTTGCTGTGATCCTTGCCTTCTAATATTTATTTTGTTAGCAGTCCTTTTGAAATAGCTTATCAGTTCTATTATACATGGACCATAGAGTAAAACTGAAAAGCTTGTGGGGGCTATATTGTGACTCTTGATGATGTCTGAAGAAACTAGTATGGAAGGCACATGCTGGGAGATTTACTTCTTTGTTCTTTCTCATTTTAAGAAAGTGCCTTTGAGGATAGATGAGATCCCTGGTGTGAGTCTTGTTAGGTAAAGTTTTCTCTTTACAAAAATGAGTCCATATCAGATGAACACTAAATACTTGGGGAAATGTTATTTATCTAAAATTGGTGTCCTTTTTTTGCTGTCTCCAAAATCATCTTGAGTTTTTCCAGAGGAGTTTTCAACTTTTATGTTCCTGTTTTATAATTTTATAAATTATAATAACTGTTTTGACATGTTTGTATGTCATTGTGTGTGCCTGAGACCTTGAGGAGCTGTGATGAATTACTTAACTGGTGATAAGCTGTGTTAAAAATTTTGCTAATGCTTCATTATGGTTAAATTTACTGTTCTTTTTTTGGGAGTGGGGGAGGTAATCTCAGGAGCCAGCTATAGTTATTTAAGAATGTGCACATATAATTTTTTGTGTAGTCAAGTTTGGAAGATACTCCTTTTGGAAATATATTTGCAGGGTTTTTTGTTTGTGATTTTTGGAGGTAAATAACATGCACCCTAAAAAAGTAGAAAAAAATCAAAGTAAGAATTAAGAAAAACAGGGCGTGGGTTGTGGCTCAGTGGTAGAGCACTTGCCTAGCATGGGTGAGGCACTGGGTTCGATCCCCAGCACCACATAAACAAACAAAGGTATTGTGTCCATCTATAACTAAAAAAAAAGAAAAAAGAAAAACCTAGATTAGAAAAAATCTAAATGGAAATACAGTACTTTCAACTGAAAGGCTTTTGATAAATACAGTGACTTTTTTGTTATCCTAGTTCACAGTCCTCATTTAATTTTGCTGTGGATTGTGTTTATAATTATTTTCCACATGGCCCTTTTAGTGAATCCTTTCAAATCTATAAGGAATCTGCAAAGATCTAGATGGGAAAAACAGATCTGTATCCCCTGTAGGAATAGTGCAAGCTGCAACACTTCAAGGTACTGCCAATAAAAATTATATTGTGAGTCATACATATCAAAATGAGTACTCTGTGCACATTTGTTTATGAAAAGTTTAATTTTTCATTAAGGATCTACCCATAAAAGACTTTTGTGAGAATACGGAGAGTGAATATTTTATTGTCTTTACCAACTTAAAAGTGGGAGGGTGTGATAGCCGGGTGATGTTGATAGTTAATAATCTGACAGCTTCTTGTAGCTCCTCTTAAAAGTACTTTTTTTTAACAACTGTTTTCTGAATTAAAACTTAAACCAAGTTTTACTGCTATTTTAACACAGAGGAACTGTAGGAGGGAAGATGTTAATCATCATTTTAGTGGAGTAAATAATGAAATTCAATGGGAAGAAAAAACCATACTTTTAAAAGTATTTACTTTATAAGCATGTAATTAGATTCTGTTGTCATGTTTTGCCTCTTTGTTTTCAAGAAATAACCACTTAGTTTTGATCTTTGTGGTGTAATTTGTCTGCTTTTTTTTTTTTTTTTTTTTTTTTTTTAACAAATAGAGGCAAGTAGATCAGACAATTTATTCGTAGATTTTATTTTAATCTCCATAACTTGCTTTTGACAAGTGCCACATTTAGATGGCTTTTGTTTTATGTCACTAATTTTGTGAACAGTATTTAAAAGCAGTTTATAAAGCACTTTAGTTTTTAAGTATTTCATGTAATTGTTTGAAATACTGCTTTCTTTTCCTCTGTGGTTTTCTCCTGGGTGATTGCATTGTCTTTCTCTTCAAAGAGTGTCTTGTAATCCCTGTTGATTGTAGTGGTGCTTAGTGTTGAGTCCATAGCTGATTAACCTTGGGTTTCTCCTGGTGAACTCCATCAACATGCTGCTCCAGGCTTCTTGCTGAGGCTTTTGAGTTCAGTGTAATTTGTACTCTTTCTTGCTGGTAACTAGGGATAAGAAAATAAATGGCTCATGGTTGTAGTGGGAATTGGGAAGAAATACCCAAGTCTTAGAAAAACTTAATGTTTATGATGAGATGTAGCCTTTAAAAACAACAGCAACAAAAAAACCCTGGTTTATTACTTCATGAAATTGATTGTTGTGTTTTCTGAAGTTTTTGGCTCTGCCATTACGCATCTTTTTTTTAATGTTTGAATAATATCTTACTTAAATGGTACTTTTCAGTTCATAATGTGTCACATTATCTCTGATCTTTCCAAAAGTTCTTTTAGATAGGAAAGGCAAGTAATAACTTCTTTTTATAGGTAAAGTGGGTCTAAAAAGGGTAAGTGACTAATGCAAGGTCATACTGATAAAAGTGACAGAGATTTGAACCTAGGTTTTGTAGTTTCAGAACTCTTTTGTAGGCCTCCTTAAAGGTGGCAAGACTGTCCTGGAGTCCTCTAGAATACCTAGTTCATAAAGAATTCTAGTTATGGTATTGTTAATGTTTTCCCTTTTGCTCTTATGTCACAGTATTTTTGGCTATTCCTTAGGCTTTGGCAGCTTTCTTGTAAAAAGTTTGGAGTTTGTTAGTTGAAATCATATGTATTAATTTTTTAAAATATTTATTTATTTTTTAGTTTTCGGTGGACAAAACATCTTTATTTTTTATTTTTATGTGGTGCTGAGGATCGAACCCAGCGCCCCGGGCATGCCAGGCGAGCGCATTACCATTGAGCCACATCCCCAGCCCCATGTGTTAATTTTTTTTAATATTTTTTTTTTAGCTGTAAGAGGACACAATACTTTATTATTTTATGTAGTGTTGAGGATCGAACCCACAGCCTCACACGTGCTAGGCAAGCGCTCTACTGCTGAGATACAACCCCAGCCCATATGTATTTTCAAAAAAATTTATTGCAGAATATCATAATACCTTTATTTATTTTTATGTGGTGCTGAGGATTGAACCCAGTGCCTATCACGAGCTAGGCTCATGGTTGTAGTGGGAACTGGGAAGAAATATCTACCTCTACCACTGAGGTACAAACCCCAGTCCAGCATGTTAATTTTTGCAAATACTGTTTTGCTGGGGAAAATTTCAGAGAATACTGAAAAGTAAGCAGAAAAATAACACCTGTAATTTCAGCACTCAGAAATATTATGGTTAACATCTGAGTATCTATTCATTTACACTTTCTATGACTGTAAGTGTATATATATTCATCACAGAAAGAGATCACAATATTTTTTATTTGTAATCTGTTATTTTCATGGCTGCCTTTCCAGGTTAGTATTAGTCTGTATAATCATTTGAAAGGTTACATTATATTATACTCAATTAGTCTCTATCATGAGACAGATTATTTATATATTTTTGCTATTTTGGGAGGAATGCTAGGGAATGAACTCGGGGGCATCTTACATATTAAGCACATGCTGTACCACTGAGCTACACCTCCAAACCTTTGTTTGCTATTTTGAACAATGTCTTGACAAATGGCCTTGTACAAAACTTTGCACATGTTTTATATTTATATGACAGACTTTTTTTTGCTTCTGGAGAGCAATACAAATGGTTTTCTGATTCAAGTGTTGTAAGTGAAGTAAACTAATAATTCTTAGTTCATTAATTGTTTTACCTTTATTCTTTTTTTCTTCTTATTTTATTTATTTATTTTTTTGTATTGGAGATTGAACCAGGGGTGCTTTACCACTGAGTTACATTCCCAGTGCTTTTTATTTTTTATTTTGAGGTAGGGTTTCACTATGTTGCTCAGGCTGGCCTGGAATTTTGAATCCTCCTTCCTTAGCCTCCCTAGTCGCTCAGACTACAGGTGTGTGCCATGAAGCCTGATTCATTGTTTCTTTTCGATAGTATATCAGATAAGATTAAAAGTTGGCAGAGATGTTTTACAAAATGTTAGCAAACATTTCTTCTGAATCAGAACATTTGATAAAATATGAAATAGATCATAAAGTAATGTGTATAATTTTATTTCAAGTATGTTTTTGGAAATAATAACAATAATCAAATATGGCAAGTTTTGGTGCCTTGTTTAGATGCTTATCAGTTTTTAACTGGCATTTAAAAACTACTGAACATTAGAGAAAGTGGCAATGAGAATTTGCTCTACTCATATTTTTTTAATCTCATAGCAGTGTTGCCATGGTATTAAATTGGTAGGTAGCATTGTTTTGAGGAGATGTTATAGAAAGGTTATATAGGCAATGAAAATAGTATTGTGGAAGGATGGTTGATGAAATTAAGGATGTGAAAATGACCATTCTCTAAATTCAAATTGTCAGAATTTGGTATTCAGTTAAATCTGCATTTATTTAACCAATTTTACCATTAGGATTAAAAAAAAAAAACTTCAGTAGAGAAGTTTTAAAGTACTTAGTTGTATTTTACCATTAATTCAGAAGTACAATATACAGTTTTTTTACCCAATATACAATTTTTTGACTTCCAGATGGTGGGAAAGTGATACACAGCTAATAGAAACTATACTTCATATTTTGAATTTTGATCTTTTTCTGGGCTAACAGTATGTGATATGGGGAGAGGCAGCAAACCACAGCTCCTAGTCAGCCCACCTGTATAAGTGGTTAAGGGTGAATCCAATATCCTAGAGTATACTGTGTTGCCAAACTATGATGTTTGGTAAGTTAGGTGTAATAAATGTAGTTTTGATTTAAGATATTTCCACCTCGATTTAAGGAGATCCTATCTCAAAATAAAACTAAATAAAAAAGGGCTGTGGATGTGGTTCAGTGGTTAATTAAGTGCTTCTTGTTTCAATCCCTGATACCCCTCCCCCTAAAAAAAAAAAAAAAGACATTTTCACCGTATGTTAGGTTTATCAGGAGGTAACTCCACTGTAAGTCAAGGAGTATCTGTTGTTTTAATTACCATTGTACCTTTTGCTATTCTTGTGGTGCATGCCCATATTTCCAGCCCTATAATCCCAGCGGCTGGGAGGCTGAGGCAGGAGGATCCTGAGTTAAAAGCCAACCTCAGCAGTTTAGCGAGGTCCTAACCAACTTAATGAGACCCTGTCTAATAAAACATAGAAAGGGCTAGGGATGTGGCTCAGTGGGTAAGTGCCCTTGGGTTCAATTCCTAGTATGATAAAAGAAAAAACTGAGGAACTCCTGTTGGTTTTGATTCCCTCTTCTCTTTTTTTTCCTCTGATTCCCTCTAGGTTTCAGTGGTGTCACAAAAGATAATGGCCTAGAAACTTGCCCTCTGAATTTTCTGGCAAGCCTTCTTTATTCTTTATCATGAATTTCTAAAATTCATCAAAATGAATAAACTATCTTTTTTCCTTTTCTGTTCTTCCTTAGATGAAGCAAACAAAACAAACAACTCTTTTGAACATGAATTAGTAATTGAAACACCATAATCTCACAGTACTGTTTGTAAGTGTTCCTGTTTTTGAAAACTTCATCACTTCCTTACCTTTCCTGCTATTCTTTGCTTTCAGTTTCTGCCCTTTGGTTGCTATGTTAGTTTTACCCTTCTTTTGTCTGTTATGCCTGTCTGTAAAAACTTTCAGTGGCTTTCCATCAAAAAAAAAAAAAAGGACAGTCTTAGTTCTCAGCCTGGTATTCAAGATTTTCTACTGTCTGACCCCAGTCCACTTTGTGTATATCGTCTCCTCAGCTGTGTAGCAGAAGTCCTTAACTTAAAACTTTGCTTCTTTCTGTTGGCTATAGTGTTATGGTTTGACACCAATCTATTCTTTTCCATCTCTACCCTCTGGACGTAGTAGGTGTCTAATATCAAATAAATAAATTATGTTTAAGATTTATTTGTCAGGAATGGGGCTAATGCTCTTATCTATGTGAAATATTCTTAGAGTCATATCTTCACTCTTTTTTCAGGCTGTTTCTTAGTTAATTTGAATAACATTAAATTCAGGATAGTTTATGAAGGACTTTTGAAGGATATTTTAGATTTACCTTTTACATTCCTTTATGTTTTGTAGATAATAAGTGAATATATTTCTCATTGTAATGGTATAGCAGTAAATAGAGTAAAATTTGAAAGACTTTATCATCTTCATTCCCCTTAGAGGCAACCACATTGGTATGTATTTGTCTATTCCTTTTTAGGTGGATGGGGAAGCATAATAAACAGCTTTATTGGGGTATATTCTTGTTGCCATACAGTTCACATTTAAAAGTGTACACTTAAATGAGTTTTGATATATTCACAAAGTTGTACAGCCATTATCATAATCAGTTTCAGACTTTTTTCTTATTTCAAAAAGTAAGGCAGGAGGATTGTGAGTTCAAAGCCAGCTTCAGCAACTTAGACCTTAAGCAACTCAGCAAGACCCCGTCTCTAAATAAAATATGAAAAAGGGCTGGAGATGTTCTCAGTGGTTAAGCGGCCCTGGATTCACTCCCCCTTCACTCCCGCTTCTCCCCCTGTTTCTTCTGTTTCCCCATCTTCCTTCACCCCCAACCCTAGGCATCTGCTAAGCTGTTGTTTTGTCTCAATAGATTTTTCTGCTTTTATATTTTTCTACAAATGAAATCATATAATATGTGGCTTTTTGTGTTTGGCCTTCTATTTTTTTCCTCTGCATGGGCATTTAAATGTGTATATTTTTATAATATTTGTAATTTATTGTATAACATCAGAATAAAACTGGGATCATTGAAGGAACTCTTATTTGTACATGCCACATAAATATCTTCTAAAAACATAAATGGGATCATACTATACAATTTATTCCTACAGTTTACTTTTTTTACTCAATAGTGAATGTTGAAGATCTTTCCATGACATGTCCAAAAAATGAGATGGTTTTATTTTATTTTTTTTCCTGGGTACTGGGGATTAAACTCAGGGGTACTTGGCCGCTGAGTCACATCCCCAGCCCTTTTTTGTATTTTATTTAGAGACAGGGTCTCACTGAGTTGCTTAGGACCTTGCTAAATTGCTGAGGCTGGCTTTGAACTTGCAATCCTCCTGCCTCAACCTTGAGTCACTGGGATTACAGGTGTTTGTCACTGTGCCCAGCTGGTTTTATTCTTTTTAACACTGCAGAATATTTTATATGTATGGTTATACAGATTTATTTACTGAAATGTCAATATATATGATTGACAGTTCTTGATGGAGTGGGGTTGTAGCTCATCGGTGGAGCACTTGCCTGTCATGTGGGAGGCTCTGGTCTCAATGTCCAGCAGTATGCCCCCCCCCCCAAAAAAAAAAAAGTTTTTTTAAGAACTCATTTAATGGTTTTTCTATACTGATTTTCTTTTTGTTTTTTTGGTTCCAGGGATTGAACCAGGGGCACTTAACCCTGAGTCACATCTGCAGCCCTTTTTATATTTTTTATTTAGAGACAAGGTCTAAATTAAAAAGCTATGTTGCTTAGGGCCTTGCTAAATTGCTGAAGGTGGCTTTGAACTCTTGATCCTCCTGCCTTAGCCTCCCCAGCAGCTAGGATTACAGGGGAGTACAACCGTGCTGGGCTGCTATACTGATTTAAAAAAAACAAACAAACAATTTTTTTTCCCTCCAGTACTGGGGATTGATCCCAGGGGCCTTGTGCAGGCCCCCACTGAGCTACATCCCAGCCCTTGATTTTTATTTTTTTTATTTTTTCGATGCTGGGGATTAAACCCAAGGCATTATCTATACTAAGCACGTGCTTTACCACTGAGCTATAACTCCTCTCTACCACATTTAATGTAACCTGTACAGTATTAATGTTGGAGATTCACTTAAAAATATATATGAAAAACATAAGAGGTAAGGATTGTTTGGCTTGAGGAGAAATGAAATTGTAGGTTCTTTATGGGATTCTGGAGTGCACCACCAAAGCAGTTTGGGTTTCTGAATGTGAGCAAGCCTGTTTTTAGTTTCATGGAGTAGAGCTTAAAACAGAATTTAACATGCTACCTTGTGCTTTATGGTGAATTTTAAAGCCTTTTCTTAAAAATAAGACATGCAGGTCTAACTTTAAAGATGAGGAAAATTTCAGAGTATGTATGTATTCACTATTTTCCTTTTAAAAAAATTCAAAATATCCCTTTGAAGAGTAATTTTTCATTTTTGAGATATTTATAATTTTTCTCTTCATTGACACAATAAGTGTAAATGTGGGGTAAACCTTTCCCATTATTATACACCATTATCATTCTGGTGTATAAGCTTTTATAAGTTACCCAAAGAAAGGTGCCTAGCTCAGAACATGGCTTATAGTATGTATTTGATAATTGATTATTAAGAAGTTTCTGTCACAATTATGTCATTCATTTATATTTTTGAGTGCCTGTTATGTATGAGGTGCTAAGCTGTTGGTGGTTTGAAGTATATTGCCACACAGGTATGGATAGTTATTGAAACACTTGTAATGGAATATTTATTAAAAATTGTCTTTTAAAAGGTGATATAAGTAATGCATCAGTTGTTAGAGTGGTATCTCAAGGTTTGTTTCTCAAATCTCTAGTGGTTCACCAGACTCTGGGGGTCCTTGAGGTCAAAACTATTTTAATACTAATAGTAAGGCATTATTTGCTATATTGACATTTGCAAAATCAATAGTGGGCAAAACAACTGGTTACTTAGCATGAAGTAAGGTAGGGGTATTGAATTGTACTAATAGTTGTGTTCTCTATTAGCAGATACTTGGAATTAAAAAATAAATGCCTTTTACATTTAATGTCCTTGATGAGGCAATGAAACATTGATTTTGTTGTATCTGAATTCTTGAGTAAGTTTTAAATTGTATTCTATATGATGACATCAGAAGTACCCTGTAAAGCACTTTTATTGAATACCAAATCTGATGGTTTGCTCAGGGAAAAGACTTGTGCAGTTGTTTGACTTGCAAGCTAAACTAGCTGCTTTTTTAATGGAATACATTTTTACTTGAAATAATTGCTGGCAAAGTATAGTTATATAGACTTGGATTTGGCATACATTTTCTCAAAAAAAAAAAAAAGTCCTGTCATTACAAGGGACTGTAATGACAGGGGAGAACATCTGACAATATTTGTTGCTAATGATACAATTTAAGCTTTCAAGTAAAAATAGAATTTTGAAAAACTTGTATTTGACACTGTGAGCTTGACAGTTTCCAATATTTGACTTTTTGATAAGATCATTGTGATAGTAATGAATGTGTTATGTTAAAGAAGTATAATGAGCCATGCCTGTAATCCCAGTGACTGTGGAGGCTGAGGCAGGAGGATTGCAAGTCCAGCCTCAGGAATTTAGCAAGGTCCTAAGTAACTTAGTTAGATAGACCCTGGCTCAAAATAAAAATAAAAAGGGCTAGGGACATAGCTCAGTTGTAAAGTACCCCTGGGTTCAATCCTTAGTATCAGTCAATTTAATCAATAAAAATAGAGTATTTTAATAAAAATACAACATTTTGCTCCTAACTATGGAACTTTGAGGCTGAAGTTTCTTCATATTAAACAACTTAATACAGCAGATTGTGGAAATGGATATGAAAATCAGACTGTTTTTATTAAGCTAGACATCAGAGAGCTTTGCAAAAATATAAAACAATCTTCTCCCTAATTTTTTGAAAATAGATTTAAAATTTTTAAAATTTGAATTCATTTGGAGGGGGATCCTGGGGATTGAATCCAGGACTGCTGTGCTCTACCACTGATCTGTATCCCCAGCCCTTTTTATTTTTTGTTTTGAGACAGGGTCTCAGTAAATTGAAAGGCTGGCTTTGGACTTGCAATCATCTTGCCTCATCTTCCCAATTTGCTGAATTACAGGTATGTGTCACTGCACCTGGCTGAAAATAGTCTTTTTTGTGTGTGTGGTGTTGGGGATCTAACCCAGAGCCTCAGGCATACTAGGCATAGCATTGTACCATTGAAAATTGTTTTTTTAGATATACATGACAGTAGAGTGTATTTTGACATATTATACACACATGGAGTATAACAGTAGGATTATATTCTTGTGGTTGTACATGATGTGGAGTTTCGTTAGTTGTGTGTTCATCTATGAACATAGGAAAGTTATGTCCAGTTCATTCTACTGTCTTTCCTATTTCTATCACCTTCCTTTCCTTTCATTCCTTTTGTCTAATCCAATGAATATCTATTCTCCCCTCTCCCACTTTATTGTGTATTAGCATCTACATATCACAACATTTGGCCTTTGTTTTTTGGAACTGGCTTATTTCACTTAGCATGATAATGTTAAGAAGTAATGGGCTATTTATTTTTGGTGCTGGGGATTGAACTTTTATTTCTAATTTTGAGACAGGGTCTCCCTAAGTTGCCTCACTAAGTTTCTGAGTCTGGCCTTGAACTTGTGTGAGCCTCTTGCCTCAACCTCCCAAGTTGCTGGGCTTACAGGCTTGTGCTACCATGCCCAGCTCAGATTTATATTTAATTTTAATTATAAGCAGTTTCTTACCTATTCCTATATTTTTTACAATTTATAATGTTTTTATAACTTCTCATTCTTTACACGATTGAGTACTAACTTTAATTTAGCCCTCCAAACTAAGAAAATTTATTGTTTGAACACTATAGTTACTGAGTTTGGATGTCAGTATACTGAGTAGGCATTGGATACATTTATATAATGATTTTATTTGTGGGATTTAACATGTATAATTTGTAGCGGGATTGCAATATCAGTATGGTTCAAAATAAATTAAGATAGATGTTATATTATTATTTATTGATGAACAAGACACAGTCTCAATATATATATATAAAGCATGTAGTTTGGTAGAAAACAGAGTCCTTCTACATATGGCATAAGAACTGTAATGAGTTAAACAGAGAAGCCACATGGGAGGGTCAATTTACTAATATTACAGGTGTCCTAAGGAATGTATTCCAAATGTGATGAACATACAAATTGAAAATAGAATGAGTTGGAGTTACCTAGAGAAAGGTTAGGATGCCAGAAGGGAGAGAACAGCATGTATGTGAAAGTCTAAGAGGATGGAAAGCTGATTAAGGGATTGATGACTGTGGCTGAGACTGGATTATGAAGTATATCTTAGGCCATGTTAGGAAGTACGATCTTTATACTGAGTGCAATAGTCACTGAAAAGTTTAATCCATTTTGTCCCATCGTCCCATATGTGGAACACCTATAAAAATGTAAATATAGTGTGTAATATACAATTATAGGATAAGAAGAATATAATTATAACATAATTATATTAATTAAATGTAATATAAGTTCTAGATTATGATTTCCAACCTATTTTAATGCACTTGTGTCAATTTTGTTAAAATATTTGCAGAATTAAAAACTTGGAACTTAATGGTAGCAGCATGAGTGTGACTTGAAAAGGACATTGTTGGGGCAGAAAAATCCCTAAAGAGCATTTTACAGAAATCTAGGGAAGAGATCATTGTAGTATAAATGAAAATGGTAATAGGAGCTGAGCACAGTGGCTTATGCCTATAATTCCAGCAACTCTGGAGGCTGAGGTAGGAGAATTGAAAGTTTAGCCTGGGTGACTAAGGGAGACCCTATATCAAAATTTAAAAAATAAAATATAAAGGGCTGGGGATGTAGCTTAATGGTACAGCATCCCTGTGTTTAATCCCTGCCTCCATACAAAAGGAGATGGAAATTTGAAGTTATGAGGTGAATGAGGTCACACAGGAATACTGGGCTAAGTGAAAAGGAGCTCATGAATTCTGAGAAAGCCAGGTACAGAGATGCATACCTATAATCCCAGCTAGTGGGGTATTTGTTGCAGAATGATCATAAATTCAAGGGCAGCCTAGAGAATTTAGCAAGAGCCTGCCTACCAAAAAAAAAAAAAAAAAGGGTGGGGTGACTGGGAATGTAGTTTAGTGGTAGAGAGCTTGCCCAGCATGTGCCAACACTCTGGGTTCAATCGCCAGCATGGGGAAGGGGGTCATAGATGGAACCTGCAGTAATTAATTTAAAAAAGCTTTTAGCCAGGCATGGTGGTGCATGCCAGTAAACCCATTGGCTCAGGAGGCTGAGGCAGGAGGATGCAAGTTCACAGCCAGCTTCAGCAATTTAGCAAGGTCCTAAGCAACTTAGTGATACCCTGTCTTAAAATAAAATGTAAAAATAAAAAGGGCTGGGGATACAGATAGTGCCCTTTGGTTTAATCCCCAGTTCCAAAAAATAAAAACAATAAATAAAACCTTTTAGCTGAGTGTGGTGAACTTGGGCATTTAGGAGACTGAGGCAGGAAGATTACAAATTAGAGGCCAGCCTGGACAATTTAGCAAATTATCTCAAAAACTGTCTCAAAAATTTAAAAGGCTGGGCATGTAGCTTAATGGTAAGAGTGCTTACCCAGCATGTCCAAGGCACTGGGTTTAGTTCCTAGTACTGCAAAACAACATCAGATCTTTTAAAAACTTTACATCTGGGCTGGGGTTGTAGCTCAGATGGTAGAGCACTTGCCTAACATGCATGAGGCACTGGGTTCGATCCTCAGCACCACACAAAAATAAAGATATTGTGTCTACCTACAACTAAAAAAAGAAAGGAAAAACTTTACATCTGTGTGCTGCAAAAGTGTTTTCAAGAGTTCCTTTCCTTACTATTGGATAAAATGAATTCCTTACTTACCATATTTTCACTATCTGTTTGGTTCAGGTAATAAGAATTCAATACTCTAGAGTATTTTGAAAATACCTGTAAGATTGCTAATGGAGAATTTTTAAGAAATTTGAGAAAAGGCATCAAGGTAAATCATCATCTATATAACATTTTAACCGAGTGCAGTAATATGGACATGCTAACTTGGTATTTAGTAATGGTAGTTCAAATATTTTATATGTTTTGTCACCACATTTTCTCTAAGATGACTAATTTATCATCTAAACGGGTACTTGAGAGTGGAAGGAGATACTTTCAAAATTTAGCTAGAACAACAGGCATGGTATGGAACTCCTGGAAAAAATGATTCCCTCTTAGTTTTTTGAGAATTCTTCTATGAAGTACTAAGAAATAAGATGATAATAAAGAAGAGTTTTGTGACAGTGTTACAAACTAATGTCAAAGTAAATTTGTACAGAATTAGGTTAACAAAACCTTTCTGCTGGATTTCTTGGAATCTTTAATGTGTTAATATAATTTGAAAAGGGAAGGCATGGTAAAGAATTATAGAATATTAAATTTTCTGAACTTGTCTTGCCCCAGAACTGTATTTTTCTGAATACCTGTTATCACTATGAACCTGAAAAATGCTGATCTAAAGTATCTTATCAGTTACTTTTATTTTCATTTTAAGTTTTTTTTTTTTAATGGTACCAAGGATTGAACTCAGGGGTACTTAATCACTGAGCCACATCCCGAGCCCTTTTTATATTTTAGTTAGAGATGAGGTCTTGCTAAATTGCTTAGGGCCTTGCTAAGTCCTGCCTCAGCTTTCTGAGCCGCTGGGATTACATGGTATGTGCCACTGTGCCTGATTTATCAGTTACTTTAAATTGTAGTTCTTAAATTTAAAGCCCAGTCAGATTGTATTTTAGTTTTGTTTTTTTGTGATGTTAGGGATTGAACCCAGGGCTTTACACATGGTACACAGATGCTCTACGATTGAGCTCCAGCCCCAGCCTATTAATTTTATTTTGGGATTTCTGTTTGATTCCATCTAGGTAACTAACTGTATTACAATAAGTAAGTATATTTTGAAGGGGTTGGGGTTATGATTCAGTGGTAGAGTGCTTGCCTAGCACATGGTGAGGCACTGGGTTCAATCCTCGGTACTACAAAAATAATAAATAAAGATATTATATCCATCTACAACTAAAATAATATCTTAAAAAATTATAACCTTGGGCTGAAGCATCTAATAGCTCAGTGGTAGAGTGGGAGGTCACCCCCCACATAAATAAAAGGGGAAAAAAGCCAAAAAGTAATTTCAGTTACATTTTCCTCAATATAAATTTATTGATACTAGAGCTTTAACCCAGGAGTGCTTTATCACTGAGCTATATTTCACCTGCCCCTTTTTTTAAGATAGGGTCTTGATAAATTGCCTTATTAAGTTGCCCAGGATAGCCTTGATCTTGCAATTCTCCTGTCTTAGTCTCCCGAGTCGCTGTGATTACAGGTTTGCATCACTGCACCCCACTATTCAGAATTTTATTTTATTTAGCTAAATTTTTTTTTTAGTTGTAGATGGACACAACACCTTTGTTTTATATCTATCGATCGATCGATCGATCATGTTGAGGATTGAACCCAGTGCCTCACGTCCCAGGCAAGTGCACTACCACTGAGCTACAACCCCAGCCCTTAACAGAATTTTAAAAGGCTTTCCAGTATTCTTCCAAACTAGGCAATATACCTATATATATATATATTTTTGTTTTTGTTTTTATCATTTGTCTTAGGATTTAGTGATAGGTATTTAATTAATGTAGGCATCATTTCCTCTGCTAGAATTTATTTGTTGGTCTTCAGATGGGAAATATTCCTTCCCCCTACCCCCTAGTACTGGGAATTGAACCCAGGGCCTCACACATGCTAGGGAACCACTTTATCACTGAGTTAACATCTTCAGTCCTGTTTTGAAAATATTTTTTTTTATTTTGGGTCAGACTTGGTATTGCATACCTATAATCCCAGCAAATGGGAAGGCTGAAGCAGGAGGATTACAAATTTGAGGCCAGCTTTAGCAATTTAGTGAGGCTTTAAGCAATTTAGACCCTGTCTCAAAATTTAAAAAAAGAAAATTAAAAAAAGATTGGGGGTGTAACTCAGTGGTAAAGCACCCCAGGATTCAATTCCCCAGTACTCTTCTCGCACCAAGTTTTTTTTGGGGGGTCAGGGTTTTGATACAGTTCCAGGCTGACCTCAAACTTTCGTTCCTTGTTAGCTGGGGTTAGAGAAGTGTGGCTCCATACCCAACTAAATTATGCTTTCTAGGTTTAGAAATGAAACAAACAAACTTACTTTTAAGAACATTGGCTGTATTTAGCTCTGGAATTTGATTAGTTATGTGTTTAAGAAATGGCATTAAAAATAAGTTTTCACCCAGGCACGGTGGCACATACCTGTAATTTTAGCTACTTCGGACAGAGCTTGAGGCAGGAGGATGGAAAGTTTGAGGTCAGCTTGGGCAAATAAACTAGATCAGGACTCAAATTCAAAAAGCTGGATGGGGGTGGAGGTGGGAGGCTGGGATGTTGCTCCATGGTCATTTACAAGACCCTAAATTCAATCCCTGGTACCACGAAAGGGGGGGAAATGAATTTTCTTTAATTGTTCTTTTTTTAATTGATTATAATGAACTCATTTTATTTCTAATGACAATAAAAGATTAAGTATTTTTTATCTTAACTAGAGTTTTTTTTTTTCTTTTTTGGCTAATTTATGAATTGTACTCAGTTAAGCATTTTTTCTGTATTTATGCTATATATTTTTAAAAATTACTTCTTCCTTTCTCTTTAGCATTGTTTTCTCTCTCTCTCTCTCTCTCTCTCTCTCTCTCTCTCTCTCTCTCGTACTGGGGGATTACATTCAATAGTGCTCTACCTATGAGCTACATCCACAACCGTTTTCAGTATCTCATTTTGAGATAGGTGCTCATTAAGTTGCTAGGGTTGTCCTTGAATTTACAATCCTCCTGTAGCTGGGATTGAAGGCATGTAATACCACAGCCTGGGTTTTATTTTGTTTTGGTTGATGTTCTGGATATGTTAACATGGATGCTAGAAGGAATAGTCTGTTAATTGTTTTGGCCTCAAAGTATTGTGAATAGTCCATCTACCTTCTCTTCCATAAATTTCAGGAATACTGTGTAACGTGTTTTCCTTGGCCCTACCTTACGTGTTTTTATCTACATTAATGGAATTTCTGTAAAAAGAATGTGAACACTTTTCTTTTCTTTTCTTTTTTTTTTTGGTACTAGGGATTAAACCCAGGGGAACTTTGCCACTGACCTATATCTTCAGCCCCTTTTTAAATTTTTTTTTTATTCTAATTTGTTATATGACAGCAGAATGCATTACAATTCATATTACACATATAGAGCACAATTTTTCATGTTTATGATTGTATACAAAGTATATTTACGCCATTCGTGTATTCATACATGTACTTAGGGTAATGATGTTCATCTTTTCCACCATCTTTAGCCCTTTTGATTCTTTTTTTTTTTTTTTTTAGACAGGGCTTCAAAATAAAGGCTAAGGCTGGCCTTGAATTTGAGTCCCTGATTTTAAGGTGGTGTCACCACACCCAGCTAAGTCTAACATTTTCTTAAAATTTATTTTACTACTGTAGTAATTTTGCATGTAAATTTTGATCAGTGGTGCACACCTGTAATCCCAGACACTGGGGAGGCTGAGGCAGGAGAATCACAAGTTCAAAGCCAGACTCAGCAACTCAGTGAGGCCCTAAGCAACTTGGCAAAAATTTGTTTCAAAATAATAAAGGGCTGGGAATGTGGCTCTGTGGTAAAGTGCCCCTGGATTAACTCCCTGGTCTCCCCCTCCACCAAAATATTGATCATAATGATCTGTTCTGAAGATAATGATTTAAGTTTTACAGTAGGTTAGCAATTTTACTTTATGTAGACAAAGGATGCTTGTTGTTGTGAAATTGTTTCTCTTATCTGTAACTAGTAATCAAATGGATGTGTTTCCTTCCATGTAGAAAAGGAGGAGTGTTATCATTCATGAGTAGGTTTCTGATGGGATTTTAAAATACACTCAGGCAAGCTGTCATTGCAAAACAAACTTTTCCTGTAAGCCATTTTTTTTCTTTTACACATTTCTGTGTAGTTTATGAGAAATTATCCCCAGAACTTTGAGAACATTTCTTTTTTTAAATCAGTTTTTCTCTGAAATTTATAAATTGGGACTGAAATACTACTTTAATAATTTTTCTTGAGCTTTCTGGACAATGTTCATTGAATAATTAAACTTAGGAAATAGTCATCTGAATATCAAGTAGTTGAATAATTTTACTTGTAACCTTAAACTTTATTGTTACTTAGAGGGTAATCTCCTGTGATGTGCCATTAGAGGGTAATCTCTTGTGATGTGCCACAGGGCTCTCTAGTCTTGACCCAGTTATATCAAGTTTTGAAGTTGACCTAGGTGAATATTTAAGAGGCAACAGTTAGATTTTGTAGAGGACACAAAACTGAGGATGTGTTAGATGACAGAATCAAGAGGAATTAGTTCATCATCCCCTAGGCACTTACTTATAAGGTGTCATGAACTATTTTTAGCACCAGGGACTTGGATATGATTGTCCTTGAAAAATGCCAAGTCTACCAGAAGACACAGACTAGAAAATCAGTGATTTATACACTGTATGATAAGTTGCACAATAAACAGGTATAGTTTTTCAAGAGTTTTGAGAGTTTAGAATTATAAGCTGAAGAAAATGCAGTTTAACAGCATTAAATAAAAGTTTTTGCCTTTAAATTAATTGTGGGCTGGGAATGTAGCTTAGTGGGTTTGGAGCTTGTAGCTCAGTGGGTATAGTACTTATCTAACACGTGGGAGATTTTGGGTTCTATTCCTCAGCACCACAAAAACCAAACAATCAACAGGAAAATTGTGTTAGAGGATAGGGTTCTTTGACTTTGTAATAGTTCATGTGAAAGATGTTGAATGAAGATTTTTGTTAGCTTCTGTCTTAATATAAGCAACAAGATGATGGGGATGCACTCTACCAATCCCCACTAAAACAAAAGTATAACACATACCATACCTTCCCCCCTCTTTAAAAAAAATTTTTTTAAGTTGTTGATGGACCTTTATTCATTTATTTATATGTGGTGCTGAGAATTGAACCCAGTGCCTCATACATATGAGGTAAGCTCTCTACCACGGAGCCACAAACCCAGCCCACTCTCCCCTTTTTCAAATAAAGCCAATCTAAGGGCTGGGGATGTGGCTCAAACGGTAGTTCGCTCGCCTAGCATGCGGGGGGCACTGGGTTCGATCCTTAGCACCACATAAAAATAAAATAAAGATGTTGTGTCCACCGAAAACTAAATATATATATATATATATATATATATATATAAAAACAATCTAAAATGTAAATGTTTTATTAGGTTAAATTGGTAGAAACATCATAATAGGGATCATAATGATAGGAATAGAAATACTACTGTATTCAAGCCTTGTCAGACCATATCTAGAATATTTCATTCATTCCCCAGTACTATGGACTGTAGGACACCCAGAACAATGGTCAAAGGGTATATTTGGGAAAAAACCTTAACACATTTTAAGAATAATGGACAGTAGGTGGAAGTTTAAAGGAAATTGGATTCATACAGCTTTTAACTAATTTTTTTTTAAAGGTCATGAACTATTAGAAGTGATGGTCTCTCCACAGGTTGAGAGACCATCAATTAGTCACAAAGTATGGAAAACCAGTGTATTAAATGTAGGATTAGGCAGGGAGATCTTAGTTCTGTTTTATGTTCTGATCCTGTGTTTATATTGTTCCCAAAAGCATTTTAAAATTATCTAATAGTTTTCTTGCAGCATTGTGTGGACTTTGGATCTGACTTTGAGTCTAACTTCATTTTCTTGCTAGCTCTGTAAACTAATTACACCTGCTACTCTGAAATAGTTCTTCTAATACATCCCTTTAAGGCTTTTCCTTGATTTCTGTTCTGGAACCTAAATTAAAGGCTGTAATTTAAAAGCTTTGTTTACTTATAGAAAGCATTCTTTTTCTCACTTTTTGTTTTGTAAATACATCTTTCTTCATTAGGCATCTCAACTTTCAGATAGGGTATACTGTTTCTTTCATTGCTTCCTGTGTGAAACTTGAATTAAATGGGGTGGTATTTCCGTTGCAAATGCTGTGTTACGTTTGTTTTTGGTTGGAGGAGGGTTAGTGCCGCAGTCCGGCTGCAGCAAAATAACAGGTTAGAAAAGAATATTTGATATTTTAGAGTTTGATAGACTTAAAATTTCTTAAAAGTCCTTTCTTTTCTTCCTTTCCTTCCCCTTCCCCTTTCCTTTTCCTTTCACCAGGGATTGAACCCAGGGGCACTTAACCACTGAGCCATATCCCCAGCCTTTTTTATTTTTTTATTTTGAGACGGGCTTTCACTAAGTTGCTTAGGGTTTTAAGTTGCTGATGCTGGCTTTGAACTTGCAATCCTCCTGCCTCAGCCTCCTGGGTGGCTGGAATTATAGGCGTGTACCACCAGGTCCACCTCTTTTATCTTTTCTTCCTTTTTTTGGTAGTGCTGGAGGCTGAACCCAGAGGTGTTCTATCACTGAACCATACCTCAGCCCTTTTATTTTGAAACATAGTCTCACTAAGTTGCTGAGGCTGACCTCAAACTTGCAGTCCTGCTGCCTCAGCCTCAGCCTCAGCCCCTGGAGTCTGAAATTATAGGCGTGGGTCAGATGCCCAGCCTGGTTATTATTTTTTAGATTTTATTTTGAAAGTAAATGATGATGGTCCTCATGATCAAGTATAGTACTAATTTTTCAAAGACCCACCATAAGCCACAATATTGACCATAACCTTCAGTTTTTACTTGCAGAATTTCCTGGCCTTGTCTTCTTTATTTCCATTGTCACAGTTCCTTTTTTACCATATATGTAGATAAATATTTCCTGTTTGTTGCTGTAACCTTTAGAGAGGAGGTTTTTTTTTTTTTAAATTGTCGCTAGATCTTTTTATTTATTTATATGTGGTGCTGAGAATCTAACCCAGTGCCTCACACATGCCAGGCAAGTGCACTACCGCTGAGCCCCAGCCCCATAGAGAATAGATTTTTTTAGTGTGTGTGGTATTGGAGATGGAATCCAGGGCTTTGCACATGCTAGGCAAATACTGTACCACTGAGCCACATCCCTACCCCTTTTTAAATTTTGAGATAGGATCTCACAGGGTTTCCTGAGCTGGCCTTGAACTTGAACTTGGAACCCTCCCACCTTGGTCTCCCAAGTGGCTGGGATTATAAGCATATTTCACTGTACCTAGCTTGTTAGAAGTTATTTGTCTCTTCTTTTTTTTTTTAATTTATTTTTTAGTTGTAGTTGGACACAATACCTTTATTTCACTTATTTATTTTTATGTGGTGCTGAGGCTCGAACTCAGGGCCTCGCACGTGCTAGTCGAGTGCCACTGAGCTACAACCCCAGACCTATTTGTCTCTTCTTGCCTCACTCATCCTGTTGGTGTTACTTCCATAAATTCTTTTTTTTTTTTTTTTTTTTGTACTAGGGATTTAACCTAGGGGTGCTTTATCACTGTGCTATATCCCCAGCCCTTTTTACTTTTGAGATAGGGTCTCACTAAGTTGTTTACAGTCTTATTAAGTTGCTGAGGCTGGCCTTGAATTTGTGATCCCCCTGCCTCAGCACCCGAGTTACTAGGATTACAGGTGTGTGCTATCAGGCCTGATTTTAAAAGGCATTTTATTGTATATCTGTGCAGAGCATTTTTTCCCCTGAAAGAGGAACCATATTTTTTTTTGACTCTGCACTTCTGCATAAGGAGTTGGTCAATGTGTTTTAAATCCTACAATTTTAAATTATATTTTAAAATTATATATATATATATATATATATATATATATATAATTATATATATATATATATATTTGTTGTTGTTTTTTTTTGTTTTTTTTGTACCTGGAATTGAGCCCAGGGCCTCTTAACCACTGAGCCACATTCCTTGCTTTTTTTTATTTTTTATTTTGAGACAGGGTCTTACCAAGTTGCTGAGGCTGGCTTTGAATTTGCGATCCTTCTGCCTCAGTCTCCTGAACTGTTGGGATTACAGGTGTGTGCCACCATGTTTGGCTTAAGCTATATTTTTTATTGTGAAAAATATTATATTCAGATTTTAAAAACATTCTGACTTAGATTTGTTACTTTTGGATTCAAGTTATCAAGAAGGAGCTTTTGAAGTACGTAAAATAGTTTCAGTAAATTTAGTACATAAATGAGGATCACATTTAAATTGCCTGTCAAAAATTGAAGCTCAGGGGGCTGGGGATGTGGCTCAAGTGGTAGCGCGCTTGCTTGGCATACGTGCGGCCCGGGTTCGATCCTCATGCACCACATACAAACAAAGATGTTGTGTCCGCCGATACTTGAAAAATAAATATTAAAAAAAAAAAATTGAAGCTCATACATCATTTCAATAGTGTTAAGTTTATAGTTTGCTTAAAGGAGAATGGAATCTCCATTTATGTATAATTATAATATTTTGTGGGAGCTCAGTGCAATCAATATGAAGAATAGAGATCAGGAGAGGATAAAGAATATCAGCTGGGATGGATAGGTACAACATGTAATTTTCCAGTTAGCTTAATAAATAAATAAATAAAAGATGAGACATTGGGTGGAAGAAAGATTATGGAGAAGTATGTCATCAACCTGATTTACTGCTTTGAGTAGAAACTGTCTAACTAGGTTTTCTGGTTGAACTAGGCATTGTCGACAGATTGCTAACCTACCATCTACTTATTAACTATTTCTAATGGGAAGGATTAGAAATAATCCAAAATTCAGTCCCGTTGAATGAATCTGACCAGAAAATAATGAATGAAGTATTTTTGTTGTACTGTGCATGCTTTAATGTTTGCTATTATAGACCTTTTGATTATTCCTTTGGTTTGTGGATAGAAAGCAAAAGTATAAATGAAATATTATGACATTATTAAATGCCTAGTTTGGCTATCTTTAGAATTCATTCTGGCCTATAATTAGTTATAAAGTGTTACCAGATACAGACTCATAGGGTCTGCCTTATGACTAATCCTATAAACCATTGCAGTGGGATGTTTGAATGAGAATAATTATGTTGTTCACTAGTAGCATCTAATTCTTATTCACAATTTAGATATGACCTTTAATAGTATACGGTCATAGCTAATGAGACAATAAAACTGGCACTTTCTATTTAATTGCAAAAAGCACCCTTCTTATTGCTGTTACTTAAATATTGTCTGTCTTTTTCAGAATATGGACCCTGCCTTTGTGTACTTGAGATAGTGTTCACCTACACGTGTCTATTTTTATAAAAAGTTTTATGTCCTAAAAAGACAATTGAAGGAAATGCCTTCTTTTTAAAAATACCTTCTCTGATGGATCTTTAATAAATGCAGTGATGAGAATCTAACCCAGTGTCTCACATATTAGGCAAGTGATTTACCACTGAGCTACAACCCCAGCCTGAGAAATGCCTTCTTATTGAATGGTGGGGGCATACATGTCTACTCTCCCATTCCTCCCTACTCTTCCCTGAGAATACTTAGAGAATTCATTTTGGAAGGCCAGTATTCAGATAGGCATATAAGAAAAAGAACAACAACAACAAAAAAAAAAAAAACTGAAAGAAGATTATTGGCATAAAATTTCCCAGAACTGAACTGAAGGACATGTATCTGTAAATTTTATTTATTTATTATTATTATTTTTGTTGGTACCAGGAATTAAACCCAGGGATGCTTAGCCATTGAGCACACATCCCCAGCTCTTTTTTACATTTTATTTAGAAACAGAGTCTCCTTGAGTTGCTTAGAGCCTGGTTAAGTTGCTGAAGCTGGCTTTGAACTCATAATCCTCCTGCCTCAGCCTCCCAAGCTGCTGGGATCACAGGCGTGCACTACCATGCCCAGCTTATCTTAAAGGGTCAGCAATTATCAGTTCATTCGAACAAACAAAACAAAAACAAAACCAACCCAAAGATACAACATTGTTAAATTTCAGAACACATAAAGAGGAATAAGGCTTCCAGAGGGGGATACACAGTTGACTATGAAGATTAAAGATTTGAATGGTGCCAGTCTTCTTAATACCAACACTGGGAACCAGAAGACAATGAGGAAAGACATTCAGAATGCTTACAAAACATGATTTCCTCTCTAGAATTCTGCACTGAGCCATTCAGTTAAGTACAGGTAAATGAAGATTTTTAAAGACATAATGTAGTGAATAAAACAAAACCTTCCCATGCTCCCCTTCTCTGAAAGCTACTGGAAAATACCCCACTAAAAGACAAAACCAAGAAAGAAGTAGAAATGAGATTAGGAAACAGGAGATCCAGTATAAAAAAGAATTCCCAGGATAAGTTAATGGAAAATTCCGTGATCATAATTGTACATCAGGCTTAATATTTAACCAGTCTAGATTGGAACATGATGGAGAGCTTTAGGAAGTAAGATTTTTCTTTTTTTTTGGTGGTTGTTGTTATTTTGGTACTAAAGATTAAACCCAGGGTTGCTTAGCCACTGAGTCACATTCCCCAGCCCTTTTTATTTTTATTTGCTTTAATTTTGAGACAGGATCTCTCCAAGATGCTTAGGGCCTTGCTTAGTTTTTGAGGCTGATCTTGAACGAACTTGTGATCCTCCTGCCATAGCCTTCTGAGCCTCTGGGATTACAGGTGTGTGGCACCAGGCCCACAGGAAGTAAGTCTTTAAGAAAGAAATTAAAACAGAATTACCTGATATATTTGAATATATGAAGAGGAAAGTTAGACTGTAGCAGTTTGCAGATGAATAGGCAGTCAATACTTAAGATAACTAAGCAGGTGGGGAAATGGTGCAGTTATTAACTCTAATAATGGTTTAGCTGTTATATTACTATAATGGCTGAAAATAATATTGACCGTTGATTCTATCACAAATTATGATGATGAGGTGGGAAGAGAGATGTGACAGAGCTAAACATTTTGTTACCATGGGAAGTCAATAAATACCTAAAATGAAAAATTAAGAATAGATCATAATGAAAAATCCTAGAAGAAATAGCTAAAAAGTCAAAATGGTTGCCGTAGGGATTTGAAAATTGCGGGTGGGGTACGTAGCTGCTGTTTTTTCTTGTTAAAATGATTTGGCTTTTAAAATTATGTGCTCAGGGCTGGGGATGTGGCTCAAGCGGTAGCGGGCTCGCCTGGCATGCGTGCGGCCTGGGTTCGATCCTCAGCACCACATACAAACAAAGATGTTGTGTTCGCCGAAAACTAAAATATATATATATATATATTAAAATTCTCTCTCTCTCTCTCTATCTATATCTCTCTATCTCTCCCTCTCTCTTTAAAAAAATAAAATAAAATTATGTGCACATCTCTTTAAAAATTTTAAGAAGACGCTACTCACGGAATGCTCTTCTGTACAGAATATATACACTTCTCTGGCATTTTTAATCTTCTACAATTCTAAGAACTATATCATTTGAGGAAGAAAGCTATGAAATTGCCAAGGAGGTGATAATTTCTATAGTAGTAGTGGTTGATGTTACCCTTAGTTGTAAGCATTCATTTTGTTGTAGAACTAACAAATGGAAAGATTTTTTTTTTTTAGTTGTAGATTGGACACAATACCTTTATTTTGTTTATTTTTATGTGGTCCCGGGGATTGAACTCATGCATGCTAGGCAAGTGCTCTACCACTGAGCCACAACTCCAGCCCTTGGAGATTTTTAAACACATGGCAGATTAAAAAATTTCAACATCTCAGATATATTTAAGTGCCTAGTTTTCCTCTGTTGTCAGCATTGTACATTGCGAATCGACTGCTTCACGATTCTTGCAGCTTTTTGATTAAGTGGTGCTTTAGATGTTGCAGTGTTTTCTACCCCCTTTAGTTTTTTTTTTTTTTTTTAAACTGCGTGCTCCTGCTGTCCTTGAGAATACCACAGCCAGCTGTGGTGTCACATGCCTGTAATCCTAGCTACTTGGGAGAGTGAGGCAGGAGGATTGAAAGTTCAAGGCCAGCTTGGGCAATTTAGGGAGACTCTTATCTCAAAATTAAAGAAAGTAAAAAGGGGGAGAAGGGGAGTCTTGGGATGTTAGCTCAGTGGTAGAGTACTCCTGGGGGAGGGTAGGAGAATATGCAGCAGTTGGTACAATAATAGCAATAGGTACCACCTGATCTTTCTTTGCATGTGATTATACTGTTCAGTGGTTGATATAAATCCATATACTTTATTTTTTAAAAAAATGAAAAATATTTAAAATCTTTTTTATACTTTCTTACTTTAACCACCTACTTTTTTTTGTACTGGGGATTGAACTCACATCCCCAGCCCTCTTTTGTATTTTATTTAGAGATAGGGTCTCACTGAGTTGCTTAGTGCTTTGCTTTTGCTGAGGCTGGTTTTGAACTTGCAATCCTCCTGCCTAAGCCTCCCCAGCCCCTGGGATTACTGGCGTGCACCACCGCGCCAGCTGTTAAATTTATCTTCTAGTAGATATTTTTCTGTTTCCTAATTAAAAGGCATGCAATTTGTTTAAACAGTATGTTAAAATGTGGAAGTACTTTTGATGTGGAATTTGTTGTGTGACATTCAGCAAGTTTTTAAATTTTTTTTAAACTAAAGTACACATGTATTTATCTACCATTCTATTTCATCTATCCATTCATTTCTTCCTTCATTTATTTACATTTACTCAATATCTTCAGAGTTTATGTTATTATAGATATGAGGATGGTTGAATATAATACAAAAGGAGATTTGTCAAATGGAATGTCTTTGAGTTGCCTCTCCACATTTCTATATAAAATTTCTTTTCTTTTTTCTGCCTCCTCCTTCCCATCGCTGTGTGTCTCCAAAGTATCTCTCCAGGGTTCTCCAGGGTGGACATCTCTCTCTGTCTCATTTGATCCTTCTGTATTTGTTCATTTTCTAATCCCTGAAGCTGTTACTCAGAGACCTGTTGCCTTTGTTTCCAGGATCTTTACTCTTCCTTTTTACTTGCTTTCCCCTCTCTTTTTAAACATACTTAAGAGTCTGCTATCAAACTAGACAAAGTGCTTGGTAGATCTGGGACTAGGATGAGGTGAGTGAAGCACTAGGGTGCAGAATTTAAGGTGCTCACTTACCTGACTCCAGACCCAACCCAGCTTGTTATGGCTCCTTTTTATGGCCCTACTTCATTTTATTTTATTTATTTTTTTTGGGGGGGGGGGTCTTCAAACTGTATTTTTCCCACATTATTTTATTGGTGCATTGTAGTTAGTACAGAGTGGTGGGATTTGTTGTTATACATATTTGTAGATGCACACAATATGACTATAATTTGGCCAATATCACTCCCCAGCACTTTCCCACTTCTCCTCCTCCCACTGGTCCTTTTCCTCTGCTGATCTCCCTTTGATTTTCATGAGATCACCTCCCCCCACCCTTTTTCATTTTCCTCTTTAGCTTTATATGAGAGAACATATGACCCTTGACCTTCTGAGTTTGACTTTTTTCACTTAACATAATTATAAGTTCCATCCATTTTCTTGCAAATGACATTCTTACTTGCTTCTTTATGACTGAATAAAACCACACACACACACACACACACACACACACACACACACACTCACACATACTACATTTTCTTCATTCATCCATTGATGACACCTAGGTGGGTTCCATAATTTGGCTATTGTGAATTGTGCTGCTATAAACATGGGTATGCATGTATCACTACAGTTTGCTGAGTTTAATTCTTAGGATAGATATTGAGGAGTGGTACAGCTGGGTCATATGGTGGTTCCATTCCTAGTCTTTTGAGGAAATTCCATAGTGATTTTCATTGTGATTGTAATAATTTATACTCCCACCAACAATAGAAAAGTGTTGTTTTTTTTCTCCACATCCTGTTCAGCATTTATTATTATTTGTATTCCTGATGACTGTCATTCTGACTGGTGGGATTTGAAATCTCAGTGTAGTTTTTAAAAATTAATTAATTTTAATTAAGTGTATATGACAGCAGAGTGCATTTTGATTCATTGTACACAATTGCAACACAATTTTTCATTTCTCTGGTTGTACACAATGTAGCATCACACCATATATGTAGTCATACATGTACCTAAGGTAATGATGTCCATCTCATTCCACCATCTTTCCTGCCCCCGTGCATGCTCCTAACCCTCCCCTTTGCCCAAAGTTCCTCCATTTTTTCCATGCCCCTATGTGGATCACCAAGCACTTATCAGAGAGAACATTTGGCCTTTGTTTTTTGGGGATTGGCTTACTTCGATTAGCATGATATTCTCCAACTCCATCCATTTACCTGCAAATGCCATTATTTTATTCTCTCTTAATACGGAGTGATATTCCATTGTGTATATATACCACAGTTTCTTTATTCATTTATCTATTGAAGGTTGCTTCCACAGTTTAGCTATTGTGAATTGAGCTGCTGTGAACATTGATGTGGCTACATTACTATGATTTGCATTTGTCTAATTACTAATGATGTTGAACATTTTTTTCATAATTTCTTGGTCATTTTTATTTTTTTCTTTTGAGAAGTATCTGTTAATTCATTTGCCCATTTAGTAATTGGTGGTTTGTTTTTTTTTCTTTTTTTTTTTTTTAAAGATTGAAAGTTGTTATGTTTTTCTTCTCACCTCCCCCACACCCCTGAAATGGGGATTGAACCCAGGGGCAGGGACTTCATCATTGATCTACATTCCCAGTTCATTTTATATTTTTTCCCCACATTTTTTATTGGTGGCATTATAGTGGTATATATTAGTAGAATTTGTTGTTACATATTTGTACATGCAATATGACAATATAATTTGGCCAATATCACTCCCAAGCATTTTCCTCTTCTCTGTTTCTCATTCCTTCCTACTTTATTTTAAATACCCTCAAAGCCAGTCCTTTATTATGTTTTTTAAACTGCTGAAACTACTCAAGTACAAACTATAACTTTTTTTTAGTACTGAGGATTGAACTCGGGGGTGCTTAACCATTGAGCCATATCCCCAGCCTTTTTTACATTTTATTTAAAGACCGGGTCTTATGAGTTGCTTAGGGCCTCACTAAGTTGCTGAAGCTGGCTTTGAACTCCTCCTGTCTTAGCCTCTCAAGCTGCTGGGATTACAGGCATGTGTCACTGCTCCTGGCTACAAAGTTCCTTTTTGGAGAGGGGAGGTACTGGAGATTGAACTCAGGGGCACTCAACCACTGAGCCATATACCCAGCCCAATTTGTGTTTTTTTAGAGACAGGGTCTCACTGAGTTATTTAGTCCCTCGCCATTGCTAAGGCTGGCTTTGAACTTGCAGTCCTCCTGTCTTTGCCTCTGGAGCCACTGGGATTACAGGCATGTATCACTGCACACCTGACTGGAGCTACAAAGTTCTTATTGATTAATCCATTGCTCTATTTTTTCCCCTTTCCCCTAACCAGGTCAACAACTTTCTTAGCTTTACTATTTCCCATGTAAAAAACGGGGACTATGTCTGCCTCATAATTGTGATGATTGATGTTAAAAAAAAAAAGTTAGAAGTCATGGCTTGTTAACAGCAGCTACATTAGAGTACATACTGTGTACTAGGTATTATTTTAGCTGTTGCTTTTGCTTGCTTTGCCTTTCAGAGGCGGTCAAAAAATATAACTAAGAGCAGTTAGGTTTATTGTTGTATCACTAACTTTTTCTTTGGACCTAGCAGCAAGAGATTTTAACTTATGTAACTTGTCAATGTGTTTTTCCATAAAAATAGAACAATTATAAGTCTGTGCTTTTTTTTTACCTATTTATTTTAAGACTGTGTCTCAAATTGTTGCCCAGGCTGTCTTGAACTTCTAGGCTCAAATGATTCTTCTGTGTTGGCCTCCCAGTTAGCTGGGATTACAGGCATATGCCACCTCTCTGGCTCTCTGTGCTATGTTTAAATACTTGTACTGTCGTGTGAAGAGTTCATGGTAGGGGCTGGCGATGTGGCTCAAGCGGTAACGTGCTCACCTGGCATGCATGTGGTGCTGGGTTCGATCCTCAGCACCACATACAAATAAAAGATGTTGTGTCCGCTGAAAACTAAAAAAAATAAAAATAAATATTTTAAAAAAAAGAGTTCATGGTAATTACTGTATTGCTGATTTTATTTTTTACTTAGGAAAAATGGAGTTAACTTGAAATGGAAAGATAGTTCTCCTTAAATTTTGTACTTCTTTTCCCTTATAAAATGAAGTATATATGTCCAATGCCAATTTAAACTTATTTTTAACCTTAAACCCTTGAAATTTCATGTTGTTTCTTTTAAAAACAGAGCACACTTACTAATAGTGCATTTCAGTTTGAATTCCCTATGCCCCCCACCTGGTTCTATCCTGCAGATTGGTTTACTTTACTTTTTGAGACAGGGTCTTACTAAGTTGCTTAGGGCCTTGCTGATTTGCTGAGGGTAGAACTTGGCAATTCTCCTGCCTCAGTTGCTGGGATTGCAGGTGTGTGCAGTCACACCCTGAATTCCTTATTCCCTTGAAAATAAATAATAAAATTCTTAAGCCTATTTTGTGCTGTTTGGGACATTTTGTTGAGTAGAGAGAAAATGGTATCTTTTTGACATTATAGTTAGTGATTTTACAACCTTTGATAATATGGGATTTGGGGGAGAATTTATTTATTTATTAAAATTTTTATTTTTAGTTTTTGATAGAACTTTATATTTTTTATTTATATATGGTGCTGAGAATCAAACCCAGTGTCTCACACATGCTAGGTAAATGTGCTACCGCTGAGCCCTAGCCCCTAGAATTTATTTTCAAAGTTTTGTTATGTCTTTTTGTATGCCTCTATAGAGCACATGTGTTTAGGTATTCATTTGGATAACTTTTCACTATAGCTTCACCTCCATCCATTTCATCTGATATACCATTCTTGTTTATTCATTTACTTTCTAGACATTTTTAAGTTTCTACTATTGTCGGCCTTAGTCCTGGATGCTAAGGACTAAGGATGCTAAGGACATGTGCCTTAGAGAACTTTAGAATAGTAATAGAATCACTTATATAAGCAGAAAATAACAGTATAGCAGGATAAGTGCTAAAACAAAGACATGAAAAATATCCAGTAAAAATAGTTTAAAAACTGAACTATTGGAAAATGGAATCCACTGTTTTCATGTATGTTGTGGCATGTAGATCAAATTTTTGGACTTTCAACCTGGCCTTCCCAGTGGAGTAAAAGTAATATACGTCTAGCTCTGTTCTTTTCCTAATAGTTTAGTGAAAAGAGCCTGAATTTTTAGAAACCCATAGATTTGGGTTTGACTTTCATCTGCTACTTAGGTTATGTGGCCATAGTAAGTTATTTAAACTTTCTGAACTGGTCTTCTCGTATATAAAGCAGAAAGGATGACACCTGTGGAGTTGTAAAAAGAAAAAAAAAATGGCAGCCCATATGAAAATATCAAATTTAGGATCTGGTATATAAGGGACCAAAAAAGGTATAGTTTAAGTCCTATACATTCCAGAGTTACTACAGAATGTAATACTTGATAATGTTACTGATATTCTTCCTACATCTAGTGTTTGAGGTGGACTGTTTGTTTCAAATATACTTATAATTTTCCCCCCACAAAACCAGAAATGTTCTTGAAGGCACGTTATCACCTTTGCTATCTATATAGCGCACTCTCCTGGAGACTCAGCGTTTGATGAATACCTGACAATTTCATCATTAACAGTGGATGTGTACCTGGTGTATACTTTATCTTACATGTTTCTTAATCCTGGGGGGAAGTCAATGAATCTGTGAACATTAATTTAAAATTTATTTGGTTATTTAAGTGATTAACTTTTAAGTTTAAAATCATTAGAATTGTCAATGATTTGTCCTTTAAGCAAATCATAAGGAAGGGGGAGGGGTTATAGTAATATATTGTTAATATTATAGATTATTTTATTGGATACTAACATTTTATATTTTATTTTTTCTCTAAGCAAATGGTTATGAGCCTTAGAGTTTCTGAACTACAAGTACTGTTGGGCTACGCTGGGAGAAACAAGCACGGACGCAAACACGAACTTCTCACAAAAGCCCTGCATTTGCTAAAGGCTGGCTGTAGTCCTGCTGTACAAATGAAAATTAAAGAACTCTATAGGCGGCGGTTCCCCCAGAAAATCATGACGCCTGCGGACTTGTCCATCCCTAATGTACATTCAAGTCCTATGCCAGCAACTTTGTCTCCATCCACCATTCCACAGCTCACTTATGATGGTCACCCGGCATCATCACCGTTACTCCCTGTTTCTCTCCTGGGACCTAAACATGAACTGGAACTCCCACATCTTACATCAGCTCTTCATCCAGTCCATCCGGATATAAAACTTCAAAAACTACCATTTTATGACTTATTGGATGAACTGATAAAACCCACCAGTCTAGGTAAGATTATTATAAAAGAGTATTTGGTTTCTTTTGCAGGATAAATTTTTCATTTGAGACTTTTAATTAGACTCAGTTTATTATTCATAATGAAAAATTTTTTTGATATTGGGAATTAAACCTGGGGTGGTGTAGTACTGAGATATATCCCTATCCCTTTTTAGTTTTTGAGACAAGGTCTTGCTAAATTGTGTAGGCTGGCCTTGAATTTGTGGTCCTGCCTCAGCCTCTGGAGTTGCTGGGATGATAGGCTTATGCCACCACATCAAGCAAGAATATGGACTTCAGAGTAATATTTGATGTTGTTGGTTAATATTTTATAATAATCCTTATAAATTAAAAAAATTAAAGCCAAATAAATCACTACCGGTCTCTGAATCCAGTTCTTAATTTTCAGTAAAGACTAACTAATTTTGATTACTTGAATGTGTGAATGATTTTAAGTATCATAAAAGGAGACTTGATCTTTGATGTATAGCATTTAAATTCAGCTGATTTTTTTTTCCAAATGGATATGTGTGCTTTATAGGCACACACATGATCATGATTATATAATATGAATACTTGAAATTTTATTTACTGTGTTCTTTCACTGTTTTATTAGTTTGTCTAACATGTAGAATTAAATGTATTAATCAGCTTGTAATTTTAAGTGCTATAATGTCATTTAATGTAGAATAAAACTGACCCCTGTGACCTTTAACATCCTTGGTGTAACATTTAAAATATTAGACTTTGGGCTGGGGATGTGGCTCAAGCGGTAGCGCCCTTGCCTGGCATGCGTGCGGCCCAGGTTCGATCCTCAGCACCACATACAAAGAAAGATGTTGTGTCCGCCGATAACTAAAAAATAAATATTAAAAAAAATAATAAAATATTAGACTTCTAGGGGCTGGGGCTGTAGCTCAGTGGTAAAATGCTTGCCTTGTATGTGTGAGGCACTGGGTTCGATCCTCAGCACCACATAAAAATAAAGAAAGATACTGTATGTTCATCTACAACTAAATAAATATTTAAAAAATAGTAGACTCTAGATGCTGGTACATTATAAATCAGTGGTGGGCAAAACTATGGCTGGCAAGTTTATCCTAGCATGTGTGGGTTTGGCCAAGAATTTTTTTAACAATATTTGTAGAGTTGTAAAAACAAAACACGAATCAAAGAATATGTAACAGAGACCATGTGTGCCTGCAAAGTCTAAAATATTTACTATCTGGGTGCTTAACTATTGAGCCACATCTCTGGCCCTTTTATATATTTTATTTAGAGACAAGGTCTTGCTAAATTGTTTAAGGCCTCACTAAGTTGCTGAAGCTGGCTTTGAACTTACAGTTCTCTTGCCTTAGCCTCCTGAGCCAACTCTCTGGCTCTTAATAGAAAAAATTTGTTGATTCCTGTCATAAATCATTAAGCATTTCAGTTTTGGGGATTGGTGAGTGTTGAATATTTTTTAAGAACATTTACTGAAATCCATCTTTGAACTGGAAAGTGGTGGTTTTTACTTATATTTCGTAGAATTTACTGGAGTCAAGATGACAGGAGTAATTTTCAAATAACATGAATTTTATTCATATTTTATTTAACTGGCCATAACAAAAGAGAATATTTGTTGATAACCTACCTGATGCTTATAAGATTTACATAAGTTCATTGTGAAAAATAAAAATTATCTCCAGGCACAGTGGCATGCCTCTTATCCCAGATACTCAGGAGGCTGAAGTAGGAAAATTGTAAGTTCAAGGCCAGGCTCAACCACTTAGTAAGAGACCTGTCTCAAAATAAAAAATATAAAGGGCTGCTGATATAACTTAGTGGTAGTGCATCCCTGGTTTCAATCCCCAGTGTACCCCCAGTTGCTAAATCCCCTTCCTTGTTAGCAATTTAGTGTGTATACCCATACAAATAAAAGCAATTTTTTTCTTCTTGCTTGCCCTCCCTGCTTTTCCTCTCTTCCTGATTGAATCCAAGGATAATTTACTACTGACCTATATTGCCAGTCCTTTTTTCATTTTTCATGTTGAGACAGGGTCACACTCAGTTGCTAAGGGTCTCACTATATTGCTGAAGCTGACCTTAAATTTGTAATTCTTCTGCCTCATGTTCCCAACTTTCTGGGATTACACGTATGTACCGCTGTGCCTGGCTGGTAACAGAAGGAATCATGTACCTAGTGTTGTGTGATTTGCCTTGTATTTTTTCCCCTCATTAGTATAAATATCTTTTCTTGTCTGATCTCTTATTTTAAATTAAAGCCATACCTACATCTATATAAAGTCTGTATTGTGTGTACATATGTATGTGTGTGTGTGTGTGTGTGTATATATGTGTGTATATATATATATAGTCTAGCTCATTTCTTATTAAAGACTGTATACTATTCCATTATTTGTTATTAATGACAAAATTTTCTAGTTTTTCACTATTAAAAACGTGCTACAATTAATGTCATCTGAATTTGGAAAAGAAAACATATTGGTGACTTTTATTTTATTTGATTCCCAGCTTCCAAATTTTCCTATGGTCTTAATAGTTAATGTATTATGTTTTCATTTTCACTGATAAATTTCAAGTGTCAGTGTGATTAGATAATGTTTAATATATATATGAATTTTGTTACGGAGAGTATAAATGCAAACTGGATACACATGATTACGCTGAGTAATATTTAATTTTTTTGGGATTGGTACTAGAAATTGAACCCAAGGCCTTGAACATGCTAGGCAAGCACTGTATCCCTGGGTTACACCCCCAGCTTGAAATTTTTTTAATTAAAGTTATTTTAGTCTTTATAATTCTGAGACAGGATCTCACTAAGTTGCTCAGGATAACCTCTCAAATTTGTGAATATCCTGCCTCAGCCTTGCAAGTAAGCTGGGATTATAAGTGTGTATCACTGTTACTGACTTTCTTAGGAATTTTTAAAAATGCATAATATTGATAGGTAAACATCTGATTTCCCCCACCCCCCCAAGGAGATCTTACATACATTATGTTATTCAGGATGGAGGTGTAGTTTGGTGGTAAAGTGCATGCTTAGCATATGCAGGACTCTGGGTTTGATTCTCCGAATGCAACCCCTCCTCCCCCCCCCAAAAAAAAAAGAAAAAGAAAGAAGTTATGTGTTAAAATTACAAACAGTGTATGATGCCTTTCTATATTATTTTCCCTTATTAACTCTTTAAAGGATGGACAGTAAATTTTAAATGATTTTTCCATCTTTATTTTTTATCTGTAAACTTCATAAGAACACTTAAATGGGTTTTTTTGGGTGATGATTTAAGAAACAACATCATAAAATTTTGTCCATTCCTGATGAACACCAGTGTATAAGTCCTCACATTTTTAAAATATGCTAGATTGATTGAAGTATTAAGATATTTCCCATGAAATTTATTTAATTAGATTTTTCTTGTATAGTCAGTCCTCATTATTTGTAGATTCTGAATTATAAATTTGCCTGCTTGCTGAAATTAATTTGTGAGTCAAAAATTAATAATTAAATAGATCACTGTCATTCATGGACGTTTGCAGAATGGTGAAAAATTTGAGTTGCCTGATAAGTAAGGTGGCACTCTGCCTTTTTAGATTTAATCCTTGTACTATAAACAACTGTCCTCTTTGTGTTCTATCTAGTACTACTTTGGGGGGGGGCATTTTTGTGCTTTTTTTTTCTTTTTTGGTGATTTTGCTGTTTACAGTGGCCCCTAAGTGTGGTGGTGAAATGTTATCTAGCATTCTGAGCGCAAGATGGCTATGATGTACCTTATACAGAATATACAGGTAACATTTGCTCAGGCATGAGTTAATGGTAATTTGATCATGAATTCAATGTTAATGAATAATAGTATTTATTAAATAAAGTGTCTAAACTGAAACATACATTAAACAAGGTTACGTATTCATCCTTAAGTGAAAACTGTTATGACCAGAGGCTCACAGGAACCTAATCCTGTGTTTCCCCTAGGAACAGTGTTCAGTATTCACTAATTTAATACTTGGATGACTTTTTATAAAACACAGTTGCTGCATATAACAATGATTCAGTACAGGTAAAGTACAATTTGATTTGAAAACCAATTTTCTCGAATAACTCCATTGTTTGGATATATATTCACACAAAAATTACAAAATAGGTGACATAGAATTGCTTGGTGGTATGTAAATAAAGTTAGTTTATCCTTATCATAAAACTAAAATAAAAGCAAACTTTTTTTAAAATAAGTTTTTAAAATTTTATTTGTTTATTTTTATGTGGTGCTGAGGATCAAACCCAGTGCCTCATGCATGCGAGGCAAGTGCTCTACCACTGAGCTACAACCCCAGCCTCAAAAGCAAACATTTTGATTACTCATAGAAAGATTTCACTAAAAAATAATTTGTGGAACTTTATTGACTCAGTGAATATTTGTTGCAGGGGAATGCTTGGTAAATCTGAAAAATAACTATTGAAAAAAGATTCTGAGTAATCTGAAGAATTTAGAATGATTATATTTAAAGTTCTGTTTTTATAGATTCCTTCGTGTTATTAAAAAGATTTCTGAGCTGAGCATAGTGGTTCAGAGTGTAATCCCAGCTACTCTGGAAGCTGAGGCAGGGTAATCACACATTTGAGACCAGTCTGGACAACGTAGTGGGACCCTGTCTCAAAGTAAAAAGAATTGTAGCTCAGTGATACAGTTCCCCTGGCTTATTCCCAGTGATGGGGTCGGGGTGCGGGGGAGAAATCTTACTTTTGGTCTATAGCTGGTTTGCTGATCACAACTAGTTCTTGAGTCCAGAACGTGAATGGGTAAATTTAATTTCTCATCTTTTCCCTTCCGTTGTTGGCTATAGCACTAGATTTAAACACATTTTAAGGTGTTCACGTGTAAATTGAATGTTTTATGTATGGTTTGTGTTTTGAACTAAACCTGAAACAAAAGTTCTGATAGCCCCCATTTGAATAATTTTTAATGCTTTATTGGAATCATTTTGTTGTTATTTCTTCTGTCTCTATCTCCCCAGATTAGGGATTGATCCCAGGACCTTCACATCTACTAAGCATACAGTACCAGTGAGCTGTAAACCTCCAGCATTATTTTTTGTTTAAAACTGAATAATTTTAACATCTTTAGTTTGTAAACATGTGAAAGTATTGTTCCCATTGTTCATAGTTAACTAGAATTGAAAAATGAAATAAAGGTAAATTAAATGATTGCTTTAGTATATACTTTTGCTTATCAGTATCAAAAACTTATTCTGAGGTCTCATTCCAGCGCTTTTTTTTTTTTTAAACTCCTTTTTCATTAAATCTTTTAAGATTTCCTCCCTTTACTCTGTCTATTCCTTCCCTACCCACAATTAGCTTTTATTTCCTACCTGTTCTCTTATCTTTTATTAGGTGTTTTTGTTGTTCCTCAAAATAAGGCCTCTTCAGTATGTATCTGCATATTTCCCTAACTAGATAGGAACATGTTATGTGGCAGTGGCTCACTAAACATTTATTAGCTCTACAAATCATTTTAATATAACAAGTGAGAAATCTTCTATTTCAGTTAATTCAGTGTCATTTTAGCCATTTTGCCATATAAACACAGCTAAGGTATACCATACTTTCCCATCATAAATAGTGACAGTAATAAGGATTGGAAATAGGGAAAAAAGATATCCTTCCTCCTATTGCCACACCCTCATTTTAATCTTTGTGGTTAATTGATGCCTTTGAAATTTAATGTATTTAAAATTTTCACCTGATTACAAAAATAATCATGTTTAATGTAGAACCCATATAAATTACTCGCTTACTTTGGATGAAAATTTTGTAAATATATCTTGCATGTTCCAATTAGTTGTCTGTTTGTGTCTGTGTATTTCTGCTTTTGTTTTGCTGGAGAGAACCTCAAGTACTAGCTGACTTAATAGGAGCCAAGACACACATATTATTAATCCATATAAATAATGGGACACTAAAATTGTTAAATCTTCATAGTATATTGAATACCATGTGTTAGAGGGTACCTTGTTTGAAATGTTTTCTTTGAATTGCATGCCGCTGTTGGTGTTGATGAGCTATGGAATTTATATAATTATGAAAGCCAAAAGGAAAACTTTGATTTAAAAGTACCTTATTATATCCATTCAGAGACAAGATGATTACTTGATGTTTTCCCTCAATTCTTTAATGTTGTTGTTACATACCTAGATATAATTCTCAGTAGTTTATAATATTATTGTTTAAATTGGTCCATGATAGAGCATAGCAAAGACAAAATATTTTTCATGGTTACTGGGAGAATAAGTTTGTAGTATTTGATTTAGACTTGAATAAACCAATTAATGATTACTTAGTTTTGTATTTGTTACTAATTTAGCTATTTATGTCTTTCTTGGCTCAGGTAAATTTTCATGTAGAAAATACATTTTTAACATGATTTTAAATTTTTTAGTAGTTCAAATTATTTCAGAGACTAAGATGTAGAGGACAGCTTCACATTAATTTGGAGCTGTCATAAAAGTTTGGCTCATCTTATTTGCTTTACATCAAATTTAAAACAATGTTTCTCAAAGGATGTCTTCTCTTTTGGTGTTTAAAAGATTTTGAACTATTAATCATGTGTTTTTATGGATTAGACATTTGTTGATTGGTATGAGACAAAATTGTTGACTTTGAGTGTTATTTCCACTGTTCTAATTCAGCATTCTTATAGATGGTTACTGAAGGACATTATATCTACTTGCTAGGATCTGTATGTTTCTGTCTCCTCAAAACTCAAATGTTTGAAACTAATCCCCAATGCAGTAGTATTCAGAGATGGACTTTTAGGAGGTGATTCATGAGGCAGAGCCCTCATGAATTTAATTAATACTCTTGAGGCCCATTGGAGGGTTTTTGCCTCTTCCATGTGAAGACATGATGAGAAGGTGCTCTCTATGAGAAATAGGCCTTTACCAGACACCAGATCTGGTGTTGTCATGATCTTGGTCTTCCCACCCTCCAGAGCTATAAGCCATAAACTTCTCGTTTATAAATTATCGAATCTGAGGTGTCTTGTTATAGCAGTCTAACTGAACATCTTTTTTCTGGTGGTATTGGGAATTGAACCCAGGACCTTGTGCATGTGAGGCAAGCACTCTACCAACTGAGCTATATACCCAGTCCTTGTTATAGCAGTCTAAATGGACTGAGGCACCCCTGTTAGCCAATCCAACTAGTACCAGTAGTTAATTGTTTTTACTTTTTGGTATCTGGGATTGAACCCAGGGGCACTTAACCATTGAGCCACATCTTTAGCCCCCCCCCCCCCCTTTTGTATTTTATTTAGGTACAGGGTCTTGCTAGGTTGATTAGGGCCTCACTAAGTTGCTAAGGCTGGGCTTGAAATCTTCCTAGCTTAGCCTCCCTTGCTACTGGGATTACAGGTGTATATCACTGCACCCAGCTCTCAGTGATTAATTGATAAAGGTGATGAACAGTAAAAATGGTACATAATAAACAGTTATCTCATGCTTTACTGACTGAGCTAGCAGAGCACTTTAAACATTTTACTTTAATGTAAACCACTTGCCAATCTTTTGATGTAGGCCAAGGCCTTAACTTTGAGACTTATGATTTCCCAGTTTGAGATTCCTCATGGGTAGGAAGAGAATTTAAAGACTTTTGTAAAGTAGTTTGAATGCAAAATCTGTTAAAATTGTGGGAAAGTGGTTTTTTTTTCGGGGGGGGGGTAGGGAGGGAGGGAGGGGGTGCCAGGGATTGAACTCAGGGACACTTGACCACTGAGCCACATCCTCAGCCCTGTTTTTTGTATTTTATTTATTATTTGTATTTTATTTATTTAATTTTTGTATTTTATTTAGGGTCTGATTGAGTTGCATAGTGTTTTGCTTTTGCTGAGGCAGGCTTTGATCTCAAGATCTCTTGCTTCAGCCGCCAGAACTGCTGGGATTACAGATGTGTTCCCCTGCGCCCAGCAGAAAGTGTTTTATAGTTACCTCACCTAGTTCCATAGCTTTTTTTTTTTTTTTTTTTAATCAAATTGTCTTTATCAGGTTTTTGCAAAACATTCAACTTCCTTTTCATAAAATAGTAAATCTTTCTTTTTCACTTCTATTTCATTGGTTTCTGTAATGTTTAGTTAACTTTTGTAATTAGGATTCCAAGTGAAACTAGCATAAACAGGTCTGAAAATAAACACCTTTGCTTCTTGATGAGCACACAGTGGTATGAGCAGAAGTATACAGAAGCTTTGGATAGGTGTCTTGGGCCACAAGTCAGCTTACTAGGAAATCAGTCATGATATTTTAAAGAGGAATGGAGAGCATAAGTTAATATTTGGAATGTAAGTTAAGAGAGCATCTACTCAATTTTTTTTTACATCATCCTTAGTTAATTCTGAAATCAGTGAAATTAGAAATTTGTTGTTGTTTCTTACTGGAGAATAGTGATTTCTTTTGTAGGTAGCAACATGGGTCATTATTATGGTTGAGGGTTTCTTAGAAATCTATTTTTATTTCCCTTTTACCTCTTTAAAGAGGTAATCATGGGGGGGATTGAGAGAAGTAGGAAAGTAATCAAAGAGTTTCATGTTTATATTTTTTTCCTTTACTATTATTATTATATTTTGATACTTAATTTCTGGCTTTTTACCAAAAATTGCCATTAAAGAGCTAGAAATCTCTGGCTCAGTAGACTGAGGTAGGTGGATGACAAGTTCAAAGCCAGGCTCAGCAATTTATTGAGACCCTGTTTCAAAATAAAACATCAAAAAAGGGCTGGGGATGTGGTTCAGTGGTTAAACACCCCTAGGTTCAGTCCCTCGTATCCACCCCTATCCCCTGGGGGGGGTGGTGAATTATATGTGAAGATGATCTCCTTTTTCAGTTCTTCTAAAATTCTAAAAGAGGCCTAATATTGTTTGGAAACTATTCGGATGCTACAGACTGAAGAATCTGAAATATTGGGAAACACCCCCACCCTGCCCCACTGTACAGGGAATTGACTGAAGCACATCTCAACACTTTTTAGTTTTTATTTTGAGACAGGGTCTTCCTAAGTTGTTTAGGGCCTTGCCAAATTGCTGAGGCTGATTTGCAATCCTCCAGCCTTAGCCTCTTGAGTCTCAGGGATTACAGGCGCATGCTACTACCACAACCAGCTTGGGAAAAGTTTTAATTGAACACATGGAAATCATTTTTCAGTTTGTATTTAAAAAAGCCAATATTGTGTTTTATCCTTCTGCTTTTTAGGGTTTGGAAGGTGATTTCTATTTACATTTTATTGTTTATGAAATAGTTTTTTTCTTTTAACACCAAGAATACCTTTTCTCTGGGTTATATATGTTTTGAAGTTTCCTGAGCTCTGTTGAAAATAGTTCTCAGTTTATGTGGGACAGTGTACTGATACTTCTAGATGATAGCAGCAACCTAGGTGTATTGAATTTCTAATTTCAGTATTTTTAGAAAGCTAGATTATAGCCTTTTCTTTTTAAATAGACTATTTCTATATAGACATTTACAACAATTTTTGGGAAGATGTATAAATAATTTATTTAATAAATTTCAATTAAAATATGTGTGTATATGTACATGTGTGTATATATATATATATATATATATATATACACACACACACACACACACACACAGGTTGGGTTTTGCCTTTGAACAAAAAGCTAGCAGATGCTTCAGCGCTCCTAAATAGTTAAAATGATCATCTTGTTTTGTGCAGTGTGGGTAAGGTTTCTTCTATGTCTTAATAACATTGGTTACTGGTGTTTTCTATCAAGGGCTCTTCTGGCATTGGATTATATTTCACAGTATTCTCTCTGTCTCTCCTCTTCTTCTTCTTCTTCTTTTTTTTTTTTTTTAATAATTTGAGTTTCTTTCTTCCGCATGCCTAATAGCCAGTGTCTAGAGATGAGATGATATAAATTCAAGCATGCAGGCTCTGATAAGTATTGGAAAGGTCGTTCAAAGGTTTTATGATTCACTCTATTCTACTTTTAGAAAAGTTGCCTTCTAACAATTCAGCACAAGCTGTGTTCTTCTTTACTTGAATTTTGGAAAATCAAAGGCGCTGATTTTTCTGTAGGCGGGTTTCTTCTCTAGAAAGTTTTATTCCTAATTTGGCAGCACTGGTTTCTGACCTTCAAAACAAAATCTAAGATTTAATTTCTAATGCTTATATTCCTTTGTAGATAATCTGTCTTTATCTGGAGATTTTAATATAATATTTTTTATTAGTGTTTATATGGCTGTCCAGAACCCTAAAAGCTCTAAGGCATCCTGTGTGTTTTTGATCTGTGGATAACTGTATACTTGCATGTCAATCTTGGAAACTAAGAATGAGACTCTATTTGGTTGACAGTAAGAATTAGTAAAAGAGCTTCTCTATATAATTACAAATATGAAATAAATTTAAATTGAGATATTGATGAATCAAACATTTAGAATCCTAAGTGATTTGAATTTAACAAATTCTACTTACTAGAGTAGAATGTAAAGATTAAATATCTAGAATATAGTGTTTGAAATGCAGCATTACAGTATTTGTCAAAGGGTTCTGCAGACTCCTTTGGCCCAGTGTCCTGAGCACAGATTGGGTTGTTTAAAGAGTTGCAGAGGGGGCTGGGGATGTGGCTCAAGCTGTGGCACGCTTGTCTGGCATGCGTGCGACACTGGGTTCGATCCTCAGCATCACATAAAAATAAAGATGTTGTGTCTGCCGAAAACTAAAAAATAAATATTAAAAAATTCTCTCTCTCTCTCTCTCTTAAAAAAATAAATAAATAAACAAAGAATTGCAGAGCAGGCAAAGGAGGATTTTGTTGTGGTAATCACAGTTCAGATAGGATGGTACAACAAAAGGGAGAGCCTAATTTTGGTAATATGTTTCCTTTATGTTGTGTATGTGTGCACGCGCGTGCACGCACGCTCACCACATCCCTAGTCCTTTTTATTATTATTATTATTTTTTTAATTTTGAGACAGGTCTCATTAAATTCCTTGGCTTTGAACTTTCTATCCTGTCTCAGTCTCCTAAGCTGTTGGGATTACAGGCATGTGACACTATGCCTGGTCCCTTCATGTCTTTTTCAAAGGCATTTTATTTATAAATTCTGAGTGATTGGAGGGTAATTTTAAGCCATTCCCTTTCTTCAGCCATACTTTCAGTTTTCACAGTGCTTGCATGTGACCCTGTCGTTTGGGCAGAGATTAGTCATTTCTAATTGTTCAGCATTAGTCCTAGCTAACTTATTTATTTACTTATGGTACCAGGGATTGAACCCAGGAGCACTTAACCACTGAGGCCCATCTCTAGTCCTTTTTTTATATTATATTTAGAAACAGGGTCTCACTGAATTGCTTAATGCCTCACTTAAATTGCTGAGGCTGGCTTTGAACTTGCCGTCCTCCTACCTCAGACTCCCAAGCTGTTGGGATTACAGGCATGTGCCACCACGTCCTTCTGGCTAAATTTGTTAAAACTGGAATGTAAATAAGCTTTAGATGTGCCAAAGAAACTGGATATGTTGAATGCAGTATTAGAATTTAACCACTTTAGGCTTTTAAAAAAGGCTGAATTGATAAAACAAAACACATTTATTATCCCTATGCATCCTTTCAGGATAGTCTGCAATTTACAGAATTCTATTTTAATGTTTATTTCATAGATGTATGTATTTCCAAGAAAAAAAAGATGTATGTATTTCAAAGATATATAAATACAATTTTTTTTCTCAGTACTGGGTATTGAATCTAGGGACTCCTTATCCACTTGACTGCTGAGTAACATCTGTATAACTTTTTAAATTTTATTTTGAGACAAGGTCTAGAAAAGTTGCCCAGGTTGGCCTCAAACTTGTGATCTCCCTACATTAGCCTCCTAAGTAGTTGGAACTACATACTGTGCCTCTGTACCCTGCTTCAATTAATCTTTTTTTTTTTTTTTTTTTTGAACGGGATTGAACCCAGTGGTGCTTTACCATTGAGTTTTATCTCCAGCCTTTTTTATTTTTTGAGACAGGGCCTCACTAAGTTGCTGAAGCTTTTGAGATTGTAATCCTCCTCCTTCAGCCTCCTGAGTCAGACTTACAGACTTGCCCCACAACATCCAACACCATGAGGTCTTTAATACTGTATGTGAGTTGGAGAAACAGAATTCAGTCCTAAAAATTATTGGGCACTTAATTCTGCCAAGGACTAAGCTGGGTGCTTTATTCTCATTTAAGCCTCAGAATAAATTATTTTGTGAGTTTTGTGAAAGAAATAGCTGAGACCCAAAGAAAGCTTAAGTGAGGGGTCACAATTCAAATGCATATTTGTTTAATTTCAAAGCTAGTGTATATACTAATATCAACCTTAAGTATTAAAAGTAAATAAAAATATTTAGAAATTGTTCTTTAGAATAATTAGTAATTTTGTAACATCCTTACTCTTTTTTTTTATTGGTTGTTCAAAACATTACAAAGCTCTTGACATATCATATTTCATACATTTGATTCAAGTGGGTTATGAACTCCCATTTTTACCCCATATACAGATTGCAGAATCACATCCATTACACATCCACGTTTTTACATCCTTACTCTTATTTAGAAAAATCCCCCTGAATTTTTTTTTTTTTTTTTTTGATAGAAGTCACTGAGAAGCTGGATGTAGTGGTGCACAACTGTAATCCCCACAACTAGGGAGTCTGAAGCAGTAGGATTGGGATTGCAAGTTTGAGACCAGCCTTGTCAATTTAGGGAGACCCTCCCTTGAAATAAAGAATACAAAGGGCTTGGGATATAACTCAATGGTAAAGTGTTGCTGGGTTTAATCCCTATACCCCACCCCCCCAAAATAAAAAAATCACTGAAAAAATTGGGGTCAGTATGAGGTATGTTGAGCTACTGAATGTATTGTAAAAGATCTATGGTTTTAATTTTACATGATAATTTCTTTTGGGGGGGGGGTACTGGGGTTTGAACCAAAAGGCACTTAACCACTGACCCACAGCCCCAGCCCTTTTTCATATTTTATTTAGAGACCTTGAGTTGGTTGGGGCCTCACTAACTTTGAACTCAGGATGCACCTGCCTCAGCCTCCCAAGCCTCAGGTATTAAAGGCATACGCCACCATGCTTGGCTTTACATGATAATTTTAACCAGTATATACTATAAAGGAAATGTTTATACTGGGGGTTGAACCTGGGGAGCTCTATCACTGAGCTACATCCCCAGCCCCCCGCCCTTTTTGTAGTTGTAGATACACAGAATGTTTTTATTTTATTTGTTATGTGGTGCTAAGGATTGAACCCAGTGTCTCACTCATGCTAAGCAAGCACTCTGCCACTGAACTACAACCCCGCCCCCAACCTATCTCTTTTTATTTTGAGACAAGTCTTTCTAAATTGTGGAGGCTAGCCTCAGATTTTCACTCCTTCCCATCCTCCCAAATAGCTGGGATTACACATGTGGACTACCCACACATGGCTCATGTTTTGATTTGGGGCGGGAGTACCAGGGATTGAACTCGGAGGCACTTAACCACTGAGCCACATTCCCAACCCTGTTTTGTATTTTATTTAGAGAAACGGTCTCCCTGAATTGCTTAGCACCTTGCTAAGGTGCTATGTTGCTGAGGCTGGCTTTGAACTCAGGATCTTCCTGTCTCAGCCTTCGGAGCCGCTAGGATTATAGGCTTGTGCCACATTTTGCTTTTTATGTAAATACATTCAGGGAAGGGAGAATCTTGTTTACCTCTTATTCCCAAGAGATTTGTGACTCTTAAAGTATTTAATTATTGAACTATTTTTATTTAAAAAATTCATTCAAACTGGGTGCAGTGGTACACCCTGTAATTCTAGTGCCTTGAGAAACTGAGGCAGAAAAATCACAAGTTCCAGGCCAGTCCCAGCAACTTTGGGAGAACCTCAGCAACTATAAGGGAGACCTTGTCTCAAAACAAAGAATAAAAAGGAGTAGGATAAAGCACTCCTGGGTTCAGTCCCCAGTATAAAAAAAAAAAAATTTATTCAGCTGACATTTACTGATGCATTCTTGTGCCAAGTACCATTCTAGAAATAAGTTCATGTATAAGTTCATTTTAGGACAAAGTAAACTGAAAGGAATTGTGATGAAAATTAAGGGAGGGGATTGTATTTATTGGGCAACATGAATTTAACATTTTTGTCCTGTGGAGTTGTTACTGAAAGGTTAGTCCTTGTCCCACATGTCAATCCAATAAGAAGGACACAGTTTTAAGAAAAAGAAGTTTTCTAGCAAAGGAGAAACATTGGGCACTCCTGTCCCAGGGGCGGTGATTCTGCCCAACAGTGGGAACAGGATTTTTAAAGAGGTGACTCAAAGGCTTCTGTGAGTATGTGCCTAGGATGGGGAAGAAAAGTAATCTTGTTTCCCCTGAAATTAGAGAGAGTGGGGAGATTAAGGAGGAGAAGGAAGAGAGGAAGAGAAAGAAATATCCATTAAAAGAAAAAAAGTCCCAATGGCGGAATAGCAAGAGCTATATTCAAAGCATAAGGTAGAGCACCATTACAGAGTAGTTGAATCAGAATCACATGGAGTGCTTGTTAAAATGGAGCTTTTCTACACTCCCAATTTTCTGAATTAAATTTAACATCATAGTGTATTATGTACTGATTCCCATGTAGACCACGTTATTTTATTTTTTGGTACTAGGGATTGAATCCTAGGGCACTTTATCCCAGTCCTGTTTAGTTTTTATTTTGAAACAGGGTTTCCCTAAGTTGCTGAGACTGGCCTTGAATTCAGAATCCTCCTGCCTTCGGCTCCTGAGTTACAAGTATGTATGTTCCAGGCACAGGGCTTCATTAACATGCATGAGAGTGCTTATTAACCCCGATTTAAAAATTTTTATCCACTGATAAAGTGAAAACATCTTGTTTTAATTTGTATACTTTGCCCACTGCTGAAGTTGAACACTTTTATGAATATTAGCCATTTGTAGATGGTGGATTACTATAAGTTCTTTCTTCGTTTTCCTTTTCTGTTTTATACTTTTATATATTAATATACACTATTAACTTATTTTCCAGCCACTAAAATTCACTAAATTTTTCTGTCTTTATGGGTTTGCCTATTCCAGACATTTCATATTATACATGATTATTTGTGACTAGATACTTTCACTTAGCATAATGTTTTCAGAGTTTGTCCATGATGTGCTATGCCACCAATTCTTTATTACTGTTTTTTTACTATGATTTTTAATGGAATATGTCTTAATTCCTTTAAAAAATGATGGTTTAAAAAACACCAAATTTTATCATCTAAACTGCTTTATAGTTCAGCAGTGTTAAGTCTCTTCACCATATTTTGCAGCAGACTTCTAAAACTTTTTCATCTTGTAAAACTGAAACTATACTCATTAAACAACTCCCCAATTCCCCCTACCCCCATCCCTTGGTAACCACAATTCTGCTTTCTTTCTTTTCTTTCTTTTTTTTTTCCTGTGGTACTAGAAATTGAAACCATTGGTGCTCTATCACTGAACTATGTCCCCATCCCTTTTAAAATTTTATCTTGAGAGGGTTCTGGCTCAATTGCCAGGGCTGGACTAGAACTTTAGATCCTACTGCCTTAGACTCCTGAGTATCTGTAATCACCGCATAAACTACAGTTGCTGGCTTTTACTTTCAATTTCTGTAATTTTTAAAAATAACTCATGTAGTTGGAATCATGCAGTGTTTGGTGTGATTGCTTATTTTGCTTAGCATGTTGTAGCATGTGACAGGATGTCTTTCCTTTTTGAGGTTGATTAATATTGTGTGTGAGTGTTTTGCAACAGACCTCCAAAACTCACTCTCACACTCACCCCACTATGTTTATCCATTCATCTGTAGATGGACATTTGAGTTGCGTTCATTCTTAGGTTATTGTGAGTAATGTTGTTATGAACATGGGTGTGCAAATTTTCAAGATCCTCCTTTCATCTTTTTTGGATATTTACTCAGAAGGGAGATTTTTGGATCAAATGATAGTTATTTTTAATTTTTTGAGGAACTGGCCTCATTTTCCATAGCAGCGGCATCATTTTGCATTCCTCCCAGTATGGTACAAGGGTTCAGAGTTTTCTATATCCTTGCCAATATTTACTATTTATTGGCCATTCTAATGGGTGTAAGGCAGTATTTAATAATTTTGGTTTGCATTTTTCTAGTGAAAAGTGGTGTTCAACGTCTTATGCTCCTTGGCCATTTCTTTCTTTCTTCCTCTTTTTTTTTTTTTTTTTTTGGTCTTAAGGAGTCACACAAGTCTAAGCCACATTTATTTGCACATGTATAGAAATGGGCAACAGATTCTCAAGTTCATACAAATTTATAAAACAACAAAGTTAATAATCACTTGGTACACTTATATGCTGTCTTGCTTTGTATATTCGAGTCTAGATGAACTTCATTTTGTAAACTTTCATACAACATGTCCTTAAACAAAAATTCTTGAAAACACATATCGCATGTTTCATTTAGAGCCAACACCAAAAGACCACAAATTCAAAATCTGAGTTTAGAAGATGCTTCTACCTCCCTCCCCTAGAAAGAAGTCATTATTTTAACAGATTGTATATGCTGTTATCACTCAAGTAACCATGAAGACAAAAGAATGATGCTCCCATAATCAGGAAAATGACAACCAAATCATACTGTTTAAGTTATCTGCCAACTATATGGTTTAAAATGAGAAATGGGATAATGCTTAGATTAAAACAAGGAAGATTAGAAAATAGTAAATGATTTTTAGAACTATTCCCCCTCAAACCTGTAAAGATCTGCCTCTGAGAATTCAAAATAATTGTCTAAGGCAAATAAAAGTGATGAAACCTTGAAAAACATTCTAATCATGTTCAATATCTAGTTATAAAAGCTGAAAATGACACCAAGAGGATACTATATAAGTGTCAATAAGGACATCCCCAAAATAATGAAAAAATGCAATTTATTTCTACAAAAGCAATGTATGACACAGAATTAGAAGGAAACAGACTTAAAGATTTACCTATTAAAATATACAGATTCTTACTGAATCTGAAGAGTATAGGATATTTTTAAAAGATGACAAGGAATGTTAATCTTTTTTTTATAATTTCACATATTTTGGAACCTCATATTTGTATTTCTTCTTTGGAAAATTATCTGGTTAAGTCCTTTGCCCATTTTTAAATTTGATTGTTTTTTGTTACCAAGTTATAGGGATTTTTAATTCCAAATACAACCCTTTATCAGAAAAAGATTTGCTGATTTTTTTTCTCCCATTCTATTGGTTGCTTTTTCACTTTGTTAATTGTTTTCTTTGTGTAGAAGTCTTTAATGTAGTCCCATCTGCCTTTTTTGTTTTTGTTTTTGTGGTGCTGGGGAGTCAAACTCAGGACTGTGTTTGATAAGCATGAGCTCTATTACTGAGCTGCCTGCTTTTGTTTTATGCTGCTTATGCTTTTGGTGTCATATCCAAGAAATTGCCAAAACCATTGACCTAAAGTTTTACCTGTTTTCTTTTGGGAATTTCATAGTTTTAGGTATTACATTTAGGTCTTTATTCTGTTTTTAGTTAACTTTTTCTTTACAGTATAAGATAAAGAGTCTATTTTCTTTCTTTCTTTCTTTTAATATTTATTTTTTAGTTGTAGTTGGACACAATACCTTTATTTATTTTTATGTGGTGCTGAGGATTGAATCTAGTGCCTCACACGTGCGAGGCAAGCCCTCTGCCATTGAGCTATAGTCCCAGCCCTCTTTTCTTTTCTTTTTATGAGTGCATTAAAAAAATTATTTTTAATTGTAGATGGACACAATATCTTTTTTATTAATGTGGTGCTGAAGATTGAACCGCCTCACAGGGCTGCTCTTCTGAACTACAGCCCCAGCCCTTTTTTTTTTTTTTTTTTTGAGGGGGGAGAAGGGAGTACCAGGGATTGAACTCAGGGGCACTCAACCATGGAGCTACATCCCCAACCCTATTTTGTATTTTATTTGGAGATAGGGTCTCACTGAGTTGCTTAGCCTCTCTCCATTGCTGAGGCTGGCTTTGAACTCGCAATCCTGTCTCAACCTCCCGAGCTGTTGGGATTACAAGTATGTGCCATCTCGCCCAGCATGAGTGTATTTTAATTGTACAGAATATTGGATTTCATTGTGGCATATTCATACATACCCGCAGATAAAATACTTTGATATTATTACCTACCACTATCCTTCAGCTGTCACGTTTTTCATATGGCCTTTATTGTAATGAGGGAGTTTCTTTTTCATTCCTAGTTTGTCTTTTATTATAATAGAGTGTTGAATTTTGTCAAATAGCTTTTTTTGTGTGTGTGTGGTGGGGGGGGGTTGTGTTGGGGATTGTACTCCGGGCCTTACACATGATAGACAAGTTTACCACTGAGCCACATCCCCAGTCCGCAAATACCTTTTTTGTATCATTTAGCTTGTGTATGTGGTATTCTTCTTCCTCCTCCCAATCTTGAATCCTCCACCTAATCATCTTCCTCCTTCCCTCCCTTTTCTCCTCCCACCCCAATTCTGTCTTGAACTTTCCTTATATACTCGCGGGGTGGGGGGGGATCACTAGTCGTGGTATATTTCATTTCCTGTTGAATTTGGAGAGAAGATATTCTTGTTTTATTCCTCATAGAAAGCACCTTGTCCTTCCATCATTAAGTATAGCTGTGGATTTTTTTTAATAGATGCTCTTTTTTTGGTTGAATTTTTGATCATGAAAGTTCGAATTTATTAAATACTTTTTCTGCATCTGTTGATATTTTTGTTCATAATGTTATTAATATGCTCTATTACATTGGTCATTTTTCATATATTAAACCAGTAGCTTTTGGATTTTGTCTGATTTTAGATAATCTGTCCTGTTTTCTAGATGAAAACATTAAAATATCTTTCAGTTCTGATAGTCATGGGTTTTTTGATCAATTCTGGACTTCACTTTTTTTTTTTAAACATATATACCTAAGTCTTTGATTTTATTTCTGCCAAAACTGTTGTTTGAATTAATACTTTTCTAGATTTCATTCTGTTCTACTGATCTATTTGTATGCTTATCCACTAACAGATTTATTGAATTATTATTAATATCACCATTATTTAAAGTAACTGAGCATGGTGATGCATGCCTATAATCCCAGTGACTCTGGAGGCTGAGGCAGGAGGATCCCAAGTGAGATCCTAAGTAACTTAGCAAAATAAAAGATAAAAAGGGCTGGCGATGTAGCTCAGTGATTGAGTGCCTGAAATTAGTCCCTGGTATTTAAACGTAAGTTTTTGGGCTGGGGATGTAGCTCAATGTAGAACACTTGCCTGTTGTGTACAAGGCTTTGGGTTTGATCCCCAGAACTAGGAGAAAACTATTTTTTAAAAAATAGGTATTAAAATCAGAAGGGACATAAGAGTTTATAATGAAAAGAAAGTTCTGTTAACCTTATAATGTCTCTTTTCCAAACATATTTGTCTTTTTTTGTTTTTGGGGACTGTATTCAGGACTTCTACCTCTGAGCTATATCCCCAACATTGCACTCTCTTCTCTGTTGTTTTAAGCAGGGTCTTGCTAAATTGCCCAGGCCTGCCTCAAATTTGGGATTCTCATTCCTTGGCCTTCCAGGTAGCTGGGGTTACTGGTATGTGCCACTGCACCTGGCTAACTCGTACTTTTTTAACTTGAATATCTCTTAAAGGTGAGGGTTAAGTGGTTTTTTGTTTGTTTGTTTTTTCTTGTATGATTAAAATGATTGTATTTCTTTTTCTTTTGAAATTTGTGTAGTTTTGATTTGGGCTATTGGAATTTTTCCTCTATAAAATCAAGAAATTTAGGGGCTGGGGTTGTGGCTCAGAGGAAAAGTGCTTGCCTAGCATGTGTAAGGCACTGAGTTTGATCCTCAGCACCACATAAAAATTAAATAAAGATATTGTGTCCACCTACAACTAAAGAATAAATGTTAAAAAAAAAAACCCGAAATTTAGTATTTGGTGGTAGACAGATTGGAACTACACTTTCTTTCTTTCTTTCTTTCTTTTTTTTTTTTTTTTAAGTTATAGATGGACACAGTACTTTATTTTTATGTGGTACAGAGGATCACATCCAGTGCCTCACACATGCTAGGTGAGTGCTCTACCACTGAGCCCTAGTCCCTACAGCTACTTTGGTTTGTCATTGTCTTTTGATTTTATGATGAGTGACTCAGATTTGCTTTTAGTTTGTTTAATTTATCTAAGAAATATTTAATGGTTTGGATGGCTCACAGTTTTTCTAAGAGCATTTTGATTGTTTGCAGTTTTGGGCTATTACAAGTAAAGTTGTCATGAGCATTTATGCACAGGTATTTACATGGATATATGTTTTCTCTAAATACGTGCTCAGAAGTGGAATTGCTGGGTCACATGTATAAATATGCTCATTTCTTGAGAAAATACCAAACCATTTTCCAGAGTGATTTGATCATTTTCCATTTCTACTGGCAATGTATGAGAAATTTAGTTTTTCTGTATCCTTACCAGTATATTTGTTATTGTCACTAATTTTTAAATTTTAGGTGTTTCAATGGATATGTAGTGATACCTCATTTGGTCTTAATTTGTGTTTCTCTAATGGATAATGGTGTTGCGTATCACTCCTTCTGCTTCTTTTCCATCTGTATATACTTGGGTGAAATGTCTATGCATGTCTCACACTTTGTTTTGTTTGGGGTTCATTTTTTTTCCCCCCAGTGGTAGGGATGCCTTTCACATTTTTTAATTGGATTATTTGTTTCAAGAGTTCTTTTAGAAATTCTGGATACTAGTCCTTAGTAAAATATGTAGTTTGCAAGTATTTTCTTTCAGTCTGTAGCTTGTTTTTCTTTATATTTTTTAACTTTTTTATTTTGGCCATAGGGTCTCACCTTGTTGCGTAGGCCGGCTTTGAACTTGCAAACCTCCTGCCTCAGCCTCTTGAGTAGCTGGGATTATAGGCATGCATCACTACATCTGGCTCTAACTTTTTTAAACTTTGATTTTGATATAATTATAGATCCACAGGAATTTGCAGAGAAGTTTATAGGAACACCCTGTGTATTTTTTACCAAACCTCCATTAACTTCTTTCCTATGTATAGTGTATAATTCAGTGTCAAAACTAGGAAATCAACTAGGGTACAATTCACAGCTTGTGCTACATATGCACTCATTTGTGTATGTGTAGCTCTGTGTAGTTTTTACCACAATCAAGGTCTTTAACTGTACTAATACCACAACCCTTTCCCCTTTTGGCCTTTTGATATCCTACCCACTTTCCTCCTCCATTCTTAAACTCCTTGGTTCATCTAAAATGTTGTGCATATCAGTAATTTGTTCTTTTTTATTGCTGAGAAGTATTCCATTATATGATGTACCACCATTTATTATACACTGAAATACATTTGGATAGTTTTCTGTTTGTCTGTTAATTAGATAAAGTTGCTATGAATATTCATATGCAGGTTTCTATGTGGAAATAAGTTCTTTTTATTTCTGGGATAAATGCCCAAGAATTACTAATTGTTGGGCCATATGGTAAGTTCTAGTTTTAAAAGGAGCTGCAAAATTTTCTTCCAGATGATATTTTATATTCCTACCCGCCACGTATGAGTGTTTCTCTGCATTCTCCCAGCATTTGGTGTCATCACTATTTTATTTTGGCCTTTCATATAGGTGTGTAGTGTTATGTGTTAGTGAATGGTTTCAATATGCATTTGCCTAATAGCTATCCATGTTGAATATCTTTTTATTTGCTACCTGGATATTTTTTAGTGAATTTTCTTCATGTCTTAGTCTAATTTCATTTATTTTCCTCCTTCCTTCCTCCCTCTCGTCCTCCTTTCCTTTCTTCCTTCCACTGGGTGTCAACCCAGGGCCTTGCACATGTTAGAAAAGTGCTCTGCCATCGAGTCATATTATCAACTTTTGTCCATTTTCTAATTGGAGGGTTGAGTTTGGTTTGGTTTGGTTTCTTTTCTACCATTGTCTCACACCTACCAGGCAGGGACTCTACCACTGAGCAATACTTGGAGCCCTGCTCTCTTTTTTTTTTTTAATTATTATTTTTTAATTTTTTATTTGTAGTTGGACACAATACCTTTATTTTATTTATTTATTATGTTGTGCTGAGGATCTATCCCAGGGCCTTGAGCCACAATCCTAGCTCTAGAGCCCTGCTTTTGAATTTTGAATCTATTATTTCTATTTTTGCTCTGTTCTTTTCTATTCATTGTGGTATAGGGGATTGAACCTAGAGTATAACTCCAGCCCTTTTTCTTTTGAGGCAGGGTCTTGCTATGTTGCCAGAGTTGTTCTCGAATTTGTGACCCACTTGCCTCAGTCTCCTGAGTTGCTGAGATCACTGGCATATGCCACTATGCCCAGCTCTATTTTCTAGATTCTGGTCATTTGTCAGGTTTATGACTTGCAAAATTTCCTCCATTCTGTAGCTAGTCTTTTTATCTTCTTAAATAGGGTCTTGTGCAAAGCAAAGTGTTTATGTTTGACATAGGATCTCAGCTGTGTTGCCCAGGCTGCCTTGAACTCCTGGGCTGAAGCAATTTTCCTGCATCAGCCTCCTAAGTGGCTGGGACTACAGGTGTATACCACTGTGCCGGGCTCATTAATGAAGTCTACTTTAATGACCTTTTTTTCTTTTATAGCAGTATTTTTCATGTCAAGTCTGTGAACTCTTTGCCTAACTCTAGATATCAGATATTTTCTCTTATGCTTTAAAAAGAAAGTTTGTATTTTTATATTTTATGCTTAAATCTATGATCCATTTGTTGTTAATTTTTTTCATAAGGTATGAAATTTACGTTGAGGTTGATTTATGGAGATCTATCTGCTCTAATACCATTTCTTAAAAAGACTGTCTTTCCTACATTGTATTGCTTTCACACCTTTATATGAAAACAATTATTCATACGTATGTGCATCTTTTTCTGGGTCCTCTGATTCTGGGTCCTCTGATTTTTTGCTGTATGTTTCACTGTCGCATGCTTGATTCCTATAGCTATGTAATTATAAAATTGATAGGGCATTTTCTCTTTATTTTTATGTTTAAATATTCTTGTAATGCCTTTGCCTTTCTATACAGATTTTGTAATTATTATTATTATTTTTGTGTGTGTGTGCTGGGGACCAAACCCAGGGCTTTGTGTAAGCATTCTACCAATGAGCTACATACTTCAGTCCCTAGAGTTATCTTATTTATCTCTATAAAAAAGAATCTTGATGGAATTTTGACAAAATTGCTTTAAACCTTCATATAAATTAATGGATGATTAATTATTTTTTCTACCCCAAGCCTTCCAGTATATGAACATATGGTATCATATCTCTATTAATTTAGGTCTTTTTAAATTTTATCAATATTTTGTAGTTTTTAGTACCTCAGCTTCCTTGATATTATTTTATATTGTCTATAAAATGGAACAGTCTGATCTATTGAATGAAAAGGGTTAGGATCTAAACTCAGTTTATTAATCTAACTGCTGAAAATTCCTGAAATTTTCCATCAGTTAAAATTGTGTACCTTATTTAAATAGATACCACACAGTAAACTTTCCTCCAGATTCAGGTCAGATTGCTGTTTCTTTTGTTAAACACAAATGAAGTTGGTTTACATTTCAGGTCCACATGTGGAATATCATTACTGGATGTTTAAGACTATCATTATTCAGCATAATGAGATGATCTTACCATGAGAAGTATAGATAAAAAAAGTGATGGGGGATCCATACTTTCTTTTCCATGCTGCTTTTCTTGGTCATGCAAGATGGCTGATATTACTTTGGGTTGTTTGGTGCCACACTGGAAAGATAGTTTTGGACAAGTAGCTAAATCTAAGAACCACACTTGCCTACACATTTTTATAGATCAGCTATAGTAAACTAATGCTTTTGTTTGTGTTTCTACTTCTGAACTTGCAGATTTTCTACTTGGGGTGAGAGTTCAGGATAGTATTAGTTATTTACTGATTTGAAATTTAGGTGTTTGTCATGGGTTATCCATTAATTTTTAGTTGTTTTCCCTCTGATCATTGTTCATAGCAAGTGTACTTGGATATGGGGACCTCCACTTTAAGGAATTTTCTTTTCTTTTTTTTTTTTTTTTTCTTTTTTTGTAATGCTGGGGCTTGAACCCAGGGCCTTGTGCATATGAGGGAAGCACTCTACCAATTGAACTATATCCCCAGCCCTTAAAGGAATTTTCTTAATCCGTATCCGAAGAAAATTCTTTTTCTTCCTGGAGGGGAGTTAACCTTATAGTTTATAAGATTAAGTTCTCTTTCAGGAGTATAAATCAATATTTATCCAAATGTCTGGGATTTCTGGTTCATCTCTTGTAAATATAAAATCAGTTCTGGGCAAATGTTAGATATCTAACATCAATACTAGATATTTATAATTTTTAGTCTTTGGAGTCTTTCCTGGGTTCATAAATTTTGGGTGCTACATAATTTTTAATACTTTTACCCTTATATTTCATTTAAGAAAGGGTAGAATGTATTTGAAAATGGTTATTAAACTATACCTAAACACAATTGTACAACTGATAATAATTTATCATGAAAGATAAAGGTGGCCAACATTTATGAACAGGGAAAAAGGTGATGATAAAAATGTATCCTTATGATAAAAATGTATCCTAGAGACAATACACATTTAAGGAAAAGAAAATTTAATTTGTTTCCATCTGTATTGCCAAGAAGGTAGTGAAATATTATTTTGAACAACTTTTCTCTCTAATCTAGAATTGTAGTATAGGTAGAAACTACCAACTACGATACACTTATACAAGAATTGTTGCACAAAAAAACTACTGGAAAATCAACATTGAAGCCAGGTGTGGTAGAACTGTAATCTCATCTACTCAGGAGAATGAGATAGGAGTTAGAGGCCAGCCTTAGCAGTTTAGTGAGACCCTTTCTCAAAATAAAAAATAGAAAGGTCTAGTTCAGTGGAAGTGCGCCCCCAGTGCTGCAAAAAATAAATAAGCAAGTAAATAAATAAATAAATAAAACAAAAACCAAAAATAAAAATGAAATAAAAAAGCACTGATGACTCTAAATTTATAAGTCTAGCCAAGACTTTTCTACCTCCAGGTCTTTACCCTCTGGATTAAAGGCATTCTCTCCTTTTCTTCTCTCACTTCCTTCCTTTAATCAAATCTAGGGCTTTACTCATGCTAGACAAACATTCTACCTCTGAGCTATCCCCCAGCACCTATCTTCATCCTTTTTATTGCCCAGGTCAAAAATTTTAGTGTTATTCTTAACTATTCTCTTTGGTTATGTCCTAAATCTAATTAGTTAGAAAATCTTCTTGGCTTTATCTTTGAAACATACGCAGAATCAGACTCATGACCTTTATTGGTACAACCCTGTGTGAGCCAACATCATCTCTTACCTGGTTATTAAATTGATCTCTACTTATATCTTTACTCACTTTATACTGTTATCAACTTTGCATCCAGAGTGATTTTGTGTGTGTGTGTGTGTGTGTGTATGTGTGTGTATGTGTGTGTGAGAGAGAGAGAGAGAGGTGTTACATAAGCACCCTACTTCTGAGCTACATCCCTACACTTTTGGGGGGGTTGGGGGGATAGTTTTGAATTTAACTCAGGAGCACTTAACCTTTGAGCTATATTCCCAGCCCTATTTATTTATTTAGTCTCGAAAAGTTGCTTAGAGCCTCACCAAGTTGCTCAGGCTGGCCTCATCCTCCTAGGTCACTGGGATTACAGGTGTGTAACACTACACTTAGTCCCCAACCATATTTTAAGTTCATTGTTATTTTTTTAAATATATATATTTTTAGTTGCAGATGGATACAATACCTTTATTTTAATTTTATTTACATTTATTTTTATGTGGTGCTGATGACCAAACCCAGTGCTTCACACGTTAGACAAGCACTCTACCACTGAGCCACAAACCTAGCCCCTTACGTTTATTTATTTATTTGTTTGTTTGTTTGTTTATTTATTTATTTATTATTGGTGCTAGAGATTGATCTCAGAGGCACATTGTCACTGAGCCACACCCCCAGATCTCATTCATTCATTCATTCATTCATTCATTCATTCATTTAGAGATCCGGTCTCGCTAAGTTGCTTAAAATCTCACCAAGTTCCCGAGGCTGGTCTCAAACTTAGAATCCTCCTATCTCAGCCTCCCAAACCACTGGGATTACAGATGTGCACTGCTGTGGCCTGGCCATATTTTTAGTTTTTATTTTGAGACAGAGTCTTACTGAATTGTTATTGCTGGCTTCAATTTTGTAAGCTCCTGCCTTAGCCTCCAGAATAGCTGGGATTATAGGTGTGTACCACTGGACCCTGCTCACAGTGACTTTTAGATATAAACTAATGTTACTCCTCTGTTGATAACTCTCCATTGTCTTCCCATCAGACTCAGTGAAATCCAAAGTTTTTATGAGTGTACCCTCTTATTACCTGTCAGATACCATCTACAACTTTGGGGAGGGGCAGTTTTGATGATTGAACCCAGGGGCACTCTACCACTAAGCCACATCCCCAGCCCTTTTTTTATTTTGAGAGAAGTTCTTGCTCAGTTGGCTAGCTGGCCTCAAATTTTTCAATCATCCTGCCTCACCCTCCCAAATCACTGGGATTACAGGTGTGCTTTTTTAGTTGCAAGAAAGAATACTACATCAGGTTACGTAAGAAAAATTTATTGTGAGATATGTAGGGGTTAAAACCAGAAAAAAATATTATTATGTTCTTTGTCTAGTTATGTGCTTTCTCTTCCTCTGTATCTTTGTAAGCATCTGTTTTCTTCTCATTACCAGCTCTCAGAGACCCTCCATGTTCTTTAGTCTTTTTTTTTAATTCCTGAGAGAAGCTGATTTTCATTAAATTTTGTTTTATTTATCTGATGGATGGATCCTTTCAGGCTTTGTCATTTTATTGCTTATTCAAAAGTTGAGCCACCCCTTGGAAAGTTAAACTTCCTGGTCTTATCAGTGGATACTAAATGCAGAGGACCTAATGGGTTAGAGGTACTTCTGTGGTAGGTGGTGAAGACTAGGAATATTCACCAGAAGAGGAAGCTGGGTGTATTGGGCACCAAGACTAAAATGTCCAGTGTAATCAAGAGAAGGGGAAAAAGAAGGAATTCTGAAAAAAGAGATGTGGGCCTTACATGTACAATATATGGCAGAGGTATAGGAATTGAAAATGTGGAACTAGTACCTGCATAAATAGTAAATAAAGTAGAAATATAATTTTATAAAAAGTTAAACTTCTAACTAGTGGCATGAATTAGAAATTGTTCAAGAGTATCTAATTGATCATTTAAAATTCCTAGCCAGAAGTGGCAGTACCTGTAATCTTAGCTACCTGGTGGCTGAGGCAGGAGAATTCCAAGTTTGAGGCCAGCCTGGGCAACTTAGTGAGAACCTGTCTCAATATAAAAAGGGCTGGAAATATAGCTCAGTGATGGAGTACCCCTGGGTTCAATCCCATACCTTTAAAAAAAATTAACATACTTACTTTGCAATTTAACCAAATATTGAAGTTTTTAAAATTTTTTTTGTTGTTGTTGTTGATGGACCCTTTATTCTATTCATTTTTCTATATGTGGTGCTGAGAATTGAACCCAGTGCCTCACACATGTGAGGTGTGCACTCTACTACTGAGCCACAACACCAGCCCCATATTGAAGTTTTTTAAAGATTTGAAAGCTAAACAATGAAATTAAATGTTGGAAAAATATAGATTGAGTTTAAATAAATTCATACATAATAATTAAAAAATATTGGAATGAGGAAAGAATTTTCCCTAGGTAAAATCACAGATAAATCATTAATATTTTAATTCAGAGAACTAAAAAATTATTATAAAAAATGATAAACTAAGGGCAACTTTTTTGCAATGTATAACCATATTACATATTATAAACATATGAAAAGTTATTGGAAATAACCTGTATGGATCGATGTGCTTAATCCCACCCAGCCACCATATGATATTACTTTAGTTTTTATATTTTCCTGTTTTCCCAGGTGACATTTTATATATTATTCTATTCTCTAACCACAGCCTCCCAAGAACTGTTATTTCTTTTTTTTATTTCTTCCTCACTAAGAAAATGGAGTGAATTAGAAAATAACTTCTAAAGGCTCCCATCACATATATATGTTATTTTCACCTCTGCTCATAATGCTATATATGTTTTCTTATGGGACTGTGGGTGAACTCTGAGGCCAGGTCCTATCCTTGTGCATTAGAGTCCTCTCTCTTGCTTACTAAAGTCAAATAGTATTTCATATTGCAGTTGTGTACTGTTTCTTAGTGATACCTGTTTTGTATGAGTGGAAAATTTTATGTGTAATTTTGGTTGTACCCCAAAGAATTAACCAGGTTTTATTATAAAATATTTACCATCATGAAAATTCAAAAATTTAGTAATTAGATTTCAGGATTATGTGTTTTTATATGTCTAGATAGGTAGGTAGATAACAATCACATATACATATATAGTATTACATTGGTTTTGTACAAGAAGTGATTAAAATTACTATAAAAACAATACTCATTGTGAAGAATTTTAGAAATAGAAATTACAAAGAAATTGATTTTTAATTCTTGCTTTGATTTTTCAATGCATAATATGTAAATTGGCTTACGCTTTACATTTCAAGTTTTTATCTTTCCTTTTTTCACTGATTTTTTTTTTTTTTTTTTGGTACTGAGGATTGAACTCAGGGGCACTCAACCACTGAGCCACATGCCAGCCCTATTTTGTATTTTTATTTAGAGACAGGATCTCACTGAGTTGCTTAGTGCCTCGCTATTGTTGAGGCTGGCTTTAAACTCTCAATCCTCCTCCCTCAGCCTCCAGAGCCACTGGGATTACAGGCGTGTGCCACCTCGCCCAGCTCATTGAATATTTTAACTGTGTTCTTGTCATTAAATATTCTTCCTAGAAAAATTCCTATTTTTAAGAAAGTACTTGGTCAAGGCAGAGTGAATTTATTAATGATTTAATGTATTTAATTGAAGGAAACAAATTTTCTGTACTCATGTTTTAAATGTATTTGGGAACTTAATGATAAAACTGTATTATTCCAGCTAGCTACATTTTTTAAAATTACATAGTTGTCAGGTTTTTGTTTGAGTAAACCAGAGAGTTTTAAGGCTGGCATTTGTAGTTTCACATGCCCTAAGACAGCAAGAAATATTTTATAACAGAAAGATGACTATTTTTAGCTTTTCTTTCTGCTGGTGAGGTGGAATAGCGAATATTTTTAGAGCAGTTGAAAGTACAGCTACTTAGATTAGCTCAATGTTTCTATCATCAGACTCTCAGTAACCTTGTTTATTTTATGTACTTAGGTTTTACCTTCCAATGTTTTGAATTTGTATAAATTGCAACATGATTCCTCCTTTTTCTTTTTGGTCTAATTCACCTCTGGAACAATAGGGTAAAGAAGAAATAAGATGAAATTTCTAAAATCTTAACTTTTTATTTGTATATTTTATGTATTTTGAATTTTATTTTTTGGATATTTTGGGCAGTGTTTTTCTTTCTTAAAGGTGAAACTTGGGTGATTTATACAGGGAGGAGATTTAACACTTGCTCCCCAAAACTGTAATAGACCCTTAATATTCACAAAGAATATCCCTGCATTCATTGTAAATACCTTAATTATGAACACCACAAGATCATTTCATCTTTCCCTGAAAATACACGGGATATTTCAGTGACTCTTGTTTTCATCCTTAATTAGAGTTACTGATGAAACTTCTGTCTTAGCAAAAATTTCAAAGTACTGAGTATTATAGGACTTTAAAGATCTTTAGAATCTTTATTCAGAACACTGTGGTTATTAATTTATAAACCTGAGATGGTAATATAATTTCCTATTTCAGTTATGAAAACAAAGATTTGATATTTTTGTTAAAATCAGTGGCTTAATAATTCATACCAAACCTGTTGCAGTCTGGCTTCTGAATCTACCATCCCATTATCTCAAGAACTGTTCTTTTTTTTTTTTTATTTCTTCCTCGAGCCAAGATAAGGAACTTAGGACTCATTCATTATTAAATGCAATTCTTATCCTAACTGACCTCTCCAACCTGCTTTAAAATCATCTCCTCCCTTGGTATCAAGGACCCCGTTTCCCCATGCTTTTCCTTTTGTATTTCTGGCTATTATTTCCTTGATATTAGTTAGCTTAATTATTGGTACTAGTTCCTCAGGATTTTGTTGCCTGCTCCTTTGCACATGTTCCTTTTTGCCACTTGGCCTTAGCCATGTATATATACACATGTATATATATACCCATATATTTTTTTGAAGTACTGGGACTTAGTACATGCCAAGCAAGGACTTTACTGAGTGTTATACCCCTGGCCCTTAGCCACTGTTTTTTTTTTTGGGGGGGGAGGGGTACTGGGGATTTAACCCAGGGGTGCTTTATGAGCTATATCTTCCTTCACCTTTTCTTTTTTTCTGAGATAAGATCTCACTGAGTTGCTTAGGGCCTCACTAAGTTGCAGATTCTGGCCTTGAATTTGAGATTCTACTGTCTCAACCTCCCAAGTTGCTGGAATTATAGGCATACACCACCATGCCTGGCAGCCACTGTTTTTATTAAAATAACTTTAGCAAAATGTTCTTGATACACTGTACACTGCACATAAAATGTAAAATTTGGGTGAATTTTTTTTAAAATATTTTTTTAGTTGTAGATGGACACAACACCTTTATTTGTATTTATTACTTACTTACTTACTTACTTTGATGTTGGGGATTGAACCCAGGGCCTTGTGCATGCGAGGCAAGCCCTCTACCAACTGAGCTATATCCTCAGCCTCTTATTTATTTATTTTTATGTGGTGCTGAGGATCAAACCCAGGGCTTCTCACGTGCTAGGTGAGCGCTCTATTACTGAGCCACAACCCTAGCCCCCCCATCCTTTACTTTTAACTTACTTGTGTTTTTATATCTAAAGTGAGTTTCCTATAAAGAGGTTATAACCTGATTTTATAATATCTTTCAATCTAATGACATTAGCCTTTTAATTATGTTATTTAATGTTGTTATTAATGTGGTTGGTTTTAAATCCACCATCTTGGCATTTATTTATTTCTGTTATTTTTTAGGGGGCGAGGGGACTTTACCACTGATCTACACTCATGGATAAAAATTTTTAGACTGGGTCTCACTAATCTGCTGAGACTGACCTTGAACTTGTGATCATTTTGCCTCATCCTCTTGAGTCTTTTCTTCATATCTGTTTCCCTTTTATTCATGTGCCCCCTCTTGGATTATTTTTTTGTGATTCTATTAGTATTTCCTTTATTGGTTAATGGTTGTGTTATTTGAGAAGATGCCTTCACATTTGTAGTATATGTCTCTAATTCATCACAGTCTACCTTCAAGTGACATTTTACCACTTCACATATATACTTAAAATAGTATATTTCAATTTTTTAATTCCCTTTTTTTTTTTAAGTTGTAGTTGGACCTTTATTTATTTTTGTGTGGAATTGAGGATTGAACCCAGTGCTTTGCGCGTGGTAGACAAGTGCTCTACCACTAAGCCACAACCCCTGCCCCAGCAAATTTCAATTTTTGCTCTCCTGGCCTTTGTGCTTTTCTTGTCAAACATTTTACTTGTATTTAAGTTTTAAAATTAATAGTATGTATTGTTTTTGCTTTAAACAATTAATTATCTTCTACAGATACTAAGTAACAAAACAGTTTATCATATTTATCTGTGTTGTTTCCGTTTCTGATGTTCCTCATTTCTTTGTGTGCATGCAGATTTCAATCTGGTATCATTTTCCTTTTATTTAAATGACTTTCTTTGCTATTTCTTTAAATGTGAAGATGACTGGTGAGTTCTTATACCTTTGTATTTCTCAGACACCTTTTATCTTGCCTTTGTTGGTATAAGATATTTTGTGGAGTTAAGAATTCACAGTTGAGTTGCGGTGGCACATACCTGTAATCCTGGCAACTCAGGAGGCTGAGGCAGGAGGATCAAACGTTTAGGCTAGCCTCAGCAAGTAAGGCCCCTAAGCAACTTAGTTAGACCTGAAAACAGGCTTCTTCTGTTTTTTATTTTGTATTTCTGGTCATTCTTATTTTAGTTAACCCTTAAATGTTGGTGTTACCAGAAATTCTGCTGTTTTTTGACTCATGGAAAATTGTCAGGTGTTCTCTCTAGTCCAGTAACTTTGCTGTCTACATGAGATTTCCTGACTGGTTATATCTGCTCAGACCTCTTACTAAGTTCCAGATTTGTGTTTCCTTATAGCTGTTGCTCCCTGAATAAGTGAAAAGAAGCTCTAATGTACTGACAGTTCTGGAAGACAGCTGCTGAAAGAACTGTACAAGCAAAAGATAAACTCAAGTACACAGGAAACTTGGTAGAAAAGAGGATTCTTAGGGAAAGGATCAAAGGGGAAAATGGCCAAATGGTATGGTTGTTGACTTCACTATAGGTTTACCAGACAAGTAAACAAAACAAAACCCTTATATCTTGCGCTCATAAGCAAAATAACTATCAGTTCTTTGATGCACTACCAAGAAAAACTAACCCCCAAAAGATGTGGACAGTACAGAAATGACTTGTGAGGCAGAAAAGAGGAATGAGGATAAGGGAGTCCCAAATGGCAACTAGTATATAGAGTAGAACTGTGCTAAGTTAAATGATTATTGTGATTTACCTGAACTCTGCAGGGAAACTCAATCTTAGAGGCCAGTGAACTGCTGCTAAGAATGAAAGAAAAAAACATCCTTTCACTTCCATTTTATAAGTCCTGCTGCTTTTAATTTTTTAATTATATTGGTTGGTTTTCTATAAAAATTAAATTAAAAATTTTAATTAAAATTTTCTAAAATGATAATGCCACTAGTTTTAATTTGAATGCCACACCAAATGAAAATCTTTGAGGCAGGAGTGGTATAATTAGTACTGTGCTTATTATACCAAAAATACTCTTGGAAAAGTAATAGTCACTATTTTTTAAGAACCCAGCAATATGCTATCTCTACTGGTTCTCTTTTATTTAGTTTCTCACCCAACTAAAGGTATCCTAAGAAAATATAATTTTATTTTCATTCTTGGGAAGAATCTTTGAGGATGGAAAAGCAAAAACCTTTTTTTTTTTTATTAAAAAATTTTTTTTAAGTTGTAGATGGACACAATATGTTTATTTTCATGTGGTGTTGAGGATCAAACTCAGTGTCTCACATGTGTAGGCAAGTGCTCTCCCACTGAGCTACAGCTCCAAAAACTTTTTTTATAATTTGAAAGTTTAATGATGTATTTAAAGTTTTTTTATATTTTTAAAGTTAAATGATATATTTTAAAAATTGCATTTCTAGCTGGGAGCAGTGATGCACACCTGTAGTCCCAGGACTTGGGAGGCTGAGGCTGAAGGACCACAAGTTCAAGGCCAGCCTGGGCTACTTAATAAGATCCTGTCACAGAATTCAAAATAAAAAGGAGCTGGGCATGGTAGAACACACCTGTAATCCCATAGGATAAGGAACCTGAGGCAGGATGATCATAAGTTCAAAGCCAGCCCCTGCAATTTAGCAAGGTCCTAAGCAACCTATCATGAGACCCTGTCTCAAAAATAAAATAAAAAGGGTTGGGAATGTTGCTCAGTGGTTCAAGCCCTGGTACCAACTGGGAACGTAGCTTAGTGGTAACTCATCCCTGGGTTCAATTCAGTACTGGGAGAAAAATGCATTTCTAACATGCTTTTGAACATGTAAAATTTTCACATATATAGTATTCTAATTCTATAAAAACATTGCTATTAGTTTTATGGGGGAGATTTTTGGTGATAAAATTGCAGCTGTTGGGATTATGGCTCAGTGGTGGAGCATTCACCTAGCACATGCGAGGCCCTGGGTTTGATCCCTAGCACCACATGAAAATAAAAGATATTGTGTCCAACTCAACTAAAAAATAAATATTAAAAAAATTGCAAGGGGCTGGGGTTGTGGCTCAGCGGTAGAGCACTTGCCTAGCACATGGGCCCTGGGTTCGATCCTCAGCACCACATAAAAATAAATGAAATAAAGGTATTGTGTTCAACTACAATTAAAAATAAATATAATATTTATAATATTTATTTATTTATTTATTTATTTTTAAAGAAGTGAAACATTTCCCTTAAAGGCATGCCCAAAGTTAGAAGGAGCCCATCTTTGTCTTGTGTACATGCCCGGACTCTTTTTGATTTTTTTTGGTCCATGTCCAGAGTTATAACTTTTGCTATTTCTTAGGGTGGTGGTGCTGTTCAGAGTTATAAATGAATATAACTTAAGGGGTCAAATAGATTTTTTAAATGTATTTTTTAGTTGTAGTTGGACACAATGCCTTTATTTTTTTAATATATATTTATTTTTTAGTTGTTGGACACAATACCTTTTTTTAAATTTATTTATTTTTAATGTGGTGCTGAGGATCAAGCCCAGGGTCTCGCAGGTGTGAGGCGAGCGCTTTACCGCTGAGCCAGCCCCTCAAATAGAATTTAAAAAAAAAAAAAAAGAAAATAGCTGGGTGCCGTGGCACACACCTGTAATCCCATTGGCTTAGGAAGCTGAGAGAGGGGGATCACAAGTTCAAAGCCAGCCTTAACAGGACCCTATTTCAAAATAATTAAAAAACAAAAATTAAAAATAGCCTGGGATGTGGTTCAGTGGTTGAACACCCTTGGATTCAATCCCCAGTATTTAAAAAAAAAAAAAAAAAAAAAAAAAGATCCTTATGTTTTCTTATTTCCCTTTTTCTAGGGGCAGCCATTTTGACCTCTTTTGGCTTTTTTTTTTTTTTTAATCTAGAAATAATATGCTTGCATTACAAATTCTTGTGCTTTTAAGGCATTAAATATTGATTTCCCTGCATGGAATATAAGGATTTAATTCATATTTCTCCCCTGCCATATAAACCATTTCTGTCTTCTTCTCTTGGTTATTTTGTTTGTCATTTCATTATTTTCTATGACTACATATGTAAATTATCTGTAGTTTACTGCTATTTTTTTTCTTTTTGAATACCTTTCATTTTCCTTTTTTTTGGTAATATTCTTACCCTCTTCCATGTACTCATTTTTCTTTCATTTCCAGACTTTGTCATCTGTGTAACTTGCTCACAAGACAGATGTCTAAATTCATCTGTGTAGGGTTTAATTTCTATATGTATCAGTTTCATCTTCTATAAGAATTCTCTCCCTTGCCCTTCTGAATTGATATTTTTGCTAAATCTGTTTCATAGCTGTAATTCTCAGGCTTTCTCTCTCCTCCCTGCCCGCGCCCATTCTCCCTCCCTCTTGAAAGACTTTACAGATTTCCATGTCATCCTTCCATAAGAGCCATGGTAATATTTGTATGATTCCAATTTTAGTATATGTGCTGTTGAAGGAAGCAGCATTCTAAGGTTTTCTTTTCATTGTCTGCTGTGTGTGTGTGTGTGTGTGTGTGTGTGTGTGTGGAGACAGAATTTCACCGTGTTGCTCAGGCTGGTCTCAAAGGCCTGCATTCAAAGGATCCTCCTACCTCAGCCTCCTGAATGTTGGGACTATGGGCATGCATCTGCCTACCTTCTTTCACTGTCATCTTAAATATTCATTTGTCACTTATCTAGGTTAATTTCCTATTCCCTATGCTTTTATCTTGTTCTTTGTTTTCTCCCTCCCTTTGATGTAATATATCCACTAGTATCTCTCAGAGAAAGGCTGCATGGAAGATAAATTTTTTGAGACTTTGCATGTCTGAGAAAGTCTTATTCTGTTTTCATATTTGATAGTTTGGTAGGGTGTAGAATTCAGGATGAAATAATTTTTTCTTTAGAACTTAGAAGGCAGTGATTTTTTTCCATTGCCATTTATTTATTTATTCAGATATTTTTCTTTAGTTGTAGATGGACACAATAGCTTCATTTTATTTATTTCTATGTTGTGCTGAGGATTGAACCCAGTGCCTCACATGTGCTAGGTTAGAGCTCTACCACTGAGCCTCAACTCTAGCCCTTGTTTATTTATTTTTAATATTTATTCTTTAGTTGTAGTTGGACACAATACCTTTATTTTACTTATTTATTTTTATGTGGTGCTGAGGAGCGAATCCAGGGACTCGTACGTACTAGGCAAGTGTTCTACCGCTGAGCTTCAACCCTCAGCCCCATTGCCTTCTATTTGTAATGTTGCTATTGAAAAGTTTGAAGAGTTACTAATTTCTGATTTTTGTTCTTTCTCATGTCTGTCCAGAAACGTGGGATTTTTAAAATTCTGAATATTCTGAAGTTTTTTGTTGGTGAGGTCCATTTTAGACATTGTACTGGGAATATAATGATAATCTGGAAACTTGTTCTTCTTTATGGTTCAGAATTTTTTTTTTTAAGTATTTTACTTTTTCTTTCTCCTCGGAGTTTTTGTTCTCAGAATAAACCTCTAATTTTATGTATTTTCTTACTCCGTGTCTTTTTGCTTTACTTTGTGAGAAAGTTCCTCAAATGTATTTTCCAGCCTTTTACCAGGGATTGAACTCAGGGGTACTTGACCATTGAGCCACATCCCGAGCCTTATTGTGTATTTTATTTAGAGACAGGGTCTCACTGAGTTGCTTAGTGCCTCCCTGTTGCTGAGGCTGGCTTGATCCTCCTGCCTCAGCCTCCCAAGCTGCTGGGATTTCAGGCATGCACCACCCAGTCCAGGGGGCATTTTTTTTTTTTTTTGATGTGTTTTTTTTTTTTTTTGTCGGGCTGGGAAATGGATTGAGGGCAAGCATTTATCCTCTGAGCGGTATTCCTTCCTCCCTCCCTCCATGGACCTAGTTTTGAGTTTTAGTTTTGAGTTTCCTTTTTTGTGTATTTCTATCAGACTTGCGGGATGAAGGGAGGCAGTTTTCCAGCTGCTTGAAAGGGACCTGGAGATCTGGTTACTTCATAGATTAAAGAATTCTTACTTTAGCCATCTGCCTTTTAGTCCGACTTCTAGAGGTATTTTGGGTTGTATATTGGTTGGTTTACCTATTTCACTCAGCTTCATTAATGGTTCAGAGTGAGTTTTTCTTTGATCATGATCACTTTTTTTACCATCCACGTACCTCCTGTCCACTTTCTAAATTTTTGTTGCTCTCTTGTCTAGTTTGCCCTATCCTGATTGGGTTTTTCTTTTGAAACAAAGTCAAAACTAGCAAACAAAACCCTTTACTAATCTTTTACTGGAATTTTAGGAGACAGCATAAATAGATATATTTACTACACCAGCATTTTAACCAGAACTGATCCCTACCTCACTCCTTTTAGATCTTTTGTTAGGCAATTCAATTCATCAGTTTCGGATGAGATTTTTCAACTATCATTGTACATTTAGAATCACTTGGAAAGTTTTTAAGAAGGACCTGAATCTTGTAATTAGTGGTTTTGGTTGTATTTTAGGGTATAGTCTGGTTTTTGTTTGTTTCCTTTTGTTCTTCAGGTTATTCTAGTATGTACCTAGATTTGAGAATCCTGACCTGGAAAAAACTTGTAGAACAACTGAGAAAAGGTTGGAGATTTAAAAAGTAATATTTTCATCCATTAAAATATTCCATATTTAAGATTATTAGGAATTGAGAAGGAATTTTTCTTGGGGTATCTGATCCTTCTTGTATCCCAGTATACAAGAACTTAGTAACCAAAGCTGTCAAGAGTACAAATAATAATAAAATATTGGAACAGATGTCGGGGAAAGTAAACACATTTACATTTTTGGTGGGGTTGTAAATTAGTACAGGTACTATTGAAATCATTATGGAGGTTCCTCAAAATACTAGGAATGGAACCATCTTAACACCTAGGTATACCACTCTTTGGTTTGTATCCTAAAGAATTAAAGGTCAGGCTGGGTGCAGTGGTGCACGCCTATAATCCTAGTGGCCCAGGAGGCTGAGGCAAGAGGATCACAAGCTCAAAGCCAGCCTCAGCAATTTAGCAAAGCCCTAAGCAACTTAGAGAGACCCTGTCTCTAAATAAAATCTTTTAAAAAAAGGTCTGGGGATGTGGCTCAAGTGTTTAAGCACCCTGGGGATCAATCCCTGGAATTTAAAAAGAAAAAAAAAAGTAAGCACAGTGTAGTCATACATACATACCCATGTTTATAGCAGTACATTTTACAATAGTCAAATTATGGAACCAGCCTGGGTGTTCATCAACAGATGATTGGATAAAGAAAATGTGCTATATATATATATATAATGAGGTTTTATTCAGCCATAAAGAATAATGAATTTATCATATGCAGGAAATGGATGGAACTTGAGAGCATTATGTTAAGCAAAATAAGCCAAACTCAGAAAGTCATATATTATCTCTTGTGTGTGGAAGCTAGAGAGAAAAGAAAGAAAAAGGTGTGTGTGTAGGGATGGTAGATCTCATGAAAGTAGAAGGGAGATCAGTAGAATAGAAGAAAAAAAAATTTTAAAAATTTATTATATTTTTATTCTACTTAGTTGTACATGATAGAATGCATTTCAATTCACTGTACACAAATAGAGTACAACATTTCAATTCTCTGTATGTGGTGTAGAGACACACCATTCGTGCGATCATATATACACCTAGAGTAATGATGTCCATCTCATTTCACCATCTTTCCTACCCTCATAACCCCTCCCCACCCTCCCCTTTGCCCAAATTCAAAGATCCTCCATTCTTCCCATGGGACACCCCCACCCCATCATAGATCAGCATCCGCCAGTTAGAAAACATTCTGCCCTTAGATTTTGGGGATTGGCTAACTTTGCTTAGCATAATATTCTCCAACTCCATCCATTTACCTGCAAATGCCACAATTTTATTCTCTCTTAATGTGGAGTAATAATCCATTGTGAATATATACCACAGTTTCTTTATCCACTCATCTATTGATGGGCATCTAGGTTGGTTCCACAGTTTAGCTATTGTGAATTCAGCTGCTATCAACATTGGTGTGGTCATGTCACTATACTATGCTGATTTTAAGTCCTTTGGGTATAAACGGAGGAGTGGGATAGCTGGGTCAAATGGTGGTTCCATTCCAACTTTTCTGAGGAATCTCCACACAGCTTTCCAAAGTGGTTGCACCAATTTGCAAGCCCACCAGCACATTCTCTCCAGTATTTATTATTGTTTGTATTCTTGATAACTGCCATTCTGACTGGGGTGAGATTAAATCATAAGAGTAGTTTTGATCTGCATTTCTCTAATTACTAAAGATGTTGAACATTTTTTATATATTTGTTGATCACATGTGTATCTTCTGAGAAGTGTTTGTTCAGTTCATTAGCCCATTTATTGATTGAGTTGTTTGGGTTTTTTTTTTTTTTGGTAATAAGTTTTTTGAGTTCTTTATATATCCTGGAGATAAATGCTCTGATATGTGTGTGGTAAAAATTTGCTCCCATACTCTAGGCTCTCTCTTCATCTTAGTGATTGTTTCTTTTACTGAAAAGAAGCTTTTTAGTTCGAATCCATCCCATTTATTGATTCTTGATTTTATGTCTTGCCCTTTAGGAGTCTAATAAAAAAAGAAAAGGAACATAGTAGCCAAAATTAAATCTCTTTTGAACGTGGAAAAAAGATAATGTAGAAAATCATTGGTGTAGAGGACAAACTTTAGAAATAGTCCCAGAAAATGTATGATAGGTATAGTTAGATAAGAAAAAAATTTATATAAGAAAATCTTAAATACAGATTTTTTTTTTCCTCACAGAAAACTAAACGCAAGAATAAATAACATTAACCAATGGTGAAAACAGACTAAAACCTTTGAATATATAACATATATTTGCTGAGTTTTATATCTTATAAATATTTAGAGAATATGATTAAACCTAGTTGTCTGAAATATTGTGACAGAACTATATGCACTTAACTATAAAGATAATAACTAGTTCAAAACAGCACAAATTTGAAGTTATTGCTGAGTGTGTTAAAAGAGTTAAAACATGAAGTTAAAAAGCTGGATTATAAAAACAAGGCACTACATGAAAAGGAAGAAGTGTACTATATGCATTTTCATTTCAAAAGGTGAAGAACCAAGAATTTAGTTTTAAATTTAATAAAAATAGAAATAGGAAGAATATAATCATAAAAGTAAAAAAAATTTAAAGTTGTGTATATATAATGGACACTTTGTAGTCATAGAGGTAGATTAGAGAATTTGTGTGTGTTGAAATGAAAAAATGTTCTCTCTTTTTTAAAATATTTTTTAGTTGTCAATGGATTTTTTAATTCATTTTTATACGGTGCTGAGGTTCAAACCCAGGGCCTCACACATGCCAGGCAAGTGCTCTACCACTGAGCCACAACTCCAGCCCCTGAAAAGATATTCTCAAAATTTAATCTTTTAAAAAAATTTAGGGCCAGGGTTATAGCTCAGTTGGTAGAATGCTTGCCTCCCATGCACAAGGCCTGGATTCAATTCCCAGCACACCCCCCCCCCCCCAAATATTTTTAATTGATACATAAAACATAAAATTATACATATTTACAGAATGCAGATGATATTTTGATACATGTATATGTTGTATAATGGTAAAATCAGGCTTAACATATCTTTTTTCATTTCATCTCATGATGAAAACATTCAAGCAGGGTTTGGTGGCATATTTGTATAAACCTAGTGACTAAAGCAGGAGGACCACAAATTCAAAGCTAGCATTAGTAAATTAGTGAGGTCCTAAGCATCTTAGTGAGACCCTGTCTCAAAATAAAAAGGGCTGGGGATGTGGCTCAGTGATAAAGTGGCCCTGGGTTTAAACCCTGGTTACCTGCACCCTCCCTCGCCCAAATCGTTCCTATTTTTGGTGCCCGGATTGAACCCAGGTGTGCTTTACCACTGAGCCACATATCCCCTCCCCCCACCTTGAAACAGGGTCTTGCTAAGTTTTTAACTCTGGCTTTGAATTTGTGATTCTCCTGCTTCATCCTCTGGCTTTTTGAAATATACAGTACAATATTGTTATCTACAGTCAATTCATTGCAGTAGTACACCAGAATTTTTTACTCCGATCTTACTTTAGTAACTCAGTACTCATTGATCAATCTCTCTCAGTCTTCCCCTCCAATCCCCAACCTTAGATAACCACCAAAAAAATGGATATAAATCACATAAAAGGGAAATATATATACAAACATTAGGGAAGAAATATTAGCACAATTTTGTGCTAATATATTTCAGAATCCTCATGAAGTTTCCAAATTCCAGGCTTTTTTTCTACATGGGATATTATGTAAGCATAATAAAAAACTGAATATACTGGTAAATAGCTTGAGACTGTTAGTAAAAAACTACTCTGGTTTGATATATTTGTTGGTAAATTATTGAAAAATGTTTTCAGGAGCAGGTAATTTCTGTAAACTACAAAGTGTTCTCAGTTATAAAGGAAGTAAGCAAACAAGCCAAAAACAAAAACAAAGAAATGCAACATTTTATACATATGCGCATGAGGCTCTCTTCCTCTCTTCCCTCCCTCCCCCCCCCTCCCTCTCCC
>NW_026000229.1:13613918-13698556 GCF_001458135.2 Marmota marmota marmota | reverse complement strand
CCCCTCCCTCTCCCCCCCTCTCCCTCTCTCTCTCCTAGTCCCTCCCTATCATTCAGTTTTCAGTTTCACTTTTGAAGACAGTTCTGTTCTTTAAAATATTAACAAATAGAATTTATCAGAATATTGAAGGAACAAGTTTATTCTCAGAATTTCTAAGAGGTTCAATATTAGGAAATATATTAATTCACTAGATTTATTAAGAGCTAACATTTATTGAGTGCTTATTATTGGGTATGCACTGTTCTACATGTTACTGTTTTATCATCGAAGAAATAATCAGGTGATTCTAGGGTGACATAGATAAATAAACTGAGGAGTGGAGAGGTCTAACATATCTCCTGAGGTCACACAATTATTAAATTACGGAACTGAGGTGAGAACCCTGAAGTCTCACTCTTTGAGAATGCATTGGCTTTTGGGGGTTTAAATGGAAACATGCATTCCACCACTGAGCTCCATCCCCAGCCCTAGGCATGGTCTTAGTAGTGGATGTGCTTTAGAAACAGTCTTACTGGGAATAAATTCGCAGGTGTGTAAATTTTAAATTTAAAAATCAGGTGATTTTTTTAAGAACTACAGTATTTAAAGGTATGTCAAATTTTAGGGCAAAACAAGTATGTCTAGAGCACTACGCCTATAAACATTCTTTTTGAAGTTCTAGCCTATGTGATTAAGACATGAATAAGAAAAGTGTAAATGTTAGAGAAGTTTTCCTACCTTGTAGTTAAGGGAAGGCTGGCCTATCTACAAATCCTAAGGAATTAGCTATATAAAACTTAAAAGAGTCATTTTAAGTTCAATTTGAGTGGAGAATAGAACTTAGAAAAACAAGTCAGTATTATATAATAAAGCACTTTGAATAACAACCAAAATGAATTCTATTTAAAAACATCATAAATGTTTAAAACATTTTAAATACTCATTTTACCTTAATTTTATCTTTTGAACTTGATTTGAAAGTAAAACTATAAAACCATTTTAAAATTTAGAGTTCAAGGACTGGGGATATAGCTCAGTGGTACAGTGCCAACCCAGCATCATAAGGTCCTGGGTTCAATCCCCAGTACTGGGTGGATGGGGGAGTATATGCAAAAGTCTCATTTTTCTCCCTGTTCCCTGTCCCATTCCCTGACTCCCATAGGTTACCATTTTTAATTAATTTTTTATTTATCCTTTCATTTTTCTCAAATGCCAATGGCTTTATATATTTTTGTCTTTTCTCTCACACAAAGACAAAAAATCTTGTCTTTGCCACTTTAATGTGTGTTTTGAAGAAGTCATTCCTATGTAATACATAGAAATCATCTTGATTCTTTTTTGATTGCAGAGTATTCCATTATATGAATTATTTTTCCTGGTTTTCTTTTTTTTTTTTTGCTAAGAATGATATTAATGGAAACTATGTAACTAATTTATGTAATGTTAATAAATCCTTAAGGATATCAATAAATGGACACAGGTACAGTATTCCAAGACAAGAAAGATTAATGTTGTGAAGATATCAGTTCTGACAATAATTCATAGGTTTATTGTATTTCTACTTAAAATTCCATTGGGCTTTAAAAATCAAAATATATTTGAAAATTTATCTAAATGATTATATGTCTCAACTCCATCTAAAAGTTCTGAAAAAAATTAATATTGTGAAACATAATGATAAGAGATTAAAACCTAATGGATTTATAACAGCCATACTAACACTATGAAAAAAAAGATCAATGGGAAGATAACCCAGAAATGAAACACGTTGGGAATAAAGATCTAATATATGGTCAAAGAAGTAAACATTTCTATAGGGAAGGGAGGGTTATTTAATTGTGTGCTGATTGAATATAAGAAAAGAATCAAATAAGCTTAGAATTAGTAGAAAGAATTTTATTTTTTTTTATTTATTTTTAATTTATTTTTTTAAGAGAGAGAGAACTTTTTAATATTTATTTTTTAGTTTTCGGCGGACACAACATCTTTGTTTTTGTATGTGGTGCTGAGGATCCAACCTGGGCTGCTTGCATGCCAGGCGAGTGCGCTACCGCTTGAGCCACATCCCCAGCCCTAGTAGAAAGAATTTTAAAAGAAGATGGTCAACAGAGTGCATAGACTATATAAAAATTTAACTTTTGGTCATCCATAAACATAGCCAAAATGAAAAATTTTAAAAGTAGTCTGGGAGAAGTATTTGTTGCAAATTTCCAAGGGTTTTAATATTCTTATGTATGATACCCTATGGAAGCATATATACAGATACAGAACAAGATTGGATAATTAAATAGGACGTTCAACAAAAATAAATGGAAAATGTTTACATGCAAATTGAACTTCTACCAGGATCTTGATCAATCATTAAATTAGTGACCACTCCCATACTGGACAGACTTAGTGCAATTATTAGATGCATAAATTGCTAATGATCTTATATCTAAAACAACCATTTGAAAAGCACATTTGTGGGCTGAGGATGTAATTTATTGGTAAAGATTTTGCCTAGTATGCTGAAGGCCCTGAGTTAGTTTCAGTACTGCAAATACAAAACAAAAACCAGAAATGTGATATAGGAGATTTCATAAAAATAACCGTACTTTTTGATCTTAAAATCTTGGTAACTAAGAATTGACCAAAAGAAAATAACTATCCCCCCAGTTTTCTAAAAACAAACCCATGAACCCAAAGATGTTCACAGAGTTGTTTCAAATGGTGAAAATTTAGGATCAGCCTAAATGATTAATCAGGGAATTAATTGAAAATTTCACGTGTCCCTGTTAGAATACAATACAGTATTTCAAACATAATAATAAAGATTGCACTTTACTACTGAGCCACAGCCCATTCCTATTTTGTATTTAATTTAGAGACAGGGTCTCTCACTGAGTTGTTTAGTGCCTTGCTTTTGCTGAGGCTGACTTTGAACTCAAGATCCTCCTGCTTCAGCCTCCCGAGCCTCTGGGGTTACAGGCTTGTGCCAATGTGCCTGGTGCTAATAGACTTTTTTGTAAAGAAAGCATGGGCTTTGGAAATGGGAGGCATGTAGATATGAATTCTAGTTTTAGTTCTTATACTTACAAGTGTATAACGTTGACCTGTTAGTACTTGTTTATTTTTATTTTTATTTTTGGTATAAGGGATTGAACTTGGGCACTTGAACACTGAGCCACATCTCCAGCCCTATTTTGTATTTTATTTAGAGACAGGATCTCTCACTGAGTTGCTTAGCACCTCACTTTTGCTGAGAGTGGCTTTGAACTCTCGATCCTCCTGCCTCAGCCTCCTGAGCTGCTGGGATTTCAGGCATACCCCACCACACCCAGCTGACCTGTTAGTACTTGAGTCTGAACCTCATCATCTAAAAAGGGGACTTACATCTTTTCTTTATGATTGTTGGATAGATTAGCAATACCAGATGATAACAGTTAATATGCATATCACACCTGGAATAATTTATCAGTCACTTTCAAGCAGCTGGCAATCTCAGTGGCTAGCAACTAAAGTTCATTTCTCTCTTATATACTACTTACAGTTGCACTATGACTTTGCTGTGTTCTTTCCTCTGGGATCAAGGAAGAAGGAAAAGTAAGACAAAACACAGGATGGCTCTTAAAGCTTTGTCTGCTGCAAGTTGTACGCTTCCACTCATATTTCATTGAATGGAAGGAAGATGTTAGTTGCACTGGAGGTGTGGGGGTGGACCACTGTGGGGGTGGACCAATATAGAAGGACAGCCTATATTTTGAATAAATAATACAGGTTTTAACAAAGTATGTTCAGTTTTAGCTATCACTTTAAAAATCATGTGACAACCAGGGGTATTTCTAGAGAAGATCAGGCTAGTGATCATCTGAAATGTAGTAGGAAGAGGGGATAGAAAGGAAGGGGCACATTAATGCTGTCTTCAGATATTTGAAGAATGGGTATCACTGGATAGTGAGTTTAGGCCAGTTCTGTACCGCATCAATGTACCCATTGTACAGTGTACAACACTATATATTTTTATTTAATCAGGGACATAAGTAGAAAAATGAGCAGACAGGAAATTGTTGGTTGTTTTAAATATATTACTTATTATCTTCAAAATAACCCCATGGGGGTGTTAAAATATCAGAGGAAACAGATTCACAGTATGTAAGTACTTAAGGTTACATGGCCAATAAGTGGAAAACCAGGTTTATGTAGTCTCTTGTTTCTAATATATTTTGCTATTCTCTATTTGGCTGTAAGCTTTCTTACTATTAAACAATTCATCACCAGCCATCTTCTTCCTGACAAAGTAATGGCTCCTCCTCCTCTATCATCTCTAATGAAAAATAAATAGAAATGTTGAAGGGAAGGTTGGACTCCAAATCAGTCATCTGCAAACTTACTGATCAGATGTACCCCTCAGCAAAATTCTTGGGCATATGCCATATATGAAAAGACATTAGCCTGATTTTCAGATGACAAAATTGAGGTTCATAGGAGTTACCATTGCACTAATATCATGTATGTTAAAAACAGAAAAAATAGAAGTTTAAAAAGGGTAAGTAAGGTTTTGCATAAAATTTTAAATTTTTTATAAATTAGATCTATGTAAAAATCTAACATTTACATATTTATGTTTCAATATTTTACAGATATTTTCCCTGTATCCCTATGAATTGTCTCTTGTACCTTCTGAAACGCATGCCACAAATATTGTTGGTTGTTTTGGATGATGTGATTTTTTTTTTTTTTTTTGGTGTGAATTTTTCTGGAAGGGTTAGTGGTAGTTTAACTCACTTTAGAAAAGCATTTAATTTTATTTTTGCAGTGCTTGGGAATTGATCCCAGGGTCTCATTCATGCTATGTAAGCACTGTACCACTGAGCTACTAGCTTTTTGCTAGTCCCTGAAAGATTCCTAGATAACTATCTTAAACCAAAACTATGAAGTCCTCACTGTCATTCATAGTAGAATTAAGCCTGAAAACCACAGTGTGAGAAGCAGTTTTCCAAATACATAATTGCAAGCCCATGAGCATTACAATCTCTATATAAAGAGAAATAAGACATTATTAAGTAATAAACCTGATTTCTATGTGCGGCACGAAAACTATTCTCATTATTTTAGCCATAATCTCTTTCTAAATCAGTTTGTAACAAACACTATAGTTATATATTCTAAAATGAATCTGAAATTTTGCCTCTATAGAGAATGTAAATTTTTGTACATGGGAAATTACTTTAGCACTGTTTTATAATGGAGCCAAAGATTTAAATTAGTCTAAGCTTATTGGACTAGAATCTTTATGGGGCTATATTCTCAGAAAAGCAAAGGAGCTAGTCACATTGCTGTCAGGGAAATGTTTGCTTTTCTACATTGTGGCCCTTAGTTATTGGCCATTGCCAGATTGACACTTCACAATTAAGATAACCTTTTCTGATTAGCAGCTGATCTTGGTGATAGATTCTTTCAGGAAAAAGCCTTCTCATAGCACATAAAGCAGAAACACAAGTATGACCTTTAAGAGATACTGGTAACGGGGTGCAGGAAGTACACACCTATAATCCTAACAACAACTAAGCAGGCTGAGGCAGGAGGACTACAAGTTCAAGGACAGCTTCAGTAATTTAATGAGACCCTATCTAAAATAGAAAGATTTAAAAGAGCTGGAGCTGTACCTCAGTGGTAGAGAACCCCTGGGTTCACACCTCAGTATCAAGGGGAAAGCAAACAAACACACACACACATTGAGATGAAATTTTATATCAGGGCACCTTTTCATTTGTTTTATAAGTGATATATTTTATACAGGGTTTGTTTGGTACTAGGGATTGAGCCTAAGGATACTTAACCACTGAGCTACATCACTAGGCCTTTTTATATTTATTTAGAGACAAGGTCTTATTAAGTTGCTGAGGCCGTCTTTGAACTCGCCATTCTCATGCTTCAGCCTCTTGAGCCACTAGGATTACAAGCATGCGCCACCATGCCCAGTTTGTACAGATTTTTAGATATGACATACTATAATTTGGGTGGCAGTTGTAAAGGAAGTTCTGCTTTGCAAATACTATCAAACCCAGTTTAAGCAAGAGACTGAAGTAGCCAACCTCATTTGCTTTTCTAGCATGTCTTAAGGGACTCACAGGCCAGGAACTCCTTGGCCCTTTATTCTCAGTGGTGCCTTTATTCTAGGAAATTGCCCTGGAAAAGGACTGTTTAAGTAGTTTAATCTGATATTTCTTAGATTTTGTATTCCTTTACTCAAATAATAGTCCTCCAATGCTTCTTTGTGCCAAGAACTGAGGTTATATTCTATACATTTGTGTTTGTACATTTATACATATATATACACGTGTGTATATAAATATATACATACATGTGCACCTGTATAGATGCACACATGTATATACAGGGAAAGCCAGTAGAACTATTGTTGATCACACAGCATGGTTTATTTTATTTTTTGCTTATAAACAGAAATTTGTTTCTCAGGATCTAGAGGCTGGAAGTCCAAGATCAGGATGTCTGGGGAGAGGCCTCTTCTTGGCCTCAAACTGACACCTTCTCCTTATGTTCTCATATCATAGAAAGAACCAGCATAAAGTTCAAGGTCAGCTTGGGGTGATCAAAGCAATACCCTGTTCCCAAATAAAAAGATTAGCCCTGCATGGTGGTACATTCCTGTCATCCCAGCAGTTTGGGAGGCTGAGGCAGGATGAGCCAGAATTCAGTCACCCTCAGCAACTTAATGAGAACTGATCTCAAAATAAAAATTAAAAAGAAAAAGGGGGCTGGGGATATGACTCAGAGTTTAAGCATCCCTGGGTTCAGTCATCCTCATACCCATAAAGGGATGAATGAATGAATAAATAAGTAAATAAATAAATGAATCTGGACGTAGCTCAGGGATAGATCACCCCTTCCTTCCATCCGCAGTACAGAAAGAGCCAGCATAGCTTAAGAGTCCCTGCTCCAGCCTGTGTTCACTTGATGTTTTTTTATCTTTCCCTTTGCTATGCCCTTCCATCACTTCCTCTCTCTCTCTTTCCTTCCCTTCTTATAATTCTTTCCTTCTTCGAGATAATAACAAGCAAACATTGAAGTGAAGTCATCAAAGAATAAGAGAAGCTATATATGATATTTATTGTATAAAACTTGTATGATAATAGTTAAATAGGAGACGATGAAACTCTTCATTTGCCTTTAATATTGAATGCCATCTTGTCATGGTAGGTCTCAAGGCAGATATTGTTACGAACTCATAAACCATGAATCTTTAAATAAGTTTCTTCTATTTTAAATAAAATTAAACATCAATATGTTTTTATACATGTTCTTAATGTGTGCATACATTATGTGATCATTTTTTATTAATTCATCTTATTTTCTGAATTCTAATCAATGCATTAATTTTTGATGTTAGTCATTTTGTATCTTTGTGTTTATTATATTATAATAGCATACTTCTTATTTTTCAGTGCTTCAATTATCTTGGTATCTAAATTCTAGAATATGCTTCAGTGAATTAAAGACCTGTGCTTTTTGCTATTGTCTTCTGTATTGATACCTAACAATTAAAATTATAATTCTTGTCTTCTTTAGCATCAGACAACAGTCAGCGCTTTCGAGAAACCTGTTTTGCATTTGCATTGACACCACAACAAGTGCAACAAATCAGTAGTTCCATGTAAGTTTTCCTCAGATATAATTTGCAGTTTGGCCTTTGATAAAGTGATTTTTTTAAAAACAGTGTGTTGAGTAAGTTAATGTTAGTTGTCATACTAATAATAGTGTTGAAAATATTATTATAGTCTGTTACTTACTTTAAGAATAGTTACATCTCTGATAATTTGAAAAACTTCTCTAGAATGTATCTTTGAATCAGCTTCCACGTACATATTTTGAAAATAACTGTAATTCTTATTCTATTTTAGGGATATTTCTGGGACCAAATGTGACTTCACAGTGCAGGTCCAATTAAGGTACAGTGTTGACTATAGTACACATTCAGAGTTTAAAAGATAATATTCCCTAAAGATTTATTTTAAAAATTACCCGTTTTTTTAATAAATATATTAGAAATATTGGGCATAGGTATTTGGGTAAGGAAAACATTCTCCTGTTAAGAGATGTCCTAATGTTTATCTAATTTTAGATTTAGTTTAACAAGTAGTGTGTTGCATATTTAACTACATTTCTCCACCTTGGTTGCCCTCAGTTGGTTAAGAAGTTCTAGCTAATGATATTTTAAAATATCATAGTGGTCAGCTCTTAGAAATATTCAGTCTTAAGAGGAAGGATCTTACTGCATAAGAGGCAAAATTGTAGATAAGGAACTAGTACTTAAGTTTGTAGTATCCCATGGACTTACAAACATCAAGTATTCTAATTTGCTTTGTACTATATATTTTAAATCAAACATTTAAATCTCTTGAAAGTTTTCAGTGGCGATCAGAAAATTTTCCACCATTGAGTTCACAGTTGCTCCTTATTTAGTTTCTTTATTTTAATAGCCCAATCATTTCGTTCTAGAATTACCAAGAAACTTTTATAATAATCTCTCTTACTTATATAAACCAATTTTATGCTGCTCTGATTATTCAGTGTACAAACCCAGCTATTCTACATTGTTCTTACTGAAATAGGAGGAAGAGAGGAAATAGTTTATTTTCCTCAGTAAGTTATTTACCCTATATCATGGGGAAAATAAACAGCTTAGTCTCAATAATCAGATGCTAAATCAAATGTACAAATTATTAATTTAGTAGTAAGTTAGGAAAGAGATCTAAATTCCTGCTCTGTATCTCATGGAGCACTGTGAAAACCTCTGATCTAGTCTGTCTGTCTGTCTGTCTCTCTCTCTCTCTCTCAACAGTAGAATGCATTTTGACATATTGTACACAAATGGAGCACAACTTCTCATTCCTCTGGTTGTACATGGTGCAGAGTCACTCCTATAGTGTAATTATACATGTATACAGGGTAATAATGTCTGTCTTATTCTACCTTCCTTCCCATCCCCATAGCCCCTCCCTTCCCTCACTCCCCTCTACACAAACCAGTGTTCCTTCAGTCTTCTCTATCCCCTTGCCCCACTATGTCTGATCTGATCTAGTCTTTAAAATGGTGAGTGAAAAACAGAGATTTGAGTTGAAGATTCTAAAAGGGATATGACTATGGTTATTAGCTTTAAATTTAAAAAAAAAATTAAAAATTTATGTTATAAAACAATTTGACAGCTGGGTGTGGTGGTTACAGGCCTATAATCCCAACTGCTGGGAGGCTGAGGCAGGAGGATCACAAATTCAAGGCCAATCTGAGCAACTTAGCAAGATCCTGTCTCAAAGTTTTTAGGAAGGTCTGGTGGTGTAGTTCCCTGGTGGAGTGCTGCTTGCCTTGATTCAATCTGCAGTATGGGGTAGAGGGTATGTGAAAATAAAAGTAATATACAACAGAACCTTACCCAAGTAAACTAGTGGATAATCTTAGTTTTAGAAGGCACTTTCAAAAATTATTCTATAATAAAAGGTATACTGTATCCTCTCTCAAGAAAGACTATGATAAAGACTGAATAAAGTACAAAATTCTCATGTCTTCATAATAAATTAGGAATTGCTGCAATCTTCTATATTATCTGTCTCAGCCATTTACTTTACAGTTCGGACATAATGTTATGTGGCATTATCCTTTAAAAAAGTAGTTCTCAAATTGTTGCATGGAGCCACCCTTTGGGTCCCACACTCTGACTGCCATTATCCCTTCCCTTTTACTACCTACTACTCCAAATACATACATACTTGGAACCAAGTAGTGCTACCTTTTCTTTCTTTTATGTTTGCATAATTGAAGTGTGGGTTCCCTTTCTCCTGAAGAAAGCCTTCTAAGACCAAAGTAAACCTTGAAAACTATAGTTCTAGAATAAAAGACCTAGTTCTTATTTTACATTAATATGCATGCCTTCTTTAAAGCAGCAACATATGTTCATGTTTTGAAACACTGTCATCTTTCTAAAATAGATCAGCAGTCAAATTCAGAGTCCAAGGGAATCTTTTTTCCCCTATTATTATTTTATTTCTTTCCACATTTTTGGGTGCATTGTATAGTTGCTGATTTTAATGGTATTTATTGTTACATACTCATAATATAGCAGTATAATTTGGCCAATATCACCCCCCAGCACTTCCTTCTCCCTCCCTGCCACCCACTCTTTGGTTTCTTTTTCCTACTCATCTTTGATTTTCATGAGCTCCACCTTCACCTTTCTTTTCCTTTTTCCTCTCTAACTTCCATGTATGAGAGAAAACGCATGACCCTTGACCTTCTGAACTTGACTTAGTTTGCTTAACATAATTTTCTTAGGTTTTATCCATTTTTCTGCAAATGGCATAATTTCATTTTTCTTTATGGCCGAACAAAACTCCATTGCCTATACACACACACACACACACACACACACACACACACACCATCACCACCACCACCACATTTTCTTTATTCATACATTTGTTGATGGTTACCTAGGCTGGTTCTATAGTTTGGCTGTTGTGCGTTGTGCTGCTATAAATATGGGTATGCATATATGACTGTAGCATGATGACTTCAATTCTTTAGGACAAATACTGAGGAGTGATTTAATGGTCATATAGCGGTTCCATTCCTAATCTTTTGAGGAACCTCTATACTGATTTCCTTTTTTTTTTTTTTCTATACTGATTTCCAAAGTGGTTGTCCTAATTAATCCCATCAACGGTGTAGAAATGTTCCCTTTTCTCCACATCCTCTCCAAGGGAATCATGTTAGTTAAAAATGGATAATTCAGATTTATCTCCAGAACTTGATAAAATTTTTTTTTGTTTTATTTGGTATCTGTTATGTGATTTTGTGTGTGTTTTTAAAATATTTTTATTAGCTATTGATGGATCTTTATTTATTTATTTGCTTATATGTGGTGCTAAGACTTGAACTCAGTGCCTCACACATGCTAGACAGTTGCTCTACTACTGAGCCACAAACCCAGCCGTGTGTGTGTGTGTGTGTATGTTTGATTCGTTGTGTTTTAATAAAATAGTCTTCATCTCATCCCCTCCCTCTATGGCTAAGCCAGTAACCCCAGTGTATTATTTAAGTTATTTGTTCTCATTATAAATGTTTGTCTAAAACATAAATAATTTTATCAGAATTAAGGTCAACATTTTCTCTGTGAGACACCTAGTCTATTTTAATTTGTATATTTTGGGGGGTGGGGCATACCAAGGATTGAACCCAGGGGTACCAAACCACTAAGCCTCATGCCCAGCCTCTTACAATTTTATTTATTTATTTTGGGGGTTGAGTACTGGGGATTGAACTCTGGGGCACTCACTGAGCCACATTCCCCGCCCTATTTTGTATTTAGAGACAGGGTCTCACCAAGTTGCTTAGGGCCCCCCTAAGTTGCTGAGGATGGCTTTGAACTTGAAATCTTCCTGCCTCAGCCTCCCAAGCTGCTGGGATTTCAGGCATACACCACTGCTCCTGGCTAATTTTTGTTTTTTGAGACAGGCTCTCATTAAGTTACAGAGCCTCCCCTTGAATTTATAATCCTCTTGCTTCAGCCTCCCAGTTCACTGGGATTACAGGCGTATACCCCACACCCAGCTGAAACTTTCTGTTATTATTCCCTTTTTATCTTTTTCCCTTTCAGATTGTTGAAGTGGTTTAGATTTCACTTTTTACCTCATGGAATAGGAGTCAAGTTCTCATATAAATTATTCTTTTCCTATAGCTTCAGACAGCCAGTGTTCATGTTTTAAATTGACCATGCTTTGAAGTAATTGGAAACTCTAACATCCTCTTACTGTTGAAGTATAAAAATTTAGCCTGTAATGGAAGGTCCTGCTAGAGTTAGAGATGGTTCTGTGAGCTTTGATGTCTGTTTGCTAAGTATATTTCTAAAAAATCATGTAGATATCAGTAATTCTTCACTTTTTTTATGCTCTGTAATGACTTTGAGAATCTGTTAGAAGCTATGGATTGTCTTCCCTAAAAATGAACATATATATGTGCTCATAAAATTTTACATAGAAAACTTTCTCCAATTTTTTGAACCATCCCCACACCCAGATTCCATGATTGGCAGGTTTTATACCAAAGGTATTTATACCAAAGGTATTTATAGAATATGTTTGCAAATGATGAATATTTCAGACTTCAGAGATAGGATTCCCCCTACCATATATCAAAGGTGCTGTGAGCATTGTATAAAAGTGGAATGAGTCTCAGGTGTATGTTGGGAATAGGAATTAATAATTAATAGATGTCTTTAATAGCAAAGAAATAATTTATTTTTATATCTATGAATGAATAGAGTGGGGATTTATAAATTATATAGCTATCCTTGGTTTCCCCAAAATCTTATGCATTTAATTTAGATATAAATATTTTAGTAAGTTCCTGAAATATTATTCTAAATTCATGTAGCTATAACATAAATGACGTTATTATTCAACTTCTTCAGTTCTCAAAAAATAAAGGAATACTTTGGCTTGGTAGACAGAACTTATTGCTAAGGATAAGACCTTGGTCCTAGGTACAACATTTTTAGTGTTTTCAGCTGAGAACCAAAAAGCATTTCATGGACAGATTTCAGAAATAACTATGTTTTCTGTCATCTTCTTAGAGATCCATAATGTACATGAGCCTATTTAAAACCAAGAAGTTCCATATTACATAATTTTAATTGTTTTGAATCAGAATTTCTTAGTTTTATTTGAGTACAGAACTTTTTTCTTTTTAACATCTGTTAATACCTGAACAGCTAGCACTCGTAGAACATACTTAAATAAACAACAGTTATCATGAAGACAGCTACAGCGTGATAGTTGTGATTGCTCAATCTGATAGTTGACAATTATTTTTAATTAACTCATAAATAATTAGGGTTGGGAGCCTAATGGAGCCAATCTTCCAGCCTTCCCTCGCCCCCACATCAAGAATCTTTGTATAGCTGAGCGTGGTGGTGCACACATGTAAGCCTCCCAGCAGCTTGGGAGGCTGAGACAGGAAGATTGTAAGTTCAGAGCCAGCCTCAGCAACTTAGTGAGGCCATGTCTCTAAATAAAACATAAAAAAGGGCTTTGGTGTGGATCAGTCAGTAGTTTAGCACCTCTGGATTCCATCCCCAATACCAAAAAAAAAAATTATATAACTTGACTCCCTGAAAACTGAACTACTTAATAATTGTTGACATTAGTGATGGGGCCTTACTGATAACCTCAAACAGTCAATTAACACCTTTTACTATCATAGATAATTTACTCCAGGGACAGAGATTAGCATTGCAGGGCTTTTTTTTTTTTTTTTTTTTTTTAAATCACAGTGCCTTTTAAATAGATACTTAAGCTCACTGCAGTAGCAACAGGAAGTGCCTACAAAATTATTACAGTAGTATAGAATGTACTAGAGTTAATTTGTAGTTAAGCATCTTCATGTGTGTTTATCCTTTGACTAAGTGTGGTACCATGTATAAAGTCTGTTTATGTGCATAAATTTTAACTTTGTATTTCATTGTAGTAAATGATAAAATAGATAATTACCTACATTTTTTTAACTTTTAAATTTTGGGATAGTACTGAGGATTGAACCAGGAGGGCCTTGCACATGCTGTATAAGCACACTGCCATTGAGCTATATCTCCAGCCCTTATTATTTCATTTTATTTTAAGATATAATTTGTTTTTGTTGTTTTCTTTTGTAGCTGTAGATGGACAACATGCCTTTATTTTGTTTATTTTTATGTGGTGCTAAGGATCAAAGCCAATCTTCACTTCAAGCTAGGCAAGAACTCTGCCACTGAGCTACAACCCCCACCCAAGGATTTTCTTTTTANGGGGGGGCAGGGGACAGGGATTGAACCAGGGGCACTTAACCTCTGAGCCATATCCCCAGCCCTTTTTTGGGGGGGGGCGGGGACAGGGTCTCACTGAGTTGCTTAGGACCTCGCTAAATTGCTGAGGCTGGCTTTGTACTTGCAATCTTCTGCCTCAGCCTCCCAAATAGCTGGGATTACAGAAGTGTGCCACCATACTCAGCTATCCATGTATACCTTATGCCTAACTATTTATTTATTTATTTATTTATTTTTACATTTTCAGGCTGCTTAGTTTTTGAGTTTGTTCAAATTGTCAAAAATCTCCAACAACAACAAAAGTAAAAAAATAAGAATCTGCTTATAAGTAGACCCCTGCAGTTCAGTCTTGTTGTTCTAGCACCAACTGTATTCTAATGCTGTTCAAATGTGCTTTTTCATTGTGTGAAATGTCCAGTTTTTAGTTTTCCCCTTTTTGTTGTTTTTAAGTTGATCGTCTTTTAAGTTAGGTCTTGAACAAAAATGTTAGTTAGGTTATCCCTTAATAAAGGAAGTTAAACTTAACCTTTATTGTTTAGGTTTTGTTTATCTGAAACCAGTTGTCCACAAGAAGATCACTTCCCGCCCAATCTTTGTGTGAAAGTGAATACAAAACCGTGCAGCCTTCCAGTAAGTCCTAAAACTTTAATGTTATTTTTAATATACATTATCAATATAACTATCAAATAAGTAATGACAGCTGTTGTTAATTAGTTTTTCATTAGGAAAATATTTTTATTTTGTATATTTATTTTTACAACTGGCTGCAACACTTGTACCAATTATGTACACTTAGCAGCTATGACAGCTATGGAGATAAAGTTTAGGATTTGAAGTTGGACATGGTACCTTTGGTGTTATATTGGAGGACAGGGAGAATTTGTTTCAATAAAATCTCAACAATGTTTATGTTAAACTGTAAATCTGTGGTAGAATGGAGATTTGAACAATGCTGTTCCTTACTTAGGGGAGGAGGATGGGAACTGTTTGGTCACTTGAAAATACTCATTGTATACTGATATAAGCTGATTCGTAAATTTGAGAAATTTTGAATTTTTATCACTAATGTTTTTCTTAGGCTTACTGAGGTGGTTTAGAGAAATAGTAATAAACTCATAAAAACGTTCACTGTTTGTAATGAAAACATTCATATTTTCGAGTATATGATTTGTAGGATTTTTTTTTTGGTTGGTGGTATTTGCTTTTTGTTTTTAAGAAATGAAAGTTGAAATGGTTGTGGGAATAATAAGTATAAATAAACTATATTTCTTTCTTAGGGTTACCTTCCACCTACTAAAAATGGTGTGGAACCAAAGCGACCCAGCCGACCAATTAATATCACCTCACTTGTCCGATTGTCCACAACAGTACCAAACACCATTGTTGTTTCATGGACTGCAGAAATTGGAAGAGTAAGTGAATAATTGTTTTTACCAGATTTTTGTATTTTAAGAAAGTGTAGATCACCATGGCTCCCTGAGATTACTTATAAATGATATTGTAAAATGAGTTGCAAAAAGATTTTTGTCTAACAATGAATTTTCAATGTATTCCCATTTGAAAAGTGGGATCCTGCAGAACCAAATGTTTTATCACCTGATCTTTCATTCAGCAATTTATCAAAATTGTTTTCCTGTATAATTACATTTTCTTTTGTATTTTAAATTTCTACATCTTATTTCAGTATAATATGCCATTATTTAGCATAGTTTCTATTGTTGAACACTTCATTCATTGATTTATTCATTGTCTGTCAAGTAAAAAAAAAAAAAAAACATTTTGAAAACCATCCTAGTATCTATAGCTATTATCTAGTGTATCTATAATAGCTACTTCATAATTATCACATGCAAACACGTGACAGTTTTCTTATAGTGAATTATCAGAAGTGAAATTGGTAAGTCAGCATGCAGAATTTTTAGAAAATTTTGTGTACATTGACAGATTGTCCAAAAATATGTAAATTTACTCTCCATTAGTATTTATTTGCGTACCTGTCAACACTTATTATCTTTTAAAAAATCTTTACCATCATTACCATTCTAATTAGTTTCCTTTTTTCTTTTTTTTCCTCGAGGCAATAGGAATTGAACCCAGGGTCTCTTTACCACTAAACTATATCTTCAGTCCTTTTTTTCTCATTTGGAGCCACCAAGTGGCTGAGACTGCCCTCAAATTTGAAATCCTCTCACCTCAGCCTCCCATGTCCCTGGGATTTTAGGTGTGCAGTATACCTGATAATCCTCCTTTATTATTGAGATTGAACACGTTTTAAGTTTGTAACTATTTACATTTAAAATTGTATCCATGCCTGTTTCTCTAATATTCTTTTTCTTACTGTTTTGTGAGTTTTACATATATTAAGAATTAACCTGCCTGGTGGGCGCTGTGATACACACCTGTAATCCCAGCAACTTGGGAGGCTGAGACAGGAGGGTCACGAGTTCAAAGCCAGCCTCAGCAAAGACTAATAAGACTCTGAACAACTCAGTGAGACCCTGTTTCTAAATAAAATATAAAATAGGGCTGGGGATGTGGCTCATTGATTCAGTGTGCCTGAGATTACTTATAAATGATATTGTAAAATTTCAAATTTTACAATATCATTTATAATGTAATTTCAAATTAACCTGTTTTTTTTTTCATCTTGCAAATATTTGTTTCCAGTTTCTTAGCCTTATGTTTTAATTTATATAGTTATTTAATGTGTAGGAGATTGACATTATCATAAAACTAAATCTTAACCAGTTTTTCTCTTTGTGGTCTTTTCCCCTCCCCATGATGCTTAGTCTGTGTGCCTTTTCTAAGCTCATGTAAACAAGCTAAACTTCTAGACTCCTAAGCTTTCATGTTTTGCCTTTAAATATTTAATCCATCTTAAATTCATATGCCATGTGATAAAAATTTTTATTTTTTAGTTTTCCAGTTCTAACACTAAATAAATGCAGATTCTAAAGTCACCATTGTTGTATATTTAATTTTTTATATATCCTGGGTATGTTTCTGAACAACGTGTATATTATTTCTTAGTCTAGCATTCATTTTCTGGGACAATTCAGAAAATTGCAGTTTTTAAATTATTGTATTAAAATTCATAACATTAAATCAGTTCTATTTAAAATTTATCAAATGTTTACTCTGGTTATTTTATGGTTTATTTCAGGGTTCTTAGAACTAGAGAGAGGTCAGGGCTGGGGATATAGTTCAGATGGTAGAGTTCTTGCCTCGCATGCACAAGGCCCTGGGTTCAATCCCTAGCCCCACCAAACAAACAAACAAACAAACAAAAACCAGAGAGAGGTCAGAGAGGGCTTCTCTGAAGAAGTGGTGACCAAACTAAGAGCTAAGAAAAAGGTAGCAATCGGTTAGGTGAAAGGTTCAGAGGAAACCACCCTTACAACAGCCCAGTAGCAGGGGTGAACCTATTTTTTTCTAAGAAGCTCAAGAGGATCCACTGTGACTAAAGCAGAGAGAATAGGAAAGAGCAATATAATAGATGGTTCTGGAGCCGGAAGAGGGCTAAACTATGCAGGACCTTATAGGTAATGTTAAAGTTAAGGATTTTCTCTCTTTTTTAAGATATAATTTGTTTTTGTTGTTTTCTTTTGTAGCTGTAGATGGACAACATGCCTTTATTTTGTTTATTTTTATGTGGTGCTAAGGATCAAAGCCAATCTTCACTTCAAGCTAGGCAAGAACTCTGCCACTGAGCTACAACCCCCACCCAAGGATTTTCTTTTTAATCAGAATGTTTATATGACCATATTTCTGTCTAGAAAAGTTTCTTCAGAATCTGCAGGACTATGTGATAGATTGGAAATATGGATGAAGAGAAAGGGCAGATGACTTCTTGGTTATTGACTTGGGTAACTAGGTGAATGATAACACATTGAGAAAGAGGAAACACAGGAGAAGGACTGAGTTTAGGTATATTTTGTTTTGTTTTGCTTTGGAAGAGGGAGCATTGGAGGACTAGATAGAGAAAACAATGAGTTCAGTTTTGAAGCTTTTGAGTTTGAGTTGCCTTTAAGATATCCTAAATAGGCAATTGAGCAGATACACTAAGGGCATAAGTTTGGGCTAGAGGGGGAAAAAATATGTGACTCATCTGCATATTAGTGGTTATTAGAGGTACACAGATAATTGATATTGCTTAAATGAATATATCAAGAAGGAAGAGAGGAGTGCCTAAGACCTATCCTTGAGGAACTATAACATTTAATACTGAGTAAAGAGAATGAGCCTACAGAGGATGTGGGGAAACAGTGACAGAGAATGGTGCAGGGTAGAGGGTAGGTATGAGAAGTCAAAAGAGTTTCAGAAACAAAGGAGATGGTTGATATTTCTGAGAAAGTGTGAAGAGGTCAAATATATTGAAGTGAAAAAAAAAATACTCTGAATTAGGAATGTGAAGATAACCTTAGTGTGAGCTATAAATCAGATTGTGATAAGCTGGAGGTGAGGCAGTGGAGAAGTGTGATTTTTGGAAAGAAATGAAGGTAAGATGGAGGGAAGTGTAAGGTTGCGTTATTTGTCTTAATGGGAGAGTCTTTAATGTGTTTAGAAGATGATGGTAGGGAACTTCTTCTGAGAAGACATTTGGTGTACAAGAGGAAACAGGGATAGTCAATACTGAATTGCTTGACTGGAAAAGCTCTTAATAGCTTGGAAAGAGCTTCTTTAATGGCAATGGGAAGATCAGGTAGAGTGTAGAAGAGGTGAGTTCTGATTGATGACTTCCCTTATATATGTAAGACAGGAAGTGTGCATGTGAGTTAGCTGAAATAAGAAAAATAAGGGCTTTAAAGAGAGTGAAAAGGTGGGAAAGGTTATTAGAGGTAATGAGACAAGTTCCCGTGTGTTACTCTCTTTTTTCCCCACATTTTTCCCCCCCTCATGAACTGTGAATTATTTTTATCACATTTCCTCTCCTCCACCTCAACCTCAATCTTTCTGAGAATTTGAGTGAGATTTCTTTAAAGTTATGGATCAAATTAGGGAGAATTTTTATTTACAACAATGAGTAATATAGTCACTCTAGGAACTGTGTTATTTTCCATTTACTCAAATCCTCTTTTATGTTCCTCAGTTAATAAATCTTGCATATTTTAGTTAATTCCTTTGTTAGTCATTATTACTACTGCTATTGTCAACAGATCTTTTTTCCTATCACATTTTCTAAAGTATTCATTGTTTGTTTGTTTGTTTGTTTGTTTGTTTTATGATACTGGGATTGAACCCGGGGGTACTGTACCACTGAGCAATCTCCCTGGTTGCTGTTATTTTTCGTTTTCAAACAGATCTCACTAAGTTGCTCAGCTGACCTCAAACTTTCTCCTATCATAACCTTCCAAGTTGCAGGGATTACAGGGATGTGCCAGTGTCCCTGGCTATTTGTTTGTTTGTTTGTTTGTTTTTAAAGCTAGTTATTTTTTAATATTTACTTATACCTAAATTCATATATTAGTTCCATTAGATTTTTAGATGCTTTCTTAGTATTTCCAGGTAGACAGTTTTGAATTTGAGATATACCATTACATAAGTAGTGGTAATCCTAATACAACACCATTATTTCTTGTTCTACTGGCTAGAACTTTTTGAACAGTATTAAATAACACAGGTGAGCCAGGCATGGTGGCACACACCTGTAATCCCAGCAGCTTGGGAGGATAAGGCAGGAGGATCTCAAGTTCAAAGTCAGCCTCAACAATGGCGAGGCACTGTGCAACTCAGTGAGACCCTGTCTCTAAATAAAATGCAAAATAGGTCTGAGGATGTGGCTCAGTGGTTGAATGTTCCTGAGTTCAGTCCCCAGTACTGAACAAACAAATAAATAATGAATAAACAAATAAATAACACAGGTGATAGTGAACATATTTGACTTGTTCCTTATGTTAATAAGAATATTAACTACCATTACAAAATTAAGTATCATAATGGCTATTAGTGTTTGATGGAACTTATTTATTATCAATGATATATTTCTGTATTCCTCTTTGACTGAATTTCTTTGTTAGAAATAGATCTTGAATTTTATAAAAATCTTTTTGACATCAGGGTAATATTATTTCCATTGATTAATTTACATGTCACCAATAGGTGTTTAAATCCTTATAAATGTTCTATTTTTAGTGTATCTTAAAAGAGTTGCTTCCCTGTCCCTTTTTGAAGAGAGTGTTGAAAATGTTGTTTTGTGTGAAAAATATAGCCCATAGAGGAAGAAAGGGGGTGCTTGTAGTGAACTCTAAAGAGGTCTGAAACTTTAGGAGACGAGAGACTATGGTTGCTGAGGTACAGCACTAGAGAGGGGAAGATGCTTTACCTGGCCATGGAATGCTCTGGAACCTCTGTAGCCTGGGAGGTCTACAAGTTTGAAACCTTTCTTTTGAAATAAAATATCGAGAAAAATTAAATCTTTTCTATAACCTAGAAGATAACCGACAAGATTGTTTTTAGATCCCTATTTTAATAACCTGTAAAGATAACTCTTAACAGTTCATGTAGACACCGTTTTGCAGATAATTTTGTCTTGATTGGTTGCCATTGAGAAATGTTATAAATAGGTCTTTCCAAAGAAAGTAAGTGGGAGAACTAGCATGATGCCTGAAGGAAATAAGTGAACTATATTGTAACTTGTTAATCTACCTCAGAGTAACCACTGCCTGTAACGTTTATTAAATTTTCATTATTTGTAGAGAAATTACTTATATGCTGATAGGCGTGTAATGAATAGATTATGTTTTAATTATAGAGTAAATATCTTTTGAATTTGTACAATTTCAGAAACTTGAAAAAGCAATGGATAAACAATAGAGTAATGCAGTTATATATCAATAGTTGGAATTAGGTAGTACTTGGAGGAGTTGACAGGCCAGTACAATATCTACCTAGAAGAGGTACTGTGCTACTGTTAAGTTTGGGGGGATTTTTGCTTCTGAACCTCTTTATATGATATAAAATTTAATTCCCTACTGTCAGTACAAGTGACATTTCCTAACAACTAACATTATTTTTTCAGCTTTTCTTTCTTTCTTTTTTTTTTTTTTAATTCTTCTCCATTTGGTTACATGTTTCAACTAGAGTGAACATACCTTTTCACTGAACTTCTTATTGTGGTTTTTACTTGATCTCTTCTTAAATATTTATATGAAGCCTTAGGGTAATTCCAAGTTCTGAAGATTCAAGCTGTCAGTACAGAATTTCACAGTGTTAATTAGCATTTTTTCAGTTTCTATTGTATTTGAAGCATTAAGCAAATAAATCGCAGTGCTGAATAAAGGGTTTTTGCTAAAAAGGAAGCTTATCTGTACTGTATTAGATTGGTATGTTACATGCTGTGAAATTAGAGAAGTTTTAAGGTTACTTGTTCCTCACAATATTAATACTGTGAAATTTACTAATGAAAGCAAATTTGCTTTTTTACACTTGATTTCCCCCCCATCCCAGGAAATATGCAGTATGTGAACTCAGATAGGTTTCTGAATTCTAAATAAAATATTGACCTTCCAGAGGATACTATAGAATATTTTCTCTAGTTTCTAAGAGATGAAAGCTAGCATATGTATTGGACTAGTTTAGGAGGTTGAAAGCAAGTAGGATGTATGAAACCAAGAATTAAGAGAATGACATTTCCCTTGATCATTAAGTCTCTTGTTTGGTCCCTAACTTTTCTTCTGTTTCAAGTACCTGCTCTGTCACCAAGCTGTTACATGATCATAAGCAGATTATATAATCTTTTTGTGCCTCAGCAGTTTCATCAACCCTTTACCAGAACAGTCCCTATCCTACCTATTTCTCATAGCCTTCTGCACAGTTTAAATTAAGTACATGGTATATGTTAAGATGCTTTGAAAACTGTATAACTATAAAATAGAGATGGTAGCAGTTATTATTCTCTTTTGCTTCATTTCAAGTCTCTTGATCTTCCTCTTAATCCTAGCACCAAATGGAATATGATCGTTCTTATTTAGATCTCTCTCCTCCATTCCATAAGTCTCTGTCCTCTTTTTCTTCCTCTTATCTAACCATGTGCCCTTCATTCAGCCTTGGCTCTTCTGTATTCTTTGTCCCCTTCTCCAGCTACCATCTCTGGTGGTAATTTACCATACCAGCAGCTCCTATTTGCAAACCTTCTTTAGTCTCTGTGCTTTTTGGCCCAAGTGGAATCTTTTCAAGAGCTAGTTGAAGGCATAGAGAGAGGTTAAAAAGTATAGAATAGAAAGCCAATCTCATTTATAATTTTTAATAGCTACTATTTTAGATATGCCTATTACCTACTATATGGGATTTATGATATCTTGGACATTTTAATGGCCTTAGTTTGTGTTTAGCCTTAATAGTGTTCTGTCATTGGCTTTGAGTATAGGTAGTCAGGTAATATAGAAGCGTGACAGATCTTGGGTTTGAATTCTATGTTTGTTACTTAGAATTTATAGTTTGTTACTTGACAGTTATAAAATTAGAGCAGATTCTTTACTTCTCCATACTTTAGTTTCCTTATCCATAAGGAAAGGTTTATGACCACCTCTGAGCTTTCTGGATCAGGATTAAATGAATCATTACTCCTGAAAACACCTAAGACAGTGCTTGACACATAGTAGGTATTTTAAGAAGTGTTAGTTTTCTTTCCCTTTTGCTGTGGGATTAAAATAGATGTATTATTTAACTTATATGTTGTTTTCTACATCTTTTTTTTTTCCAGACCTATTCCATGGCAGTATATCTTGTAAAACAGTTGTCCTCAACAGTTCTTCTTCAGAGGTTACGAGCAAAGGGAATAAGGAATCCGGATCATTCTAGAGCTTTAAGTACGTATGATAAACTTATTTCATTTATGCAGTCAAACTATTTTGTTAAAGGTTAGAGTAGTGTTTTCTCAAGTTAAGAAATATTAGCACTTATTCCTTTACTAGAACCTATTGAAAAGGATTAAAAACACTTGAGAACCTTTTTTGTGAGCTTATAAAACCAGACCTAAGAGTAGTTTTAATGTTTGTATCACAAATTATATTTTATAATCTATATTTTACTACAACTTCATAAAATAAATGTTTAAAGAATTTTAGGAGATGGGAAGACAATCTCTGCATAAGTTTCAATAAAATTATTTTAGGTTTAGGAAATATATACAGAGTTATACGAAGACTGTATGCCTGTATTACTGAAGTAAAAGGAAACAGTGAGGTGATGGCAATAATAGTGAAGTGGGTTCTGCTAGTAATCAATTATGTGGCTTTGGACAAGTCACTCTGTTCTTGAGTTTCTTGTTCCTCATGTGTAACAAGAGGTTTGTAATATTTTAAAACCTTTCCAAACTCTGGGCTCATAGGTGTATGTTACTGGATGGATCATTTTGACATGTTAATTTTGGAATGTAAGCAAGGTCTGTAAATGGATTTACTGGCTTTAATTTTTGAGGTGATGGCCTTTCCAATGAGGTGAACTAAGTTCTTCCTTTAGTCTCTGTGAAGTAGGTTCTTCATGGATGAATTTAGGAGTGAAGACTCAGTGCTTACAGGTAGGGTTAGATAACTGTCATCTAAGGATTCTTGATGTGAGTTGAGTAATGGAGCTCACTATCAGTTTGGTACTTAAGAACAACTTACCTTAATGTGGTAAGGCCACATTCCTCTCCTTTTGTACAATAACTTTTATTTTTTTCTCTAACCTTTTTTTATACCAGAGTAAATGATTGCACTACCCCTGAATAACAATATACCCTTTAGTTTGCTGAAGAATTTTTCTATTTTGAAAGGGCCCTTTTAAAAATGCAGTTATCCAGGTATGCTGGCACCTGTAGCCACAGCTACTTGGGATGCTGAGGCAAGAAGATCACTTGAGCCTAGGAGTTTTGTAGTGAGACCTTGTCAGACATAATCCCGAGTCAAAGGGGAATATTTATTGGCAGATGATGGAGATCTAGAATAATAGTGCTGTTTTGGAATCTGGGGGATGTCCTTTGGCAGAGACAAGGAGATAGTAGGGATCCTGAAAGTAGAAAAGGGATAGATATCTCTGCTGAAGGAAAGTGCGAGAGAGGAATTCCCTAACCCTCAATCTTACTGAAGTTATTACTGGTCATTCCACTGACAATCTTCATACTTGCCTCACAGTGCTAGATTGTCAACTAGTGAAAAACATTATGGAATTCTGTGAGCCTGTGGGGAAAAGAGAATTCCTAGAAAGATGACAGATAAAACTGTTGTATTTAATAATAATAATAATAAAAATAAGGCAAGTGTCTTTGCACAGACTGTTAACCCCTCTCCACTTGTAGCTATAGCACCACCTGGAGGGAGAGTGATAAGGTGAGCCTGGGATTTTATTTTCTGCAAGGAACCACTGTTAGCACTATTAAGCAGCAAAACCTGCTTAATTCAAAAACTGTATTTTCAACTCGAATATGCTGCTGGATGTGGAAAGTATTCGCACATTCAGTGAGCTTTTTGTGACTGTTTACATATTATCTTATATACTGGCCAGGGGAAGACATGGAACATTAATTTATATCCCAACAGTAAAAAATTCATTGTAATTGACAACAAATTGAAGAAATAACTTTCCCAACAAATTAATTATGTACTTAAAATATTGCTTAAAGCAATTTGACAGATAAAAATGTCGGGCAGGGCACAGTGGAACATCCCTGTAATCCCAGCAGCTCAGGAGGCTAATACAGGAGGCTTGAGAGTTCAAAGCCAGCCTCAGTAAGACCCTGTCTCAAAACATAAAAATGGCTGGAAATGTGGCTCAGTGGTTAAGCACCTTTGGGTTTAATCCCTGGTATCAAAAAAAAAAAAAGAAAGAAAGAAAGAAAATATCAGGCTGGGTGTGGTTGCAACTCAGGAGGCTAAGGTAGGAGGATTGCAAGTTTGAGGCTAGCCTCAGCAACTTTGTGAGACCCTGTCTCAAAATTTAAAAATCAGAAAAGTTCCAGGTATGTAGCTCAGTGGTAAAGCACCCCTGGGTTCAATTACCAGTTATCCCACCCAAAAAAGAAAATATTTTCAGGTATCTCAGATATTTTTGAAGAATCAGATTATTTATAGATAAGTTCACTATACCTTATAAATAAATTCTACTGGGGCCTGGAGCTGTGGCTCAGTGGTAGAATGCTTGCCTAGTACATGTGAGGCATTGGGTTTGATCCTCAGTACCACATTAAAAATAAAAGTATTGTATCCATCTACAACTAAAATATTTAAAAAATTCTACTGGAAACAGTTTTATTTGTTAAGTCAGGAGCTATTATGTATTTTAAAAAAATGAACATGATAGTATTTAGAACATGATAGTATTTTTCACAGAGAAATCCATTTTAGGGTTCATTTCGTTTAATAAGTTTTTGTCTTCTGGTTTCTACTTTTATGTAGCCTCCTTCCCACCTATCACAAAGCCAGCTTTTTACTAGCTCTTGGTCAAGTTCCTCTCTCTTCCCCTCCACCTTTAGCAGTTACTTCAAGCACTACCTATATTCTGCTCAAACACTATTGTCCCTCTCCAAGCACATTGTCAATGTAAGAACATTGGGGCTGAAAGAAGTGAATTCTAATTCTCTAAATTGCTCCTTTCTCCTTAATCTTAGTGCCACCATAATTACTTTTTAAGTTATCTACATTTGTACCCATTCTCACTTTATTCTTCAGTGTCAGGAGGAAATGTCCCTTTTCCTGCCTAAGTTAATCTTTTATTCATTTATTCTTCTCAATTCAGAAATTATAAGAAGCAGGCACAGTGTACATGCCTGTAATTCCAGCTCTCTGGAAGGTTGAGGCAGAATGATTGTGAATTCAGGGCCAGCCTGGGCAACATGGTGAGACCACCATGTTAAAAAATAAAGAAAGAAAGAAAAGGAAATAATGCAAGGGTCCACTATGTTCCAAGCACAGTATAATATACCATTAAACAAGATGAACACCATCTGTATCCTCTAGAAGTTTACAGTCTAGTGAGAAAGACATTAAATGATTACACATGTCATTAATGAATTACAGTTGTGACATGTGCCTTGGAAGAAGATAGACGGGGAAATCTGTAAAGGTACAACAGGGGAATGTAGTCTTCTCTCTGGTGTTGTGATGCTTAAAACAAAACTGTATGGATGAGGGAGAGTTAGGACGGAGATGAAAAAGGTAGATGCCAAGAGAAAAGGCCAGTGGAGCTGAAATAGAGAAAAAAAGGGGAATGGCCAGAGAAATGGACAAGTGTTAATTAATTTAGATGATAAAAGATAGATAATAGAAAACCATTGAAGGATTTTCTTTTTTGTTGTACTGAGGATCAAACCTAGGACCTTATGTGTGCCAGGCAAGTGCTCTAACTACTGACCTACATGCCTAGCCACGATGAAAAGTTTTCTAAACAGAGGAATAATTTTAAACAGAAACATGTTCAGATTTGAAGAATTTGATCCTTACTTTGAGAACTGAATCAATGGGAGGCAAAGCTGATGTCGTGAGGTCAGTTAGTAACCTATAGCAATTAGTATACATAGTGATGACGATACCTCGAATTATGGTAGTAATGATGGAAATACAAGTTGACAGTTTTGAGAAGTATTGAAGGATAGAAATTATAAGACCTGGCTTTCTCACTTATCTGCCCTTTGCCCTGTTTCCAGTTCTCCCTCTCTGTAGTCTCTTCCTGACACTCCACACTGTCAAGTCTCTTTCATCTTTTAAATATAGGAAAACAAGCTCCTCTCTAGTTAGAGCTCTGTGTTCCTCCTGTTGTTCTCATCCTAATTTCTTCAAAAGGTAGACTGCACTTGGTCTTTGTACCTCCTTTCTGCAACTTATTAAGGTCTTCTAACCTGCATGATTCCACTGAAACTAATCTTGGAGATGTTACAAGTGCTAGTCTGATTGCCAAGTGTGATTTTTATCTTGGATGTTTCTGTTGCATTTGGTACTAGCCATTTTCTCCTTGGGATTCTCTCCTTGTCCTTCTCTGACCATTTCTTTTTAATCACTTGCCTTTAGTTGATTCTTTTAAGAGTGGTGTCCTAAATGTTAGTGTTCCCTGAGATCCATCTTTGGCCCACTTTTCTGTGAACATTTCTATAGACAATCACATTGCTTAAACTGGCACTAGCTCCCAAATAACGTATTTTCATCTCAGACCTTTGCTTTGAATATCTTATTTGTATAGCTAACTGCCTTCACCTAATCCTGTCAAACTGACACCTGAAATATTTCTCAAATCTGTGTAATCTTATAATTGCCATAATTTAATAATCCCTTAAATTCTGCCTCTATTTTTTAAAAAACTATTCTTAAATAATATGTCCCTCTCTTTTCTTGACTCTTCATAGCTCTCCCCTGGTAGCAGCCTAACTTGATTTAAATAGATCTGATCTTACCATTCTCTTCCATTCCATGGCTTGTTAACACCAACAGAATAAAAACTCCAACTTCATAGCATAACATTCAGTTTTCCATGATCTGGCACTCGAATTGTCATCTGTGTGCATCCTTCTCATACTTTACATTCCAAATATGTAATTCTTCCCCCCCCCCCAGTGCTTTAGTTTTGAACTAAGGTAGTAATGATAGAAATATAAGTTGACATTTTTGAAAAATTCGAAGGTTTGTGTCCCGACTACCCCCTTTGTCTAGCTACCGTTATCTTTCATGTTTCGATTTTTCCAGGAGGCATCCTAGAAGAAACCTCTAGAGAGCTAACTTTCAGTTAGCTTCCTGAACAGCTTCCATTAGAGCATATTAAAGATGATCTCACTTTGAATCTAAATTATCAGTTCCTTCATACTCTGCTATGAGTTCATTTGGGCAGGAATTTAATCATCATCACCATATTATTATCATTGTTGTTTTAATTTCTGTTGCTTAGCACAGTACCTGGCACATAGTAGATTTTCAAATTTTTGTTGACATTAACTAGTGAAACTAGAGCTAGAGTAAAAACCAGGTCCAGGTATCTCTTTCCTTGTCCATAAAATGAGTATTGAGCTTAATATGTTTGGTTGATTACAACCTTAAAATTCTGAAAGTCTGAATTAAAATACTCAGATATTAATGAAGGATAGAAATTATTTTTAAACTATAATGACTCCATCTAATAGATATCTAATATCAGTAGTACTATTTAATAGAAAAATCTGTGGTGATGGAAATGTTCCACATCTGTACCATTCTGTATGGTAATCACCAGTAATATGTGACTATTAAGCACCTAAAATGTGACTGGTACAAGTGAGGAACTGAATTTTAAATTGTATTTAAAATTATTTAGGGGCTTGGGATGTGGCTCAAGCGATAGTGCGCTTGCCTGGCATGCGTGCGGCGCTGGGTTCAATCCTCAGCATCACATACAAATAAAATAGAGATGTTGTGTTCACCGAAAACTAAGCAATAAATATTTTTTAAAAAATTCTCTCTCTCTCTCTCTCAAAAAATTATTTAGTATAAATTTAAATACAGTCTCATATGATAATTCTGGTAGCTCGTAACAACAGGGATTAAAAACAAGATTACTTTTAAATATAGCTAAGGTATAGCTTTATTATAGGTCACATAATAAAATACCGTTATCACTGCAGAGCATAATAACATAACAAAACCTTAACTCCCAAATGGTTTCCCATGTTTTGATTTCCCATGATTCATTTGAGTTAATTTTTGTATATTGTGCAAGGTAAGGTCATTCCCCCTTCCCCATACATATCCAGTTATTCCAATAATATATATGTATCCAGTTGTTCCAACAATATTTATTGAAAAGACTATTTTCCCCCCATTTTTTTTTATTATTTTTTAAAGAGAGAGTGAGAGAGGGAGAGAGAGAGAGAGAGAGAATTTTTAATATTTATTTTTTAGTTATCGGCGGACACAACATCTTTGTTTGTATGTGGTGCTGAGGATCGAACCCGGGCCGCACACATGCCAGGCAAGCGCGCTACCGCTTGAGCCACATCCCCAGCCCCCCCCATTTATTTATTTATTTTTTTTCCACAGACACTATTTTTTATTGTTATCAAACTTAAGGTTGGGGGAAGGCTTCCATTTTAACATCCTTGTTACCCAACCCCCAATTCAGCTGTGCTACCTAGGGGATGTAATTTACAGTGTCCATTCCTGTTAGGTTCTCTGGTCCCTGGAGGCGACCTTAGAGGATTGACTGTTTATCTCCTCCTATTTTATCATCTTTGTCCCTGTCTTTAGGCAGCAGCACAGAATTTCCTGGTGACACCTATAGTTGTGACCCCAGCTTGGAGAATCCCATTAATTCTTCTCCATCTGTTTGGATCAATAGCTGAGGCAACCCTGGGCATCATGGGTTGTGAGCATGGCGGGCTGTCCATCTTCCCCTTGAAATGCAGCGTAGAAATGCAGGGCAATGTCAATATGGAAAATAGTATTTGGTCTTTTTATAGTCAATGTTAAATTGTTTTCGTTTCTATCACATTTCTCTCAAATATAGCTTAAAGTTTATAAAGCTCTTTCAAATGAATTAAAACAGTTTTTCACTCAAAATGTGCTATACCAAAGGAATTATTCTTTTTTTTTTAATTGGTTGTTCAAAACATTACAAAGCTCATGACATCATCTTTCATACATTTGATTCAAGTGGGTTATGAACTCCCATTTTTACCCCAAATACAAATTGCAGAATCACATCGGTTACACATTCACATTTTTACATAATGCCATATTAGTGTTCCCCTCATTTAATTACCTTGACACATTTGTCAAAAACTGACCACAAATATATGAATCTATTTTCAGTCTCCTCTTTTCCATTGACCTGTGTGTCTATCCTTATGGCAAACCATAATCTTAGTTCCTGTAGCATAATGTTAAGCCTTGAAATCAGGTAAAGTCCTCCAACTTGATCTTTTTCATAAATGTTTTGACTACTGTAAGTCTTAATATGTAAAATGATCATAAACAGTGATCAGATGCAGTTTATTTCAGGAGTACTATATTAATCAGCATTTGAAAGTCTATCAATATACATTACCTTCTCAGTAAATTAAAAAAGAAAAATCATGTAGTCACCTCTGTAGAGAAGCTAGTTGGCTAAACTCAACATCCATTCATGGTAAAACTCAGCAGAATGGTGTAAGAGTATTTACAAAAGCTTACAGATAATAGTAATGGTGAAAAACATGAGTGCTTCACCCCTTAGATGAGTAACAAGGCAAGGATGTCAGCTCTCAGCATTGCCTTGGAGATCCCAGCTAGCACAATGACGCAAGAAAAAGAAAATACAGATTAGAAATGATGAGCTAATTATTGCCTGTTTCAACTAATTATCACCTTTATTTGTCTATATAGAAAAAAAAAAATTTCAAAAGTATCTCCAAAAAAGCTGCTAGAACTAATACATGAGTTTAGTAAGGTTGGGGAATACATGGTTGATATACAAAAACGAATTGTTTCTGATGGTGATGAATAATTGGAAATTAGATTTCAAAAAAAATGGAATTTAGAATAATGTCCAGAATTATGAGATATTTAGGCATGCACTGCATAAAATATGTGCAAGATTTTTATGCTGAAAACTATGGAACACTGCTGAGAAATACTAAAAGAAGACCTGAATAAATAGCGAAAGATGTCATATTAATGGGTGAGAAGACTAAATATTGTTATGTCAGTTCTCTAAATTTATCTGTAGATTCAATCCATTCAGGATCCTAGTAGTATCTTTAAAAGTATCTTTAGAAAAAAGGATTGACTAAAGTTGGATCTATAATGGGAAAGAAAAAGGCAAAGTTTTGGTTTAAAATATAAATTGGCAAACATTCTAAAATAATTTCAGAAAATTCTCCCACCTTTAGTCACAAAAGTTAATACAGATTAAGTATAATATTAGGTGTTTAAAAACATTTTGTATGTATTAACTCATTTAATCTTAAAAACAGTGCCGTGAGATACTATTAATCCCATTTGCCAGATTATGAATAATGTGAGGTTGAATGGCTTAACTAAGGCTGAATTCTAACATAGGCTGGCTATTGCCTCTCTATTTCAATTTTTTTTTCTAATTACTGACCACTTTGTTTCACATAAAGCTGATGTTATAATCTATGATATTATTTCATTTAAGTGGAAGTTTAGATATGCAAGACTCAAAGTCAGCTACTATTTCCACTGATGTGTGGAAGAAGGGTAATGGTGAGGTAGTTGGTGAAGACATGCATGCATGGTGGTTAGTGTATTAGGATTCTCTAGAGAGAGAACCAATATATAGAGAAAGGTAAGTGAGAAGGGATTTATTAAGGGGATTGGCACTGACAATAATGCAGTTTAAGAAGCCCCACAATATGGGTCTGCAAGCTGGAGAATTAGGGAAACCAATAGCATGGCTGAATCTAAGGCCAAAGAACCCAAGGCCGAAGGCCTGAGAACCCTGGGCATTGCTGGTATAAGCCCTGGAGTTCAAAGACTGGAGAACCTGGAGTTCTGATGAGGGAAGGTTGGGGGTGGAAAGTTGCCTTTCCTCTGTCTTTTTGCTCCTATTCTGAACCCTTCCCTTTGCACAGCTGATTAGATTGTTTCCACCCATATTGAGGGCAGATCTAACCACTGCTTGATCCGTGGACTCACATGCAGTTTTCTCCAGATACTTCCTCACACATACACCCATAAATAATGCCTTATTAGCTCAGTAGGTATTTCTCAATCTGGTCAAATTTACATCTAAAATTAACCATCACAGTTAGTATTCACATTACATTTTTTTAATTTTTTTTTTTTTTTTTTTTAGTGGTACTAAGGATTAAACCCAGGGGTGTTGTATCACTAAGCTACATTCCCAGCCCTTTTTATTTTTTATTTTGAGACAAGATCTCACTAGGTCACCAAGGCTAGCCTCAAATTTTAACAGTCTCCTTTCTCAGGCTCCCGAGTCACTGGAATTATAGGCACACTCCACTGTGCCTTGTTTCACCTTGGAATTCAGTTTCATTTGTATGTTGATTTTGTGTGACAATTATTTGTTGTCTTTTATAAGTTGCTGTTCTTTAAAAATATAAGAAAGAGTTGACTAAGATTGGGTATATAATGGTAAATACATATTTTTATAATTTATATATGGCATTAATTAACATAGTGTTATAGTGGCTTACTTTCCAAATTAAAAATCAGAAATGTTATTCCTTTTTGGATGTGAAAAATCAGTCCATGAAATACATAAAGACTTTGAAATTTGGAATTTCCATGCTACAAAATAACTTTTTAGCCTAGCATCAAAATCACCTCTGGAGCTTTTTAAAAACTACTCACTCATGTCCCTCTTCCCCATTCTCATTCAATGAGCAGTTATAAATCAGAGTGCTCTAAAGATAGCTCTGTGTTCATCTTAGTTGAGAGCCCCTAATTTATAGAAACAGATTTTGGACCATCTTAAAAAGTTGACTCTATATGATCACCAAGATTAGATAGGATTCTTAGTTCTCATAAATGATGAGCATAACAGATATCTGCTGTGCAGTCATTCTTGCTTATGTGAGTACTTTCCCCTCTCTTTATTTTCTTCACTGTGTTATTGGGTCAAACTTAGTTGTACGATAGCTCTAAAAGTCTGTGGTTCACTGTATACAGAACCACTCTACCTCTGTCCTCCTCAAAGGACTTTAAAGGTAATGGGACAATTTTTAAAATTATTTGGATATTTTGGCATTTTCTGTCTCACCTATTATGTTATTTGTCATTGGTTGAATAACAGATGCCTGAAGCTTTCAGACAAGAAGGACAATTTAGGGGGATCTCAACTAAGATGAACATTAGAACTATCATCTAGTGTTGGTTCCAGTTGTATTCTAAGTAAAATTAAGTTCATGGAGGAGGATTTGATTTGCCCAAAATAGTACAACCAATTTATAGGTAAATAAATTTAGAGCCCAAACGATTATATTGTTAAAAAGCAGTTTTTTCATGTAATCTGAATTATTTAGAATTTATGTTTTATAATATTGTATTATCTGATATTTCAATAAATTATCTTTTGCTGTTTCTTAATTTCCTTTAAAATAGAAGAACCCAAATAATATTGGTCCACAGTTAAGAAAATCTTGGTGCTATATCTTAGAATTAAAAAGGAGTCTGCCTTTTACCCCTTGCACATCAAATAGAGCACTAATCTTTAGGGTATATAAAGAACTCAAAAAGCTAAACACACACACACACACACACACACACACACACACACACACACTAATCTAATCAATATATGGGCCAAGGAACTGAACAGACATTTCTCAACAAATATATGAAAACATGTTCAACATCTCTAGCATTAGAGAAATGCAAATCAAAACTAAGATTTCATCTCACTCCAGTCAGAATGGCAGCGATTAAGAACAAAAACAACAATAAGTGTTGGCAAGGATGTGGGGGAAAAAGGCAAAATGGTGCAGCCAGTATGGAAAGCAATATGGAGATTGCTTGGATAGCTGGGAATGGAACCACCTTTTGACCCAGCTATCCCACTCCTTGGTCTATATCCAAAGGTTTTAGAAACGTCATACTACAGGGACACAGCCACATCAATGTTTATTGCAGCACAATTCACAGTAGCTAAACTGTAGAACCAACTTAGATGCCCTTCAGTAGATGAGTGGATAAAGAAAATGTGGGGTGGGTGTGTGTGTGTGTGTATGTATACGCACGCACACACACACACATACATATATACACACACATACATACACAATAGAATATTAATCAGCAATAAAAGAGAATAAAATCATTGCATTTGCAGGTAAATGGATGGTGTTGGAGAATATAATGCTAAGTGAAGTTAGCCAAGCTCAACCCAAATGCTGAATGTTTTCTCTGATATAAGGAGGCTGATTCATAGTGGGTTGGGAGTGGGAGCATGGGAGGATTAGAAGAATTCTAGATAGGGCAGAGGGGAAGGGAGGGGGCATGAGGGTAGAAAAGAGGGTGGAATGAGATGGGCACCATTACCCTAGGTACATGTATGAAGATACAAATGGTGAATATACTTTGTATACAACCAGAGATATGAAAAATTGTGCTCTATATGTGTAATATGAATTGTAATGCATTCTGCTGTCATATATAACAAATTAGTATAAAAGTCTTTTTAAAAAAAATAAGTCTGCCATCAGTTGATTTTTTGTCAACATGCTATAGAAATTTCCTTTATGATAATATAGTACAGGTTTTTGTTCCATGAGTCATACAGGAAATGTAGTCAGTATAAAGATATACAATTCTTTGGCTTCCTTTTTTTGCTTATTGTAGAAATGTTTTAGGTTTTTCCATTCAATTGAATGAGAAAGTACTGGGGAATGATACTGACCAAATTATATTGGTAACATGTGCATGTGCCAAATGTAATAACGAATCCCACTCTTTTATATAATTAATTATAAGTGAACCAATTAAAAATGTAAAAAAAAAATCCTGGGATATAATTAAGCAGACTTTATTTTTTTATTTTTTTCTTAAAAAGTTTCTTGTTTCAAGTTTCTTCTTTTTTAATGTTACGTCAATAATATATTTTTAATAAACTTAATTCTCTTTGTTTTCTCTTCAATGAATTTCAGTTAAAGAGAAATTGACTGCGGATCCAGACAGTGAAATAGCTACTACCAGCCTAAGGGTTTCTCTTCTATGTCCAGTAAGTGTTAACTGATACTTGTTTTCAGGAAGATTTAACATACATACATGTACCTTTTTTTTTTTTTTTTTTTAATGGTGGTACTGGGGATTGAACCCAGGGGCACTATACCACTGAGCTACATCCCTAGCCTTTTTTATTTTTTATCTTTAGCCAATGTTTCTCTAAGTTGCTTAGTCTGCCTTTAACTTGGAATTCTCTTGCCTCAGCCTCCCCAGTTGTTGGGATTTGGGGCATGCACCACCATGCCTAGCACATTTCTTCTTTTTAATTAGGTGCTTCCTATATCTGAGAAATTTTTTACTTTTAAAATCTGACCACCTTTGTTATAGTTTATAAAAACTGGAAAGCTATCAAGGCATAGGATTTGGAATCTAAACAAGTCTAAAAAATTCTCTCTACCCTTAGTAAGACTTGTCTAAATATTGCTTGTGATTAATGACTGTCCCTCAAGCTCACGTGTAAAATCTCAAAATAAGGAAGTTTATTATATTGGGGTATTTATTAAAACTTGTACTTTAATAGTACTCTTCTGAATAAAAACCTAGCCATGATTACCCATGCATCCAACTTAGCCATTTTGCCTTACTATTCTACTCAGCCTAAATAATTGAAGTTTTATTTATATATTTAAAAAAAAAAAACAACCTAGGAATATGAGGTCAGAATGAATCATTTGTATGAAATAAATGTATGGTCCTAAGATATAAACAAGCTATTAAACCCATGGAGGACAAGTCTTAAGAAAATGTGTTGTTGATGTTTATTTCTGAACTAATTTGTTAGGTCTACCAACAGTAGGGATGATAACTGTTGAATATGGCTTCATATGAAAATATTTGAAAAATTAATAGTAAATTAATTTGACATTTTGATTACCTTTTATTCTATAATTAATCAAATTAGTCATATCTACATTTGAATGTTTTTTGAATTCCCTGAATTGTTCAGGCAGGGCTGATATTGAAAGCTTTTGATAATGACATCCTGCTAACTTAAGATGATGAAGTTACTGATTTCCTTTCTACTGTTTTTGTTGTTGTTGTGCTGGGGATTGAACCTGGGTCTTGTGCATTCGAGGAAAGCACCCCACCAATTGAGCCATATCCCCAGTCCACTGAATTCCTAAAGGAACAAAGAACTTAAAGAGAAATTAAATGATATTTGTCCTATGTCTCAGTCTTTTATGATTTATAAAAGCTTAAACAATATAAAAAAGTCATTAGCTCATGAATTAGTTTATGATACTGTACATATAGCTTTTTTTAAAAAAAAAAAAAACCTTTTGGAGGGAGGGTAAATTGCTAAGGGAATTCCTCCTTGTTATAAACTTTTGTAAGTTTATTTGCAAATATCCATCATATTCTAAAAAGGGAAAGTTAGTAATCACAAGATGAAGATATTTGAAACTCAGCCTCTCCCCGATATCAAGTTTGAGAAAATAGGTGTATTTAAAGTTGTGATCGTTTTTAAAGATCAGAAATGTGATTAGCACATAATAGTACAGAGGAAGAAAAATACAATGAAGATAGTAAAAGCTGTCAAATTCTTGGTGCACACCTGTAATCCCAGTGGAGGCCAAGACAGGAGGACTACAAGTTCAAGGCCAGCCTCAGCAGTTTAGCAAGACCCTGTCTCAAAATTAAAAAGGGCTGGGAATGTAGCTCAGTGGTAGCACCTCTGGTTCAGTAAACAAACAAACAAACACCAATCATCTTGAGTATATTCTTCTTTCTATAACTTTTCTTCTTATTCCTCTTAATAACCAGTCTTAGGAAAGCTATATTGCCTCCAAGTTTTTAATATTATTGTTTAAAATTATATAATTAAATAACAATATAAATGTTGTAGCAATCTATGTTGTAAAGGAAACTAGTATTTTTTTTAACATTTAGAAAATTGAGGGCTGGGGTTGTAGCTAAGCAGTAGAGCTCTGGCCTAGCAAGTGGGAGGCCCTGGGTTCGATCCTCAGCACCACATATAAGTAAGTAAATAAAAAGAAAGGTATTGTGTCCGGCTACAACTAAAAATAAATATTTAAAGAAAAAGAAAAAATTGATTCACAGACGAGAGGAGTAGAGATGGGAAAATGAAAGTTTTGAAGATTTTATATACATCTTTACCTATATATTTATTCTCTTCTCTTTTCTCCAAATCCTGATTCATCCATTCCTGCTTCCATAGTTCCTTGCCACCTCATTTCATTGTAAAGCTGGCCCACTAAATTATCATTAACATTCTCTAGTAATATGGGAAAAGAACATGAACTATAAAAAATTCCCAAGTAATTCCACAAATAAAACTTCCAAGGTTTATACTGGAGTGCTTTAGAGAATAGATAAATTTAAAAAAGAAGGTAATTTTTATTTTCCATTTAAATCCCTGGAGAAAGTCTTGTTTTTCTGCATTCTCACTTTAAAAGTATTTACAGTTATGCTAATATATGTGATATTTATAACATTTAACACTTACATAAATCACTTATTCATATAAAGCACTCCAGTATAAACCTTGGAAGTTTTATTTGTGGAATTACTTGGGAATTTTATAATTCACGTTCTTTTCCCATATTATTAGAGAATGTTAATGATAATTTAGTGGGCCAGCTTTTAATTTTTCTTCCTATATGCCCCCACTCTTCTCTCTTTAGTTCCAAAAGCTTTAGTAGTTTTTTAAAAATTCAGATTATAGAGAAAAGAACTATATATATAGTCTGTAATTATTATACTTTCATGAGTTTCTATTTAGTTAAAGGGATAATCTCTTTACAGTTGTTCAAGAACTGTAAGGCCATATGTTTTAGATGTTTTTACCCAAAAATAAAACAGCAAAGACAACTCATTTATAATTCAGATTTATAGAATAAAAATGGTGATTTGTTCCCTTTGAAGTATGGAAATCTGTGGCTCACTATTCATTTGAATGGCCCTTGTTGTGATATGCAGAGCCCCAAATAAATGAGCTTCCCTTTTTGGTGTACTAAAGGCAATGAAAATAAATAAAAATGTTTTTGCTCTTTGAGAATATTTTGGTTCTGATTTATTAGCAATAGAGCTGGACAAATCACCTATTTTGGGGGACCTTAACCAGACCTGTAATCTCAAATATAAATGGCACAGTTGATAGAAGGAAAACAAAGAAACAAAAACTCTGAACATTTATTTATGAAGTATTTATTATTACGAAAAAGGTGGAAAGTTTTCCTTAATAGCTTTCTTATTGTAAGAAAAAAATACTGATATTTCTAGACTGTGTGTGAACGTGCACATGTATATGTGCACGGTACTGGGGATTGAGCCAGTGCTTTACCACTGAGCTACATTGCCGACTCTCCCCACACACACTTTTTTTTTTTTTTTTTTTTTTTTTTTTAAAGATACCATCTCACTAAACTGCCCAGACTGGCCTCAGCTTTGACATCCTCCTGCTTCAACCACCTGAGTAGCCGGAATTACAGGTGTGTGCCACCAAGCCTGGCCCTAGGATCCTTTTGAGAAAAGCTGGTTAGAACTTTTATCTAGAGTGTTTTCTCTTGGAATAGCATCAGTTGTAGTGTAGCACTATTGGGAGTAAGGTAAATGGCACAAGAAAACATATGGAAATTGTTTACAAAATTTTTTATTTGCAAACAATGCAAATATTCGGTGTTCTATAAAGGGAAAAAGGAAATCTGTAATCACAAGGTGAAGGTAGTCAAACCTCAGCATCTCCCCTTATATCAAGTTTGAGAAAACAGGTGCCTATTTATCAGATAAATATTTAAAGTTTAGTGACTTTTAAAAAATCAGGAATATGAGAATTATCACATAGTGCTTATTTTATGTTTCTTTGAAGCAAGGCATTTGTGAGCTAGATTGGAGGTTCTCTCAGGGAAGCACAGCTACTTGTATACTCCTAATACTGTGTAACTGGTATTACTCCTGTGTCATAAGTTTATAGCTTGTTCAAAGGCCCTTTTTAGTCCTTCATCACTACATCCATTTGAAGTAAGGAGGAAACAGTGTTACTTTAGAGATAGAGGAGGAGGCCCAGAAAGGTTAAGTGCCTTTCCTAGAGGCCCAGTAAATCATTAGTACCAGAACAATAGTTAGTGCCCCAAATGACAGTTAATTTCCTTGGTAGACTAGGAAATTGCACATTTTCCTGAAATTTTTCTAAGCCAGGAATAACTCATATTCCTCATTTATTCTCAAGCCTTTATATTTTCAAGCTCACAAATATATGGAAAATCTTTTCTAGTTACTTGGCAAATAATGTTATCAGTGAAAGAAGATAACTTCTATACTGTGTGGTCATTGTGGGCTTTGTGGACCCCAAGTGCTACAAGGTGGCCTCCAGTGAAGAAAGTTGTGATATGCCAGCTCTCTGTACAGGTTTCTGGACCACATCTCTACAGCTAGCAGCTCAGGAACAGATGAAGTAGATTTCTTTGTACATGGCATAGATTCAGCCTATGAACTCAGGCAACAGTTGCAGGGCAGGAAGAAAAGTCTCCTAACCTGCTGGAGGTGCTGGAGACACATCTGAATTGCTGGTAATATGCTCACTGAAGGGAGAAATACAGAATATACACATAACTTCCTCCTCAGAGTTGCCATGGAGGAGAGTGGGTGATACTGATTTGAGTTTTGTCCTTTGAAGTACTCTCATTCAGAGTTGAGGTTGATAGTAAATATTGCATCTAATTACATCATATGGTGACATGCAGTATCTAATAACACATTCTTTTTTCCTTTTTCTAACCCCTAGTTATGTGGTTAACTTTTTCTTAAATTAGGGATTGCTTTAAGAATTTGAGATGTGTGTGGTGTCCAATCCCATAATCCCAGCTACTGAGAAGCCTGAGGCAGTAGGTTCACAAATTTGAGTCCAGCTTGGGCAATTTAGTGAGATCCAACAAATTCAGTAATAATACAACAGCAACAAAATTTGTTGTAGTTTCCTTAGTCATTGTATTTGGTATTCAAAGAAATTGTAATTTTTTGACCTGCAGATAAGTTTCACAGAAAATGTGGTTATTAATGTTCTTTTACCTCGATAAAAAATAAATAAAGCCAGCGGCTTGGGAGGCTGAGGCAGCAGGGTGGCAAGTTCAAAGCCAGCCTCAGCAACTTAGTGCAGGCCCAAGCAACTCAGTGAGACCCTGTCACTAATTAAAATATATAAAAAGGGGCTGGGGATGTGGCTCAGTGGCTAAGTGCCCCTGGGTTCAATTCCTGGCACAAAAAACAAAATAAACACAGTATGCTTTAGGTCAGAACACAAATACAGTTTGTTTTAGAAAATTTTTTAATTAGAGCTTAAATTTTGAACAACAGTTGTCTAATACTTTTTCTTCTCTCTTAAAGCTTGGTAAAATGAGGCTAACAATTCCATGTCGAGCCCTTACATGTTCTCATCTGCAATGTTTTGATGCAACTCTTTATATTCAAATGAATGAGAAAAAACCAACCTGGGTTTGTCCTGTCTGTGATAAGAAGGCTCCATATGAACACCTCATCATTGATGGGTATGTCACTTTTAAGGGGTTTTTTGGTACCTTGAAATAATCATCTGTTACCTAGATTCATTACTTGTCAGTTTGGGATAAAAAAATCTAAAATTCCGAAAGTAATGTTTTCTAAGTTATAAGTTTGTAGAATACCCATGATTTTAGAGATCAGTATTTTAAAAATCAATAATTAAGTATTTTTAACTTGATGTCTGCTTGTTTTGTAAACACATACTTGTCAGTGCCTCCTGATGTTTACCATTTAAAGCACCTGTGGTTCTAAGCAGGGAATGCATATACCTTTTCCTAACATGAGCTCATCTATCTCCAGAACATGCAGACCATATTGGAGAAAGCATGAAAGAATTGTGAAATTCTGGCACACTCAAGCTCATCGAAAACTGTGCTTTTTAGTACAAAAGCCTGTTTCTGGAGATTAGGTCGAACTTCGAACTTCAATCATGGTCCATCATACCTATTCTCCCGCTGTAAAGGCTCCTACAACTGATCAACACCCCAAATAACAACTTCCTTTGTTTTTCTATTTGTATTTCTATTCTTGTCTTTTCCTTCTTTCAGTTTTCTTTTTCTTTTTTGTCTTGTCCACCTATTGCATCACAATAATAATTTTCTTTAACACTCCTGTTTTTGTCTGTTGTATCGGACATCTTAGTATGATTGTACAGCTTCCTTTAAAACAAATATTTTCTGTACTCTCCAGCAAAACTTGAAACAGCTTATTTATAGTATTTAAGAAAACACAGGAGTCTAAAGGTGATAATAGAAATGGAATATATTTATCAATGCAGTTGTAATTTAGAAGGTGTTAGTCATTGGAAAAAATATGTAACATAAATGTTTTATGTTTAATTTGTCAGAATTGGCAATGATCAATAACTAGTAAATATGAGTTGAATAGTAATATTTTACCAACTCTATATGTTGTATAGTTTTAGGTTCCCCTTTCTTGTAATAAAGGAGACACACACACACACACACACACACACTCACTCTCTCTCTCTCTCTCTTTTAAAGAAAAATTGAAAAACACAAGAAATCAAAAACTTTTTTTTGGTATATAATTTTCTGGTTTGTTTTTACATAATTGTGATTATATGCTATTAATAATTTAGCATTGTAACCTAAGAATTTGATCATGATTAATTTTGTACATTCCCTGTAAATATCATTTTAAATGTCCACATATATTATTAAGGACAATATTCAGTTACATATTTTTATATGTATTGCTTTGGTTTATCAAGTAATACATGCCTATTGTAGGCGATTTGGAATGTGTTAAAAGATATACTACTTTACAGAATTTTGTTTATAAAATGTAAATTTTTTCTTGGCCTTTTTTCACTTTTTAATCCATGTTATTAATAATCTTTGACAATGTAATTTTTTATGGTTACATGATATATCCTTATATAAATATACCACAATTCAGATAGCTATTTTTTTATTCAGCATTATATTTTGAAAACAAATATAATTTACCTGTTCTATTTTGTTTTTCCTCATTTATACTTGTATAAATATAGACATTCTGAATATTAGAACAGTAATATTTCAAATCTATCTTCAATTGAATGTGTTATCCTAAGGACAAACTGTTTTTTATAGCTTGTTTATGGAAATCCTAAAGTACTGTACAGACTGTGATGAAATACAGTTTAAAGAGGATGGCTCTTGGGCACCAATGAGATCGAAAAAGGAAGTACAGGAAGTTTCTGCCTCATACAATGGAGTTGATGGTGAGTGGTAGTTATTCACAAGGGAAGGGTAGTTTCCTTGCTGCTATAAACCATGGTGTTCAATGTTAAAATGAATACATTTTTTAAAACCCTGAGCATTTTAGGGATAGCTCAGTAATTACTAAATTGATTTAATGTTCAGAAGTGGATGAATTCCTTTAAAATTTTTCTGATATTAGATTTCAAAGTAATGTAATCTTTGTGTGTGTGTGTGTGTGTGTGTGTGTGTGTATGTATGTGTGGTGCTGGGGATTGAACCCAGGGCCTTATGCATGCAAGACAAGCACTCTACCAACTGAGCTATATCCCCAGCCCTTAAAGTAATTTAATCTAATAAGCCATTTGTAAAGTCAAACTTGTGAAATAGAATCCTTTAAAATTTTTTAAGACTTCTAATAGAGTAGTAAACATTCCTTTTTCATTTGTGTATATATATATACACAAATATATCTGTATGTATACACCCAAATGAAACAAAAATATACTATTAATGTTTTTGCTGGAAGGAGGTTATGAGTTATTAATGTTAATACTTCCTAAGAATGTCAGGTACTATATAGCTAAACATGTAATACATATAGTTTGAAGCTAGGCACTATGGCACATACTTGTAATCCCAGCAGCTCAGGAGGCTGAGGCAAGAGAATCCCAACTTTGAGGCCAGACTTAGCAACTTAACAAGACCCTCTCTCAAAATTTTTAATAAATAATAATAATAAAGGGCTGGGGATGTAGCTCAATGGTAAATTGCCCCTGGATTCAGTTCCTAGTACCACAAAATATTTTATATAAATCGTTCGAATGTTTCTTCTCTTTTAGAACTGGTTTTTCAAAATAACCCTTTAGAAAACCCAAATAATAAATAGTAGTTTTAAACTTCAAGAGCCTCTGTTGGTTTTCTGCTTTCTGACCCCAACAATGTAGTCAGTATATATTGATATATTAAACCATAGGGACACTGAGGAAAGAAATGAGATGTCATAGGTCTTATTTGCCTTGTATTTCATCATTCCCATGCAGGATGCTTGAGCTCCACATTGGAACATCAGGTAACTTCTCACAACCAGTCCTCCAATAAAAACAAGAAAGTAGAGGTGATTGATTTAACCATAGACAGTTCCTCTGATGAAGAGGAGGAAGAGCCATCTGCCAAGAGGACCTGTCCTTCCCTGTCTCCCACATCACCACTAAATAATAAAGGGTAAGTGCTGAGACTTTAAAATACAATCATTGTGAAAGTTAATAGGGATTAAAGACCTACCAAATACAATGATAATGCTTGATTATAGAACTTAGGCTGAAACCAGACACAGTGTTGCATACTTGTAATCCCAGCAATTTAGAAAGCTAAGGCAGGAGGATCACAAGTCTGAGGCCAGCCTTGGCAACTTAGTAAAACCATGTCTCAAGAAGTTAAAAGTAATTAAAAAAAAAAAAAAAAAAAAGATAGATGGGGGTGTAACTCAGTGGTAGAATACCCTTCATTCAATCCTCATTACCCCTCCCCGCACACACCAAAAACACCCTTAGCTTTAATTTTCCCCAGGTGTGTGATATTCTTAAGGGATTAACGTTAAAAGGGTCACTTGGGTATAGAATTTATCATAATAAAAGATGATTTTTCTAGTATTTAAATGCTCTAAACATTGGTGTACATCAGAATCATTGAGAATTTATCAAAATATGCTCCCATGTCTGAGTCAGGAGTAGGGACTGAGAAAATATATTTGTAGTTCCCAGCTTCTTCTGATAGTGCACATTTGCTAAAAACAAGAAAATATATGCTGTAAAATTAACCCCAAATTGAATGTTTTTATGAGGCTAGCAAGGAAAGAAGTTAAGGATGACTTAGGTTTGAGTACACAGTATTTTCTGTTTTGCAGACTTGTTTGCCATATTTCCCGTTAGTCACATATTAGTAATAATGAACCTTAGTTATACTTCAGTTCAGTTCATGAAACACTGTTATTTACCTATGTAAAACACCCTCTTTCTGGTCATGGATGATAATAAAATGAGTAAGTACAGTCCTAACCTAAAAGAGGGTAACATTTAGGGCTGGGGTTGTGGCTCCGTGGTAGAGCACTCGCCTAGCATGTGTGAGGCCCTGGGTTCAATCCTCAGCACCACGTAAAGATAAGTAAATAAAGGTATTTAAAATTATTTTTTTAAAAAGAAGAAGAAGACTGTTCAAAAATTAGGGATTGTAAAACAAGTAGCAAACTCTAGCTGTACTTTTAAACGGCTGTTAGTCCCGTAAGCACATAGATGATTCTCGGCAAAAAAATTTCATGTGTTGCCGAGACATAATTGTAAGCACACCAATAGTGAATCTTGAAATAAATATGTTCCTTTTAGAGGAGTATATCAAGAAAAATATGTGGCATTTTGTAATTGAATAGGAACTCTTCAGAAAATTTTCTAAGAAACAATAGCACCTGAAGAGAGAATGCAAGAGAGAGAATGAACTTCCATAAATGGTTATCGTTGTTAAGATTTCAAAGTTCAAGAAGAAAATTTTATAAAATTGACACCAGACCAAAGAGCAAGCATTTCTGTGATTGGAGTCTCAAGATATTTTAAAAATATCAATCCACAGTCTGACCAAATATGTAGTTGGTCCATATCCTCAGGTTCCATGTCCATGAATTCCACCAATCTCAAATTGAAATTTTTGGGGAAAAAGCTGTATTTGTACCAAACACACAGAACTTCTTCCTTTTTCATTCCCAACAGCTATTTACATTGTGTTAGATATTATGAGTAATCTAGAGATGATTTAACATCTTCAGGAGGATATGTTTAGGTTATATGCAAAAAAAAAAAAAAAAAAGACCTTTTTTTTTTTTTTTTTTTTTTAAATAAGGTTCTTAAGCATTCTTGGATTTTTGTATCTGTAGGCTGTAGGAGGTCCTAGAACTAGTCCCCTAGATACGGAGGGACATCTGTATTGACATATGATTTCTGTTTTAATGCCATAATTGTAGCATTAAAATATTTTATAAAACTCTCCAATATATAAATTATTTTTGTTTAATTGTATCATTATTTTCTACTCTTTAGAATATTAATAAGTTTTGTATACCTGTAAACTATGCAGTAGCTTTACTTTCTGACTATACATTGTTTCTTTAAGAAAAACATAATTGTTTAGAAATCTAATGTTTTTCCTTTGGGTATTTACTTTGCTGTTTTTTTTAAAAAAATAGCTCTGTTTATTATGTTTGGGAAATTACATTAGATGCATTGACTGCTTCCTGAGTTTCCCAGAGACTAATTGAACCCAGATACAGTATTGCAAACACCAGACCTTTCTCTATTTCCAGATAAAAACAAGAATCTAAAATTTATATCTTTAGGAGAATAACACCATAGCCGATACTTATACCATTTCCAGTAAAGGGTAGCCCATAACTAGAAACCTAAGCACAGCATATTTGTTACTGTGCAATGTAAAGGTAGAAATGTATTTCAATATATTATCACAGAATTGAAAGAAAAAGCACTTTTTCTTTCAGGAATTAGAAAGAGGCAAACCTCACTAAAATGTAAAATATTTTGTTGTCTTCAACAACTGTTTGGTTCATGAAGAAATTTCTTATACAATTTAGTATACCAATATGTTTGCAAAGACTAGCATTTCAACTGCTTTTTTCTCTCTTGTACTCTTGTAGGCATTGTCAGAGGACACAGCTAATGGAACATGGTACTTTTTGTAGATGTAAGAGGTTTAAGTTTCCATTAGATGGAACACTTTCATGAGGTAGATAAGTGTTTTATGCTTCCTACTCCATTCATAAAAATGTGGTAGATATTTTCATAACTAGAACTCTTTCCTGGGAAGTCCAGCTTTGGTGTCTTTTGGATTATTCTGTACCATTAAAATTGCATCCCTTCATCCCAGGTACTTTATATGAAATATCAAAAGTGAAAGATAGTTGTTTTATTCCTTCATTCTTCGTTATTTTCTCCCATCTTATATGTTTATTAGCTTCTTATAGAACAGATTAACATATGACCTTTATTTATTTTACTTATTTTCAGGACTGAAAATCAGCTGTATATTCCTTTTTTATCACCCTTTTCTCTCTTTTCTTCTATTTCTTAATTTTGGGTAAAGAAAGAAAATGATTTAATTTTCCAGCTCTTTAAATATATTTCACTTTTTTTTTTTTTTTCTTGAGCCCTTTTTTTCTTTCTTCAGTCTTACTCTTCTCCCTTTAAAAACTCTCCACTGCTTTCTGGTTGTTTGTTTATTTAGTTTTTGTGGTTCTGGACATTGAACCCAAAGGCCTAACGTATGCTAGGCAAGCACTCTACCACCTAACCACATCCCCAGCCCTGTTAATTTTAGAGCGTGACCTTGCCTGGTGTTGCTACCATCATTGGCTTCAGCAGGTCTTTTATGCAAACAATGTGCTGATGACTTGCTGGGCATTAGGGATGCCAAGATAAACTACCCAGTTTTCATTCTTATCAGGCTTAAAATTTGGGGTCCAGCTGTTTGCTCCTAACAGTTCAGATTCCTCAGATTTCTCCTAGTCTTGTTTTCTTTGCTAGAATATACCTATGCTTCTCACTAGCCAGTCCTCTAGCACTTATTTTGAAAGGTTTCAGGATTTTCTCTGTTGTAAATACCTCTCACTTGTGTACTATTTCAGTGGCTTAGTTGTGCTTTTCCCTGCCCTCTGAGAGTGTGATGATATTCCAAAGACAGTGTTGGTTTGTGAATGTTGGATACCATTGCTCCACTTGGTTCTCCCTATAACCTCTGCAAAATGCTATTATTCCATACAAACTATTTCTTAATAATTTTGGATCATCTATATGTTGCTTGCTTGTTTTATTTCCAGCATAAAAGCTAGGGCACACTGATTTGCAGCCATTTCTTTGTAAAACTTAAAAATTAAACTGACTTGTGAAAATTATGTAAACATTTCCTTCTTACAGCATTTTAAGTCTTCCACATCAAGCATCTCCAGTATCCCGCACCCCCAGCCTTCCTGCTGTAGACACAAGCTACATTAACCCCTCCCTCATCCAAGACTACAGGCATCCTTTTCACATGACACCCATGCCTTATGACTTACAAGGTGAGTCACTGGTTTTTCTGTATTATCACATGAATGTCTTTGATCTATGTAGTCTAAGGAAGAATTGGAAGATTGCGAGAATAGGGTCTTGGACTCAGGGAATTGAGAGAAATAATGTACTGTGGTTATAAAAACTGACGGATTTCCTTGATGGTTCCTTCATCGGTAGCCAGTGTTTCGCTATCAGTGTTTAACTAGTGCAATGATGACTAGGTTTTATGAGCTTCAAAATATTTTACAAGTTGTTTTTTAACAACTTCAAACTTGTGACTTTGTATTTTGATATCGATGGGCATTACATTTTGTTCCCTGATTCTAGTCATAATGAGTAGGGATTATGTGTAACCATGCAATTGTCTTTTAGATAGTGCTGAATTGAGATATTTTGAAAGTCTTAATTTTGGTTCTCCTGAACCTGATCCTTCTTTTCAAAAGCAGTTTGAAATGTTAGTTTACTTATTTGTGTACAGTATTTTGAGTTCATAATAATCATTTACATTATCAAAGAATTGCAGCTTGTTTTCATGTATCTGTAATTTAATAACATATTAAAAACATTTTTCTTGTATTACAAAAAGCCATATACGCTCTTTGTACAAAATTCAATATAGAAATATACAGTGAAATTTTCTCTCTACCCTTCTCCCAAGCCCACTCTCCAGAAGTAATAGCTGTTCTTAACAGCTTGCTAAGTATCTTTCCATACCATTTTACCACATAGATGACACATGACACTAACCATGGTGCTACACATTTTGTAGATCACCATATTATAATCTGTTCTAGTATAGACAGTGATCCCCAGAGTACTTTCTGTCATATTTTTATCTACATCTGCTTGTTGACCTTTTCCACTAGTTTATATATAATGAAGCATTTCATTTGTGTTAATTACTTGCTTTTCACATTACACATTGGGCGATGTAGGCAAGAATGTGATGGATGGGGTCAATTTGCAGTGAATCCCAACAATCAGGGATCAGGGCTGGGCCTTGAATGTACACTACTCCAGCCCTCAGGCACACTCCCTCTCAAGTCTTTCTTTCCCCTCATGCCACTGCAGAGATGGTGCTGGAATGTACATGTGATAGTAAATGAGTGAATTTGGGAAAGAGAAGGAAAATCTGTGTTACAATTTGCTTGACCTGTTTCAAATTTCAACCTTCTCATCTATAAAATCAGGGCCAAAATAATCCCATTCCTCCTGAGGTACTTGTGGAAAGTTAGAGTAGATTGAAAGGTTGGTTATTTCAGGGGAATCAGAGCAAGGGATCAGTGTTAGATTTAATAAGTTAGTGATGGTCCATGTCCCTCAAATGGAGTGACAGGGAGAGCAAATCATTGCTAAGACTTGGACTTAAACCTTCATAATTTAGAGATGGGAGAGAGAAAACATTCAGCATAACTCTTCATGTTTAGATAAAATTCTAAGTGACAGAATTAAGATTTCTATTTGTTTTTGGAGTATTGGGGCATTTGGGAAGGGTTTTTTGTTTCTGTTTTTTGTTTTCTTTTTATTTTGGGTTTTTTTTTTTTTCAAAACTAAAATAATTTTTTCTCCCACAGGATTAGATTTCTTTCCTTTCTTATCAGGAGACAATCAGGTATGTTATATGAAAACGAAATTACTGTTATTTTAATTGTATATTCAGAAGTATAAAATGTAGCCAGGAGAAATAATAATTTATCTTGGAAAATAAATTATTGCTATGGCATTAGTAATTTAAATAAAAGTTCCTGGTTTCAGTATTGTCTGAGCAGGTAATAAGAACAGTGTTGGTTTGTTGGTTAAAGAAACAGGGAAGTTCATATTGGCTGATAGATTTCTTGGCCAAATACAGTCATGCACCGCAATGTTTTGATCAAGGACAAACTACATGTATGACAGTGATCTTATGAGATTACAGTGGAGCTGAAAAATTCCTATTGCTTCATGACATTGTAGCCATTGTTATGTCATAGCACAACACATTATTCATGTTTGTGATGATTCTGGTATAGACAAATCTCTGCCGCTAGTGGTATAAAAGTGTAGCACATACAATTATGTAAAGTGCATAATACTTGATAATGATAACACATGATAAATGGCAGCAGCCTCGTATGCCTCATTTACTGCATCTCTTGATTGCATCATTTTCTCTTGTGTTCCTTTGTTCATTCTGGCCCCTAACCATACAAAATTCACTGCTGGTGTTGCCAGAGGGCATCAAGTGATGTCCTGGAATCAAAATTAAAAGCCATTAGGGAGCTAGGAGTATAGTTCAGTGGTAAAACACTTGTCTAGTGTGTTCAAGATTAATACTCAACACCACACATATACACATACAAAGTGATTAAGGACTATAATTGTGGAACATTAGTGATGGTTATTGCTTGCCAGTCGGGCATGTCCCATTCCACCGTAGCTGTGAACTTGAAAGACAAGAACAAAGTGAGGGGGAAGCTATTAAAGGATCTGCTTCATTGAAGACAATAAGACTTGAAAGCACCCATTGCAGTGTTCTACAGGAGCCATAAGAAGTCACTTCTCTCCCAAGATGCCTTCCTGAATTGTTGTGCCAGTGCAGTGAAGTACTATAACATACCTTTCAAGTTTTGCTTATTGTTTATAATACTTCCACATTATATTGTTTATAATACCTCTCTATAATGATCTGTATCTTAGTATCAGAATGGTGTTTCTCCCTCCAAACACCACTTCTTTGATCCAACCAATGGATCAAGGAGTTACAGCGGCTTTCAAGGCCTATTACCTAAGGAGGTCCTCTGCTCAGACTAGGGCTGCAGCTGAGGAGGACGCAGAAGATGCTGATGTAGTTCTGGAAGGATTGCATTTATGAATGAAAAACATGGTTTGGGCTGAGGTCACCAAGGAGTGTATGAATAACATCTAAAAGAAGACACTCAGGAGGTTTGTCCATGACTTCAAAGGATTTGCCAAGGATGAGGAAGTTGCAAAAATCAACAGGTTGTGGTGGAGATGGTTGTGTGTGGAAGAGGATGACACTGAGGAACTCCTAGAGGTGACTCCTGAGGAATTGACTATTCAGAAGTTGTGGAAATTGGAACAGGAATGCATAGCTGAAGAAGAAGCAAAAGAAAAGGAAATTGTGGGAAAAGAAAAAGAAGAATCCCTAAGAAAATTCAAAGTAAAGGGTATGGAAGATTTTGCAGACCTTAACAAGGGCCTTAAATTTTTTGAAAACATGAAACCCAACATCAAAAGGTTTTTATTAAGAGAGAGGAATGTCTGTGGTGCATTATCTGCTTATAAACAAATCTATAATGAAAAAGGAAAACAAACAAAGCAATTCATTGTGGACAATGCCACCTCCTCAGGAAGAGCTCACAAGAAACTACAGAAGACAGTATTGTTACAGAAGATGACAGCTTTATGCTTGTCATTTTCCCTGAAGACCTTTCAGTGGGGACAGAATGTAGAGGTAGAAGACAGTGGTAATGATGACCCTATGTAAGCCCAAGCTAATGTGTGTTTTTGTGTCTTGGTTTTTAACAAAACAATTAAATATGCAAAAAGGTAAAAATTTTTAAAGCTTATAGAATAAGGATATAAAGAAAGAAAATATTTTTGTATAACTATTCAGTGTGTTTATGTTTTAAGCTAAGTATCGTTACAAAGAATCAGTTTAAAAAAAAAAAAAAAAAGCCAGGTTCAGTGGCATGCACCCGTAATCCCATTACTTGGGAGGGTGAGGTAGGAAGACTACAAGTTTGAGGCCTGGGCACCTTAGCAGGACCCTGTCTCAAAATATAATGGCTGGGAATGAAGCTCTGTGTTGAAGCACTTGCCTAGCATGTGTGAGGCCCTGGGTTCAATCTTCAGTACCAAAAAAGGAAAAGGGTGTATATTTTTCAAAAGTGTAAAAACTTATAAAGTAAAAAAGTTATAGTACATTAAGGTTTATTTATTATTGAAGAAAAAAGTTGTTTTTTTTTTTTTTAATAAACTTAGTGTAGCCTAACTATAATATTTCTAATCTTCAGTTATAGTGCCCTTGACCTTCATATCCACTTGCCACTCACTCACTGACCTGGAGCAATGTCTAGTCTTGCACACTCCATTCATAATACCCTATGCAGGTGTACCATTTTACATCTTCTGTGTTTTTACTGTGCCTTTGCTGTGTTTAGATACATACAAGTATACAAAGACCATTGTGTTCCAGTTACCTACAAGTACTAAGCTCTGGCAACTAGGTTTGTGTAAGTGTGCTCCAAATGATTTTTCGCACAATGGTGAAATCACCTAGTGTCATGGTTCTTAGAATGGATTCCTGTCCTTAGGCGATGCATGACTGTATCTCAAGAGCAGAGGGTAAACTGTCCGCTTTCCTGCTGCTTCTAAACATACTGGGAATAGAATCTTGAGAATCTCTTGCAATACAGATTAAAGCAAAAGCAATCAAGTAACTTTGCCAGTTTCAGATACAAAAATGTCTCTCAAGACCAATGATCCAGTTATTTTACATAAAGCCATTTGATTTTGCAAATGTTATGTTTCAGAAACAGATACTAAGGATATGGTTCGTTGTTTTGCTGAGAGAAGATGTCTACTTTATAAGTATAACGAGCGTGTTTTGTCTTTGGTCTCCTCCCTAGCATTACAGCACCTCCCTGCTTGCCGCTGCAGCAGCAGCAGTCTCAGATGATCAAGACCTCCTGCACTCGTCGAGATTTTTCCCATATACCTCCTCACAGATGTTCCTCGATCAGTTAAGTGCAGGAGGCAGCACTTCCCTGCCAACCACCAATGGAAGCAGTAGTGGCAGCAACAGCAGCCTTGTGTCTTCCAACAGCCTGAGGGAGAGCCATAGCCACACTGTCACAAACAGGAGCAGCACGGACACAGCGTCCATCTTTGGCATCATACCAGACATTATCTCATTGGACTGATCCCTTGCCCCTGCTGCTCCTACCCATCCTAGATTAAATGAACTTGGCAGAAAGAAGAGAACTTTGTGCTCTGTCTTATCTTATTCTGTTTAGAAAAGTACAGCGTGTTTTTTTTTTTTTCCTTTTTTTAGGGAAAAAATTAAAAGAAATGTACAGAGAACAAAACTATATTTTCAGTTTTACTTTTGTATATAAATCTAAGACTGCCTGATAAAACACTTGTTTAAAAAAAAAAAAAAAGGAAAGAAAAGAAAAAAGCACCACAAGCCACCTTCAGTTCATTTTTTTTCTGGATTCTGAAGATTTTTCATCATCTGTCCTATGGTTTTGGTTTTATTTTACTTCAATGGCATTATTTTATTTGCAGTAAGCAGAAAAGGAATTGCATGTATGAAGTTTTAAATTGTGGGCTTTGTTGTGGGGAGGGGGTTGGGGGGATAGTTTGATTACCATTTTTTAAAAATGACAGACTTGGGTTCTGTTTGTGTGTGTGTGTGCGTGCATATTTTATCCAGCCTTAAGTTATAAATCTCATCTGTCCCACTTTCATTCCCTATGTATTTTCAGGTCATAGCTCATGGGCGTGTGTGTTCAGTGTGTGTGTGTCTGTATGTATTTTTCTGTCATTACTGTTCCCTCTCTTCTGGAGTTTGCATTCAGTTAATATATTAGTTGCCTGCTTCTTTTAAAGTGCTTTAAAGGTCTTGAACTCACGTGTGAGTATCTTTATCGACTATCCCAGTTGCATGTTCTCCATCATATATTCTGACTTGCTCTATACCCCCCTGAGAATATGCTGTAGAAATACTGGAGAGAGCTGTCTGGGTAAGGAGTAGGCTTACTAGACCTGTGAATAATACACTTTAGTCTAGTTCTCAATTCTAAATCTGGACTGCCAGTGTTGTGTATTTAAGCCAAGTCTGTGAATAACTGCTTTTTTGGCCACAGGGTAACAAGTTTTCATGTAAGATCTTCATACCAAAGTAGGAAGTGATAATAGCTTAGAAAGTCCTGCTGGGTATTTTGTGCAGCTGACAGAAGGGTTACATCACCTCAAAAAGAAGATAGATGAGTCAATTACCCTAAAAGTAAATTTTGTTTGGAAAATGCAATGCACCACACATGTGGATCTATAGAAATCTACTGTCTTGATAAACAAGGTTCAAAATACATTTGAACCTTAGTCATTTTTATTCTCTGTGAGTGTACTTATGTTCTTAACCTATCTACCTAGTTTATTTTGTCTTCATCTTTTAATGACAAGCATGACATAGGAAAGTCATTTTTTTTTTTTTAATTCATGAATGGATCTGATCTGCTCTAAATAGTGGAACATGTAAATATATTGAAAACTGTTTTTCAGGAGATAAGTAAATGTTGAAGGGAAGGAAAAGTGGTTTTACTTGTGTTCCAAAATCCTCATCAGAGAAGGTATTATGTTCTCAGATATGGAAAATGTATTTCAGTTGATTGAGAGTACAGGTTTAACAGAAAAGATAATGATTGCCAGTTTTCCAGACTGGGTTTTTATATCACAGCTATTAATATTCTCAGAGTTGATGAAGGACCACTTTTGTGTATAAACTTGTCAATTTCAACCTTGCATTGGTAACTCTGACCTACTTCAATCCAGGTAGAATTCAAGATGGCTATGTCTTTTGGCTGTATGATAAAATTAATGGTTCACATGACTGTGTGGCATCTAAAAATAATATGTTTTTACAGCATCTCTCTTACTAAATTGTTGACTTGAATTTTGAAAAAAAGTTGGTGTTGATATGTATATGTGTGTGTGTGTGTATATATGTATTTATAAACAAGTATGTGTGAGTAACAAGTGAGTTACATAGTCTTCCCCTACGCATGTGTATTCCACACATAAATGGCTGAGTTATAGTCACAAAACAATTTGCAATAAAAAAAAAATTTATTGTCAGTTAAAACAAGAAATAGTTAAGTTTTTAAATGAATCTGGAGTTGTGGTGAGTGAACACTTTAAGAACTTTCATTACCATATTAATTTAGACTAATTTTGGATAGTATCATAATTTGTGTCTAAATTTGGATTAGGGTAGAAATTACTAAAATTGTAGAGCACTGTTTCTGATTTTACGTTGTGAATAGAAAACATTTCTATTCAACTACCATAGGTTAAGTGAATAGTTTTCTTTATTCCTGTTTTGGGGTTTTGTTTCTGTTTTCTCTCCTTTTTTTGTTGTTGTTAGTGGTCTCAAAATTCCGATCAATAACTTTGTGTACGATGCTGAATTATAAACTCTTTGAATGATCTAGTTGAAAACCCGTACCTCTGCTTTCCTTGGCCCAATTTTGGAAGGGGTTAATTTCCCTCCATGCCCTTTATTATACCAATCTAAGGGAAGAATAGGTAATAGGGAGAAATAGATGTCTGTCCAGTGGCTTTGGTCATGTCCCCACAGGAGAACCAACCATTCAGTTGTCTTTATAGTTCATTCCACTCTGAAGAGTTCGTTTCCTTCAGTTGTTAACTTCTTAAGATGTTGCATTAAGTAATAGTTATCACTTGTTGGTTTCATGTTCGTTATAAGTCAATCAGACTTTCATGATTTGTAAAAATTATTGAGTCATGCACTACACCCTTTTCCTAATTTTTTAAAAGAAGTTAAGCCACTTTTCTCTTTGCCTCAGCCCACACTCACTCCCCAACCCATGCCAACATTGCTATGCTGTCTGTGGACAAATAGAGTTTCTCAAATCTTGAAGCCAGTTGACAGCCCCTTTGCCTTGGTCTTTCATGATAGGTGCACATATCCTTGCTTCTGTGCAATGCTGCATGTGTGTACACATCTGGAGAGAGCTCTATACACACAGAAAATAACTGTTTGGCAGGGTTGAAGTGGCTTTTAATTGCTATGTGGGCATTGTTGGACACATCTCTTTTTTTAAAAAAGTCTGATACTTAACCATGCCACACTTGGTTGACTGTTTTGAGCATTAAATTTTTTCTATTATTGATTTAGAGTATCACAATTCTATATCATTACTGACTTAAGATTCATTTATGCTTCTGAAAGATGTGATTTCTTGGGTAGATTTTCCTTTGAAACAAGTGTGTGAAATTGAAAATATATCCCAGCTGTAAATTAATAAATATGGAAAAGGCATTGTTTCTAAAACAATTTCAAGTACATAAAACTTTCAGGATCTTCAGGACTTTTTAAAGCACGTTTGCATTTATTTTAGTAAGAATTTCTTTTTGTAAGTACATGTTGAATTCTGTTTTTTAATTAAACACAAAACTTAGATTTCAGAAATAGGGAGGGAGACTAGCTGGTGGTCCCAAAGTGTGCTGCTGTTGTTTAATTAACAAAGGGGAAAATGTATATAAACAGATATAAAAGTTACCATAAATTCCATGAACTTAAATCTGTGATTCATTGCCTTAAGACTTTCTCTCTTAGGATTTCCATACCGCATGCCAAACCAGTAAAATGGCTTTTAAAAATGTATAGTAGACCAATGTCAGTTTGTATAAAAGTACCAAGTGAAAATATTTATTACATGCATTGGAAAAAAATTGTTTACCTATTGAATGTTACCTGTTTATGTAGAGCTCTTTAGATGTAATAAAAGAAAAGCCTTCAGTTAATTTGTCTTCTGTAAAATAATATTACTGGGTGGACCAGGGGACAGTCCCAATGAGAAAAGTGACAGTGCTTTGTGATTCCAAAGCCCCTTTCATCCCGAGATTTCAAAGCATGATGAGCACCTAATAGGCTTGCAGCTGCTTTGAGGTAAGTAATTAATACATGGCCACCGTTTCCCTTTCTTATTGAAATATGGCAAGCTTTGTAATGAACCACAGCATTTCTTTAGTTTTAAATCTGTTTAATACCTGCAGTTTGCTGAGAACACTGTGACTGTTTTTCTAAAAGCACCAGGTGCCAGGTAAGCCAATCGGAATTTCAGGAATGAGCATGAAACCCAGGACTGAGGGAGCTAAAAGCCTCTCCTGGGGCTGAGGTGATTTCATAGGAACTTGACTGCCAGCCACCCCGACCCTTGATAAGGACCATGAGGCAGGGGTTCTGATGACCACCCTGCCCACCGCGTGCTTTTGGCAAGCTATACTTCATGTTTCTGTTAGGCAAAGGAGATTCCTAGAACTTGCTTTAAAACCATATTCTGGCCAGTGATAAATAGAACAGAGCTTTATTATTATAGTTCAGAATTTCCTTTTCCTGTTCCATCAGTATTTATCACCTGGCTAGATTTGGTATTCCAGATTGGTTTTGCTTCCTAATGTTGGTGACTAGAGTTTAAAAGAAGCGTTTGTTTGGGACCCTTGCCTAACAGTGAAATATAGCAGATCTTTCTTGGAGGCCAAGTTTCAGTGTGCCTTCAAGTGGATTTACTGTTTAGATAATGAAGTTTTAAGTGTTCAGTACCCTGACTTGCTCTTACCTCTTCCAGGGTCCTGAGTGCTGCTCCAGAAATTGTGTATTGTATTCTTCCTCCCTCCCTCTCTTTTTTTCTCTGGCCCCCTCTCCCTCTCTCCAGCCCTCTTTATTTTGAGATAGGGTCTTGCTAAATTGATGAAGTTCTTGCTGAGGCTGGCCTCAAACTTTTGGTCCTCCTGTCTCAGCCTCCCAAGTTGCTGGGATTGTAGGAGTGTGCCACTGCACCTGACTATTTCTGTTTTATTAAAGACAACCACCAAGTCATAAAAACCTCAAATCCCTTAAAACCTACATCTGCTCCTGAATGGGTGGTCCCAACTCCCCAGCTGGATGATCACAAATTCATTTAGTTGGTATTTGGGCCATTTCTTGCCTCCCCGGTACCCTAAAAACACTTATTTACAGCTAGGGCATTTCTGCTCAACTCCCCTTGGCAATTATACTATTGGGGAAATGATAGCCTCCTTTCCCAGAACCTCAGTTGGGTCTGATGCCATGCAACATGGATGAGATGGTTGCACTTAACCTGTGCCTCACCTTTAGTAAAAGATCAGTGTCATATATAACCTTCCAAAAGACATTCCCCCTTCATAATCTGGTTTTCTGATGTTTCAGCCACAGCCTAATTTTAACAAATAGATAAAAATATTCCTGCTAGGGGGTCTGTCCCCCACCCATGCTGCTGTGTTACTCCTGCCCTTTTTAGGACTGTGCCAACAGTATCCCTAGGCCCTCAATTTGACAAATGCATGGACGTCTCTGAGTCCCAGGCAGCCCCGCCTGCCACTCATGACTGTGTAACTCAAAGTTACTTGAGCTGGAAGTGCTCCCAGAAGGACTGTTGCCCCACAACTGTTTCCAGCCATCTTTCCAACCATGGCCATGACCCGGAAGACACCTCTTAGTGACATCCTCCATGTTAGTCCCAGCTTAAGATTATGATCAGTTTAGGTCACTTGAGCACATCATCCTACTTTCTGGAACTTCTGTGCCTGCAAACAGAGCCCAGTGCACAGCTCAACATTCTGAGAGTGTTGCTACCCTGTTCTCTGTTGATAAATGAGTGTCCTGAACCATGTCACTCTGTCGAAAAGGAGAGGAGAATTTGAGTGGGTCTATGGTGCTTCAAGAAGAGTGTGTGTGTGTGTGTGTGTGTGTGTTTTCACTCTGCTTGTTGCCATTTCTCAGCTAGCACTGGCTCTATCTTGAAAATGTGGAAAGTGGTTCTAGCACCCAAATACAGAGCGCGCTTCTGGGTAGCCTGCCCTCTTCAGGAGAAACGCTGTAATGGGAACTCGGATTCCACATGCCCTTCAGGCTGTGTGCATTTTCAAGGCCCTATCTATCTCCATCCTTCCTCAATGGGCTCCATGAGGTAAGACTAGAGATCCAGGCTTTGTCTGAACCCTAAGGCCCTCAGGGATGAAATCATAGAGCTGGTAAGTGGCAGACCCAGGACTGGAATGTAGGCCTGACTAAACCAACAGGAAGGGCTGGACTCATGAGAGCTACTGAAATCAACACAAATCTTCGTGGGAAAGGAGGCACTAGGGATTGAACTCAGGACCACTGAGCCCCATCCCAGCCCTATTTCACATTTTATTTAGACACAGGGTCTCACTGAGTTGCTTAGCTCCCCGCTTTTGCTGAGGCTGGCTTTGAACTTTCGATCCTCCTGCCTCAGCCTCCTGAGCCACTGGGATTACAGGCGTGTGCCACCGCACCTGGTAATACAAATCTTTTTATTAAAGACATGCTGATACCATGGCTGGAATTACTTATTGCTGCTTATGCCCTGCTAATGTTGTCTTTGCACGGTGTTTGCCATCACCCTAGAATTAAAGGAACATTTTCCTTTTAAAAAATCAACCAGTCCAGGTTCTCAGACCCAGGGATCCTCTCTTGTACTCTGCTCATTCAGTAGTCCTGCACAGGAAGGGTGATCTTCTGGATAAACTCGTCATACTTCACTTTGCCATTTGGTTCAATATTTGCTTCCTTGAAAAGATCCTCCACTGCAATAAATCACATGAAATTTTTGTTTGGATTTGGGGTTATAAGACACTTCTTTGGAGGTTGGGGCTCCCCAAAGGTCTTCCCTGAGCGTCCAGGGAACTTCTTGTACATCAGGGAGTAAACCAGAACATACGACAACCTGCCCACTCCCATCTGGGAATCCACTGGTTTGGTTTTCAGGCTTTGCCAGGGGCTGGGCAGGAATCCTGGCGAAAATCCAGTCACTGAAGCCACCTCGTGTTTATATTCTTTCGTTAGTTGTTGATGGACCTTTATTTTTATTCATTTATTTATATGTGGTGCTAAGAATTGAACCCAGTGCCTCACACATGCCAGGCAAGTGCTCTGCTCCTGAGTCCCAGCCCCAGCCCCCACCTCTTGTTTTCTTGTGAAGATCTCAGACCTCTGAGCCTTGGTTTAGAGAGAGAGTTGGCCCAGACATTTTGTCTGCTATCACCCACCCCTCTGCCCGCCACCATAGGTATTTTCTGCAGCTCCTTTCTGGACAGAGCCACCCAGGCTTCAGCTGCCCCTCACCTCCCCACTCCTCCATGTCAATGTTCCTCCCCAAGATACCTCCATGCCAGGAGGGCCTAGTGATAAGCGCTTCTGCTACCACCACCTCTAAAGAAAAGCGTAGGGCAGGGGTGCAGCTCATGGGTAGAGCACGTGCCTTACACCAATAAAGAAAAGATATGTATTTTGGGCCTGGGAAAATAAATCTAACAGTGTGTAAGGCTCAAATCTTGCAAAACTGCTGTTAATTCTGCCTTGCTTAAAAAATAAAATAAAAAACTTCATTTGCATCTCCCCCCTCTGGCTTTAGACTTCTGAGATAAAATAGTAGCTTGTCCCAAGCACTGGCAAGAGCCATTCAGTTTATCCTTTTCCACTGTGGCCTCTCTTCAATAAAACTGAATATTTTTTTTCAATCACCAAGGATAAGAGATTCCTACTTCTTTGGGGCTGGGTTGTGACTCAGCGGTAGAACGCTCGCCTAAGCACGTGCGAGGCGCTGGGTTTAATCCTCAGCACCACATAAAAATAAATAAAATAAAGGTATTGTATCCAACTACAACTAAAAAAAAAAGGATTCCTACTTCTGTTATCATCCTTTCTCCCACAGCAAGTGGGAAGGAAATTGGTCTCCACCACTTTCTTTGAAATGTTCTTTGCAGGTTAAACAAATAAGAGATGTGTGTTTGGGGGCCATGGTGTTGCTTTGACCAGAGATCATTAACCACAGAATCAAGACCCCCTGCTCTCTCTGCTGACACCTGGCACATGGAGGGCCAGCAGTGTCCTCAGAGCCTGGGAGGTTGAGGACAGCCCACGATTCTCCCTGTTCACTTGAAAACAGCCACAATGAAAGATGAGACTGTGATAGCTGCCAGCCTGAGAACGCAGGGGAAGAGAAATCTGCCTGCCCGAGCGCTATTTTTAAATGCTTTGCTCTGTGCCTTTGTGAAGGCAGATGAAATCTGAGCAGAAGGGTTTATAGAATGTGAGCTCTTTGAGGGCCCTGAGGGATGGTTACTACCTCATTTCCAGGGAGTAAGGAACCTATGGGAGGTCCCCAGAGAGGAAGGGGAACCGAACCCCCTGCAGTGTTTGTTGGGATTTGGCCAAAGGCTGATGGTCGGTTGTTACTGAAGCCCTTTTCCTACACCCACTGTGGCCAAGCCTAGCCTTCCTATCCAGATGGTCGCTGACAATTGAGCTGCCTAAGTAGAAACCCTGGCCTCCCAGGGATGCCAGCTGAGGCAGGACCCAGGGACTACCAACTAGTGCTGAGAGGCAGGAAGAATACCCACAGATGGATCAGTATGGGGTTTTTCATTACCATGTACAAAGGGCTTTCCCAGAAGGCCCAAGGCCCAGGCCTCTGGTCCTGCTCCAAGGCAGGAAGGCACACGGGCCGCTGGGAGGTGTGAGGCAAGGTCTATTCTCCACCTGACCCTGCAAAGGCCCCTTCTTGAACTCTAAATCTTCCAGTCAGTAGCAAAGTAGCATTTCCATTTGGAAAGCACGCTGCAGCCCTGTTCAGCTGGCTGTGATATGGGGACAGCACTCAACCTCCATCCAGCTCCCAGCTCCGCTGACCCACAACCACTCACTTATCAGCTTCTTTTTTTTTTTTTAATATTTATTTATTTTTTGTTGTTGTAACTGGACACAATATCTTTGTTTTATTTATTTATTTTTATGTGGTGCTGAGGATCGAACCCAGGGCCTCCCACGTGCTAGGCAAGCCCTCGACCGCTGAGCCACAATCCCAGCCCCTGTCAGCTCCTTTTTTGGGGGGTGGAGTGGTGTACTGGGGACTGAACTCAGGGGCATTCGACTACTGAGCCACTGAGTCTCACTGAGTTGCTTGGCAACTTGCTTTTGCTCAGGCTGGCTTTGAACTCTCAATCCTCCTGCCTCAGCCTCCTGAACTGCTGGGATTAGAGGCGTATGTGGTCACGCCCAGCCTCATCAGTTTCTTGATCAGGTAAAGGGACACTCATGTTCCCCAGGTGTCCTGTGCACTAAATGAAGATCCAGTGAGCTTAGGCACAGCATGAGGCGGGGCAGATGTCCCACTATCCTGCTGCCCAAGTGGATCCAAGCTGGGCTTTCCCCAGGCTGACCCTCCACCCTGACCACTGGGCCCAGACCAGTCCCCGGCTAGTGTGACTGCTCTTGGGCTTTGCAGCTGTATATCAACTACAGAAGCCTGTACAACCATGGTGGCATTGATGGTACTTTGGTGAACTCCCCCAACTCCCTCACCCTCTGCTGACGTTGGGAGCCTGGTCAGGCAATTAATTACCTTCCTTCTGGGTGAGCTTCTCTCCGAGTCTCATGAGTTTCGCTCGCAGCTCGGATGCCATGATGTACCCTTTTTTCTCCTTGTCTGCCATCAACATGGCCAGAAGAATTTCTTTCTTTGGATCCTCTTGTTTTATTTGCGTGTGCATAATAGTCAGGAAAGTGGAGAAATCCAGCTCTCCATTTCTGTCTAAGAAACCCCCAAATAGCAGAGTGAGCAGGGAGGGAAAGGCTCTTGGGGTAGTCAACCTACCTCCTTGCACCCTCGTCACCGCCAGCTCCACCTGGTTCACAATGGTGACAGTGGTCATGGTGAAGAAGACACAGCCGCCACTACTGAGTTCCCACCATGGACCAGCTCCTGGACTGGACAGTCTTCATTTCATCCACCCAGTGACCCTTGGTGACCATGGTTATCATCCCCTCGTTTTGCCCCCTCAGGGGACAGAAGTTTGTAGTGTGTAGTCACAGTCATCACCAACTGCTCAGCTTCCCTCTGGTGCTTCCCTCCTCCCCTGAACTGGAAGGAACTGGGTCCATGTGTCCCCCCCACACACACTTCTGACACCAGAGCAGGTCCCTGAGGAGGGATAAGTGCCCCGCCCCCAGCTCAAGCCTCAGGTCCTTCCCCACCTGCTCTCGTGCCTTTCCCTCCCTGCAGCCCCCTCCAGGCATGTCCGGAAGCCTCCGCCCACACACTGGCTTGGCCACAACAGCAGGAAGTCAGAACTTCCCCTGACCACAACTTCCTGTTTAGAGGAGACAAAAACCACCACTCCTTCAGAGCTGAAAATGAGACCACTGAGTGCCCTATCACCAGGCTCTGGCCCTCCAAGACCTGCCCCAGGATGGCTCCCAGGGCTCGTTGCTGCAGGTGTGCTAATGTGACCTCTAGTGCCCCAACAGATGCTGAGAACTAGAGACTGAGAGGTGACCTGGGGGCTCCAGTTAAATGCTGGAAGCTGGCCACTTCTTCCTCTAGGCCAGTCCCTCCTTCCTGGGCATCCAGCTCCCAATGTAAATAGACACCCCAGACTTTAAAAATAAAATTAAAAACAAATCTCCCAAAGAAATCACAAAGGGGCTGGGGTTGTAGCTCAGTGGTAGAGCGCTTGCCTAGCACATGTGAGTCACTGGGTTAGATTCTCAGCACTGCATAGAAATAAATAAAATAAAGGTTAATTGATAACTAAAACTTAAAAAAAAAAAAAGAAACCACAAAACTTGTTTCTGATAAGAGACCTATCTGTTCCCATTGTTGAAAATACAGGGAACAATAAAAGGAATGAAAACCAGCCTTAATCCTATCACCAGAGAGAACCACTTTTCAAAAGGGTTTTCTTCCAGTTTCCTAGCAGTCATGCATGGTTTTCAGGAAAGTCTTTGAAATCAAAAGAACTGAGTTCCAATCCTGATTCTACCATTGGCTTAAGTACTTGGGCAAGTTACCTATGGCTGTGAGTCTTGATCTTTGCCTGCAGAGTAGAATCAGGACAGCTACCCTCTTGGGGTGATTTGAGCTAAGTGTTTGGTAGATGTTCACCAAAGGGACATTTTTCTATAAAAACAACATTGGGATCACTGGCAGCACTGTTGCTCTATAGGTCTGTGATAAACCTGGTGGAATGGCCAGACCCAGGGCCCCTGCAAGGTGGGGTGTCACCGTTGCCTTGAGGATGAGGCAGAGTGCACTTGGCCAGCTGCTTCCTGGGAGGTTCACTGCCCCCTGCCTCTCTAACCTGTGAGCCCTACACACCCCACCCTCTGCGCCACCCGCTTGCCCCTCTTGGAGCCCACTCAGCCCACTCACCTATCCCGTGGGTCTGCAGGTGCCGCTGCACCTCCCCAGGCGTCGGGCTGGCTCCCAGGCACCTCATGGCCACCAGGAGATCAGTGGCTTTTATCTTGCCCCTCTGCTGCTTGTCGTACAGGGAGAAGCATTCCTTGTATTCTGCACAGCAGGAGGGAGGACCAGCTGTGTTCACTCACTCTCCACCCACCCCTCCTCTGCCCTCTTCCCTGGGACCCAGGGCCCCCTTTTTTTGCAGTACTGGGGATGGAACCCAGGTCCTAGCTGCACCCCAGCCCTCCTTCACACTTCTTTTCCCCTTCCTTTGGCCCCCTCCTCACACTTATCCCCAACTAATGTTTCCAGATACAGCAAAGGAAAACACAAAACTTCCAAGTTCAATTTGAATTCAGAGAAATGGTGAATTTTTAGTGTAAGTATGTCCCAAGTTTTGCATGGAATATACTCACACTAAGAAAATATTTGTGTTTATTTGAAGTTCAAATTTAAGAGGGTGTCCAGCATTTTATGTGGCAACCCTGCCTCACTCCTCCTTTTCCTTCCTCAGTCCCTTTCTCTCCCTTCCCACAGCTAACTGAAATACCTCCCGGGCTTCCCAGGGAGGGCTAGCGCCCACAGCCGGGCAGCCAGACTCAGAGGAAATCCCTCCAGGAAGCCTGGCAACAAGTGGCTCTCATGTTTAACGATTTACTATCATTATTATTATTACTACTGCTACTACCACTGCAGCTGAGGGCATTTCTGAGTGCCTGGCCCAGCCCTGGGCCTCCAGGCTGCTGGCCCCTGAAGCTGTTTGCCCTCTGACACAGCCTGGGCCTGGTTTCAAAGCCTTCAAGGGGAACTGCCCAGAGGCGCCCCAGGCTCTGAACCTAGGTGGCTGGTGACTCTGCCCCGCGGCCCTTTCTTTCTTGATACTTAGCAAGATGAAGTAGCTGCCAGAGCTCAGGCTGCGCTAGTTACAGTATTCCACAATCCAACAAGACTATCCTGTGGTTCCCAAGCCCTGGAAGCTGAAGAAAGCCAGTCAGGAGCTTGGGAAAGGTCCCAGGCTGGCAGACTGGGATCCTGACTCTGGTGAGGGTGGGCTGCCCTCTGGAGGTGCTCTGGGACCCTGGCCCTGGCCTTCCAGCCTGGGCTCCACGATCTGTTCCTCTACTGCCTTCACACCTGGGTGGATCCTCAGAGGCCTGGACTAGGGACTTACTAACTAGTAACAGAAATAACAAGGGCAGTTCCCATTGCTGAGCACATCACCCCAGCCCTTGTTTAATCCTCACCCTCTGACGGGCACTGTCTATTCCTGCTGGGCAGGTGTGAGGCCATCCTAGAGTGGCCTCAAACCTCACCTAAGCAGCGTGACCCCTGAAGTGGAGCTCTGTCCAACAGGCAACACTGCCTCCGACCCGGGACAGCAGGGTGGGGTGGAGACTAGGCAGAGTACATCCCTCAACCCCGTCGCCCAGGCCTAGGGTGGCTTTGTGTTCCTTAATAAAGACCCTCAGTCCTCTTCCTGGTGTGGTTCCTGGTGTCCTCACGGCTACCCTGCTTTTTTTTGTGTGTGTGTGTGGTACTGAGGATTGAACCCAGGGGTGTGCTACTAGTGAGCCACCCACACTCCCTTTTATTTTTTATTTTGAGACAGGGTCTAGCTAAGTTGCTGAGGCTTGAATTTGTTATCCTCCTGCCTCAGCCTCCCAAGTTGCAGGAATTACCAGTGTTGGGTGCAGAGCAGGCTGAACTGTGTTGTCTGCAGGGCAGGCTGAACAGATGTTGGCTGCAAGATAGCCCACACACTCAAATCCCCCTCTATCTAGTCCTTTATCACCTGTTTGTGTCAAGTCCCGCTCAAGGCTGAACACTTAACCCCCCCTTGGGCCAACAAGGCAGCTTGCAGACCCAGAGGCCCCATTAGATTTGGGCTATAAAAACTCCCTCCTGCCAGGCCCCCCTCTCTCTTGCTCTTTCTCCCTTGCTCTCTCTCTCTCTTGCTCTTTATCTTTCTTACGCGCGCTCTCTGTCTCTCTCTTGCTCTTGCTCTCTCCCTGTTCATCTCTTCTCTTTTCTCTCTCTCTCTTTCCTTCTTTCCTTTCTCTTTGTTGCACTGCTGCAATAAAGATCTTTTGGTTGCTCTGAGTGTTGTGGTCACTTTCCTTTCAACCAGCATGCACCACCGTACCCTGCATTCCTTTTCTGTCTGGGTTTCTCATGTGCTCTGGCTCTCCTGGCTGTTGTCCCTAACTGGTCAGAGCTGGAAGGCAGGGACAATCGTCTGGCTCTTCAGATGGGCACACTGAATCCCCTATGTGATCAGCAAGCAGGGCTCAAATGGAGACCCACCTCCTAACAAACAGATAGCTCAAGTGCGTTCTGTCTTCCTACTGAAACAAATATACCTTTTAAAAACTGCAAGGCCAGATCTGAACTTGGAGTTCCTACACTGGAACAAGAGAACAGGGCCACCTGGAGAGCAGCCCTGGCAGGGCTGGCCCCAGCACTCCCTCCGCACCTCTCCCCTCTCCCTGGGGTTCCCCCTCACTGTCCAGCCATCCCCACACTCCATCCTTCACTCTCCTTCTGTCCTCCCCTGGGGCCCCTGAGAGGGGAGAGGTCTTCTATTGTTCATTGCTCTATCTCTAATGCAGGGAGCTGGGCTGGCACCAGGAAAGGACTCAAAAATTTGTTGAATGAAAGAATGAACAGGGTTAGATGAATTGGATTAAAAGTCCCCTTTAGGTTTTCTCTTGGAAAATGCAAAAGTCCCAGAAAAGGCCTAGGAGAACGCTAGTGACGTGCTGGAGAACGTTTAGCAACAGCTCTGACATGTATGTACGTGTTTCCTACGCACTCGACAGAGGATGGGAAACACACGACTTACACACAGCAAAAGAGTCAACTCTAAAAAAGTCAGTCTAGTTGATTGATTATCACAAGTGAGTTTCACCAATACTCAGGTTCACTGCTAACCTACAGTTTGGGTTCAACCATGATTTGACAAGGGAGGTTACCTGCCAGCTTCACTTGTCAAATCATGACAAAAGAAGGCAATTCTTTTTCCAATGAATTGAAATTGTGTTGTCATTCAATCTGATAAGCGATCTACTGTTAAACTAATTCTCGCCCTAGTACAAATTATATTCATTAAGCTGAAACTTCTTTCAAATCTGGGGGCAGCAGGGCTGTCTTCTTAGCTCTCTGTAGGGCTTGGCACATTGTTTGAGCCTATGTTATTTAACAGTCTCTGGCTCTGACAACTGGCTTGTGAAATTCCTAAATATGTAGCTCTCATATGCTGGCAAGCTTCTTTGTCCCTAGCACACAGAGGCCAGATGAGGCGGCATCCCTCTTCCTACCTCACAGGTGAGAAAACTGAAGCTCAGGTGGTTGGATTCTAGGCCCGCTGCCTCCAAAGCTCCTGTTCTTCCCACTATCCCTGTTTAGTCTTTCATTCATTAAACATTAGTGGTCGCTTTCTTGGTGCCAGAGAGTCGGATACCAAGAGAAATTATCTTCTTTCCCTTGGTGAGTTCCAGAGGCCCCAGGAGGGGGAGCCAGCGAGCCTCATGTCCAGGCGTGGGTGGAGGACACAGGCTGAGAGCTGGACTCCAGCCCTGACCTGCCATTCAGTGTCACCTATAGAGCTGGGGAGGAGGGGCCCTGCCCTGGGCCTGGCACTTTAAAAGCCCCCTGGCGTGCTCTTTCTGGTCTTGGCCTAGTTTAGGGGTAAGGAGTCAAGACAGGGGTCTGTGGTTAGGTACCCACCTGGAGCCCACAACCCCACCTGTCCCTTCTAGACCAAGCTCCGGGGACCCAGAACTCTAGAATCACAGTTAACATGGAGCCATGTCCAGAGTCTACAGAAGCAAGGGCATCATGGGCCCAGGGTGCCTGCCGTTTTATCTCTAGTGGTCAGGAAGGTCTAGCTGACAATGGGACAGTTCGGCAGAGAGATTTGGGGGTGGGATGCACAGGGGCCGACTACCAGTCCCAGGGCTGTCACTGTTGGGGCAGATTCAGGGGCACGGTCTCAGGAGCAGCTGCTACATTCGCCGTGGGGAGACCTCTTCTGCCCAGTGCTCCGGATCAGCCCCCGCAGCCCAAGTCTGGCCCCAGTTCTGTGTAACTCAACCCTCTCCTCTTGGCCTTGTGGAAACAACCCAGCCACATGAAACTGAAGGACCCAGAAAGGAGAGTGTTCATGCTCAGACTAGGCAGAAGGGCCCCGGCTGACCCTGTTTTACGATGGGGAAACTGAGGCCCAGGAGACCATCCTACCCAAGGGCGCAGACCTGGGCTCTCTCTCTCTGCCAATCACAAAGCCCCTTTCTTTTCCTGCCTTTCAGTCTGTTAATGGTCTCTCTCTTCCTCCCTGACCTTTTCCTCCCCAAATCTGACCATCTGGCTCTGGCGGGAACTCCAGGACCTGGCTTGTAAACCACCCAGACAAACATAAAGCCAGCAGTCCCACCACCACCACTTGAGGTCCCCACCACCACCACCAAGGGTATCCCTGCAGCGGCTGGACCCCTGCCGTGGGTGTGGCTGGGGCCCTCCTTCCCTTGAGCAGAAAAGGAGTAGAGAAAATAAAGAGGTCTAGATTGTGCTGGGAGCTGCTAATTAAAGAGCAAACCAACCTACCATTAATTTGGTCCTGGGAAAGAAACTTGGCCTGCAGCAGAGAGAGGGAGACAGTCAGGGCAGGGTTCTGTGAGAGGCCCTCCCCACCCGGCTGGCCATGGGTCCCCACTTTACCATCGTGGGGCTCCTGCTGCTCTCAGAACCAGCTTCTCAGTTCCTTTTCCTCTGGCTTTGAGTTGAAAGTCCGCCAAGCTGGGTGGAGGCCACAGTAATAAATCCTCTGCTGCCATGGAGACCGGGCCCTATGCCACCAGGGTCAGATTCCAGCTTCCCGTGCATGGCAGATGTCTGGCCAACCCAGGCAGGTTGATTTTGAGGAAACGGCCGCAGAAGGGCTCTTGTGAGACTCAGGGCCCCTGTCTCTGGAGGTTGATGCTCTGCAGCAAGTGAACCATCCCCAGACTCTGAGAGGGGACATTAGAGAACAGAAAGGCGGCCCTGGGGTAGGGCTGAGTCTGGGCCTGCCTCAAGGAACTTGCTCCCTCTGACAAGCTCCCTCTTGGAATCGGGCACTGCACACACTCTCCCTGAAGACTTGTCACCCACAACCCTGCAGAGGAATGGAGCCTGTCCCGGATGGGCCAGCTCAGAGTCTGGATCTCAGCCTTGGGGGATGGATTGCAGGAACACAGACCTCAGTACACTGGGGCTGGGGTCCAATCCTCCGGCCTGCAGTTCCCAGTCACTGCCTCTCTGTGCCTCAGTCCCCCCCTTGCCAGGCTGCATTACAGGTTGCTGGGAGAATCAAGTAGCCAGCGCCCAGCTGACTCCCATCCTTTGCCAGCTCTCCCGCCTTTCAGGCCCCTGGGAGTGTCTGTGGGTGGCCAGGCTGCTGTCCAGCCCTGCATCTACCTACTCAGTGCGTCCTCTCAGGTGACCCTCCCCTGGCTGGGAAGGCTCCTCCACTCTTCCTTCCCCTTCTCTTCCTAGCCACCTGCCATAGCCTGCTGACTCCCAAGTGCTCCCATCACCCACAAAGGACAGGGGCAGGTGGGTGCCCTAGAGCCACTGGGTGCTGGGCAGAACTGGGTTCTCAGCCTTGTCTTGTCCCCTTTCCCTGGGTTGGCTGCGGGTTCTAAATCCAAGCTTTGCCCATGCTGTCAGGGCCATCAGGTTGTACCCTACACAGTGGGGGGTGAGGGGCTGCCGGTGCCAAAGAAGAGGGACCTCTTGTTAATTTGTACAAGAGCCTGGCTTTGGTCCATTCTTCTCCCTCCTTCCTGTTCTGACCACCTCCATGTGAAGAGTTCTCCTTTCTCCCAAATTGCCTCCTGAGTCACCTCTTCAAACCTCTGTGGGACCCAGAGAATTTGGCTAGAAGGTTCTGGTTCCTCCCTGTAGCCTAGGATGGGCCCATGGTGGGTGGAGTACAGAAGGTGAGAGGCCTGCTCAGAGGAGCTTCCGGAGGAGGACGAGAGGGGAAGTCAGCAGGGCTTGGAAAGGCAGGCTAGACCTGGGCTGTGGGGCCTGGGACAGCCAGGCTGAGATGTTCTCCCCAGATCACCTGCCTTTGGGAGGGGCTGGGAGCAGGGAGCCATTCCCTGGGGTTTAGGTTGGCGTGTGTTCTGGTGAGCTATGTGCCCCAGAGCTCCCTGCCATTCTTACCAACTCCCCTTACCCCTGTAGGTCTCCAAGGGGTCTCACAGATGATGAAGAACCTGCTTTGGGGCCGTGGTCTCAAGAGGGTTCACCACACACAAACTCAAGCTGCCCAGAGCAGCGGGTGCAAGACGCAGCAAGTCGAATCAACAGCACACACCTCCGGTACCACCTGAGGCCTGAGTTTGTTCACTTTATTGTTGAACCTTGGCCCCTCTTGGGAGCCTGGCACCTCCCCTGCATACCATGGCTTCCTCTGGGTCCCTTCTCCCTGCCTTTCATTCTCTGGACCCTCACAGGAAGGGTTCCAGGCCAGGGGAAGCTCCTCTTCCCTACACCCCCTGGCCCAGGATACTTTGTCCAAGAAGTTCCCAAGCAGGACCCCTGGGTCCCAACGTCTAACACAGGTGTCGCTGGAAAAAGCTCTAGGCTCCTGCCCACAGCCCCCACTCCTATCCTTCCCAGGAATGCAGGAGTCTCCTCCTCTCCATCTTGCACTGTTCCTGAGCCAAGCTCTCCCCGTGAGGGCTTCCCACTCCACACCCAGGGGCCAACAGAGTAGCTAGCCCCAGGGACCTGGGGCACACCTGCTGGGAAAAGGACAGAGATGGCCCTCAAAGACCCACTGGCTTTTGCTTTCCCCTGTCCTGTGTGCCCCAGAGTGGAGGGCTCATGAAGTCTAAACTTCAGGCCTCTACTTGATTGAACAGTGTCCCAGAATTCATATCCACCTGGAACCTGTGACAGAACTTATTTGGAAGTCTTTGCCAATAGAATTTAGATGAGGTCATCCTGGATTAAGGTGGATCATAACCCAAGGGAGGGATCTCAGAGACATGCAGGGAAGGGCTACAGAACCACAGAAGCAGAGCTGGGTGGTTTCACAAGCCAAGGAACACAAGGATTGTCTGTGTCCCACCAGAAGCCAGAAGAGGTGGAGAAGGATCCTCCTGCTGAAGACAGCCTTGCCAACACCTGGATTCTGGACCTCTAGCCTCCAGAACTGAGGATAAACTGTTTTGAGGCTATTAAGCTTGTGGGCTGGGCTGTACGTAGCTCAGTTGGTAGAGTGCTTGCCTTGCATGCACAAGGTCCTGGTTTCAATTCCCAGCACCACCACCACACACAAAAAAATTCACAAAGGCCACATGTTTGCACCTGGGCATGCTGGCCCCTGCCCCCTCCACCCTGTGGTTGGATCACTTAGATGCCACAAGACAGACTCAGAAAGTCTCCATGGGGTAGGCTGCCTTGCTCCTCCCCAGTTCTCTGGTGAAGTGGAGGCTGCAGGTCTGGGGACCACACTTTGAGAGTAGCCAGGACCTGGATTGGCAGTTCCCCAACGGAAGCCCACATCAGAACCACCTTGCAGCCTTGTCTCCCGGTTCTGATTCAGCAGTGTGGGCAAGGCTGTGCATTCTCCTGTGCGTCCTAATGTACTCTGAGAATCACTGGCCTGTGGCTTTTCTAGGCAACGAATCAAGTCATCTTTCCAGGAAAACATCCCCAGCAAAGTGCCCAAGAGATCTCAAGAGGGACAGAAATCTTCAAGGCTCCAGTGATTTATTGCTTTCCCTTTCTGAACATCCACTTTCATGCTTTTCTTTTTCCTTAGCAGTGGCTTCCCAATTTGAATAAGATTACACGGGCCCCCACCACGAGGCCCGCCTCTGCTTATGAGAGGTCCATGAAGTCCAGTGTCCTCGAGGTAGGGAAGGAAGCAAAGGAGTGTGCTGGACAGGTGGGGACACAGGACACATGGATGGAGCCATCTCCTGCCTGGTGGCCTTTTCAGTGCTGTCTGACATCAGCCCACGGTGGCTGTATGGGAGGCTGAGACCTTTGAATATTAAGGGCTGAGGCCTGTAGAGGTCAAATGACTTACCCAAGGCTAAGGGACACCTCCAGCAAGCCAGCCTCCCATCATCTCCCAAAAGGCAGCACAGCTGGGAGGCCCAATGGGCCATCCCAGAGGGGCAGGTCAGGAAATGCCCCATCCCATTCCTCCTAAAAGAGCTGGACTGGTCAGGATGAAGAGGCTCTTCTTGCCCCTCACCCCAGGAGCCTACCAAGTGGTGTACAGAAATGGTGGGCAGTGACCAAACCAGGTTGAGTAGCCCAGGACGGCTGCTAGAGGGAACTGTGAGCTCTAGCCTGGGCCCCAGGCCAGCCAACCTCTAGAACACTCTAGAACCCCCTCTCCCCCACTTCACACCTCAGAAATAGCCACCAGCCAGGCTGGATACCACACCAGCCTCTATTCATCCTCTTCTCAGGGCTGCCAGCAGGCAGGGATTGGCCCAGGGTCTGAGGGACCCTTGGTCGGGGGTGTGGGCCCCAATGTGAGAAGAGAATCTCAGGCCTGGGGTGAGGCAGGGCAGACCCCTGAGACCACAGTCTGCATGGGCCAGTGGAGCTGGGAAATGAGGCTTCGGTGCTCTGTGCTGCGAGGGTACCTGGAGCCCTGGGGGAAGGGGGCTGAGGCAGGGCTCACCATGCTGGGAAGGAGGCCTCCTTTTTCTGGGAGCAGGGCCACTGGCAGAAGGCCAGTGACTCAGGCGGAGACAGGGCTGAGTGTGGAAAGCCATGAGGAGCCCTGACCCTACAATGCGACTCAGGGAACAGAGCCGGGGTTTCAGATCTCCTTCCACGGCAGCTCAAAAACCCATAGCCAGCTGTACCCCACAGGTGCCGTGACTGTCCTGGGGTGGGAGGCTGGACCTGCAGGTGGGCCTGCATTGCCAGGCCCAAAGTTCAGGCTGGGCCTCTGGCTCCCTGGGGTGAGGGTGGCTCTGTACCATGTGGGGACTGAGGTCAGATAAGGATTTGGGGTACACACACCCCTCCCAGGCTGGAAGAGGGTGATGATAGGATGGAAGCACCCACCCATGACAAGGCTACTATAAAGAGGTCAGCAAATCCAGAGCACTGAGTCACTTTGGGACCATGGGCCTGTCTAGCACAAATGAGAGGTGCTTTGCTCAACAATACAGAGAAAGTTGGCATGACCTAGTGTCCAGTGTCAGCGCAGGCCTGAGGACGAGCAGGTGGCAAGCGGTGCGTCCTTGCTGCATTACCCTCCACGGCCCATGTCTCCCAGTGACACAGCCATGGCTTTTGCCCCAGATTCAGTGCTGACTGCTGACGTGGAGGGTGTAAAAGGCCCAGGGCTCAGGGACATAGATGACGCCTGGGTACTTCTTCCTGAGTACGGGGTCATTCCACAGCCAAGCGACCCAGAGCGCCACCAGTGAGAGGGTGAGGGTGAATGAGTAGAAGAGGAAGAGGCCGTTGCTGTCCAGGAAAAGGCACCTGCGCTTCTGGTGCAGGACGAGGGCCAGCATGGCAAAGAAGGTGAAGATGAAGAGGATGAAGATCTGGCCTTCAGTGACTAGGTACCTGGAGAGATGGACCAGGGGTTAAGTTAGAACGGGTGCTGCGGCAACCCCACCCTGCCCGGCCTCCCTCCCTGGTGCCAGGCTGCCCTCCCAGGAAGTCGGAACAGCTCATGAGGTGAGAGGCTGCAGCCCGCTGTGGTGTGCTGGTTTGGCCTGTACTCACCACTTATAAAAGCTTTGAGTTCATTGCTTATGTTTAAATGAGAGAACATCTACAAATGGCTTCTCTGGTCACATTAGAATATTTCCACGTGACAATAACTGACTAGAGCAGAAATCAGCTGTCCCTTTTAGAGAGGACTGTACGCTCTGTCACAGTCCCTGCCAGTCTCTACAGCCCCACCTGCGGCCTGTTGGCTGCCTGTCCATCACCTGCGTAGTTTCTTGGGGACTTGGGTTTGGGAATGCAGTTGCAATTTGTGGCAGCTGTCATTACTGTCTCCCTGAAGGCTGGGGCATGGTCTCAGATCTCCCAGAGATGCTGCGGCACCCCATGGCAGTGTGGAGCCCATGGCCAGCTCAGTGGCACTTGTTGAGGGCTTCTGCAAGATTACCCGCTTATTCTCTCTAGAGAGAGTCACACTGCTGACTTCGGGGAATTTATGTGACACCTTGGCATCTCTGTTTTCAAGTGCTACAGGCATCTCTTACAAGAAGAGCACACTGTTCAACAAACAGCTGCTGCTCCCTCCACAGCCACCGCTGCACCAACTCACCAGAGGTAAGGAGCAGGCAGGGGTCTAGCCTCCTTCCCTCTTGCTGTAAATGCCACTGTTTCTTTCAATCCTGGCCTCAGGGAGCATACAGATCAGCCCTGGTGGGGCCTGAGTAGGCCCTGGAAGTGGCTGGAGCTGGCCCAGAGAGGTAGGGACCCTCTTCATGTTTAGATGGGCTTCCAATCAGAGGGGGCCCCTGGGTCCTTTGCAATACCACAGCCCAGGCAGCAAGAGGTACCAGTCTCCAGGGCAAGAGGGTAAGAGCCTGGTTGAGGGCTGGAGTTGTGGCTCAGCGGTAGTGTTTGCCTAGCACAAGTGAGGCCCTGGGTTCGATCCTCAGCACCACATACAAATAAGTAAAGATATTGTGTCCAACAACAACTAAAAAATAAACGAATATTAAAAAAAAAAAAAAAAAAAGAGCCTGGTTGAGATCTGGGTCCTCTTTAAGGGAAACAGGAAACCAGGCAAAGTATCCTGAGGTCCTGGTCTTTCTCCTAGTCTATCCTTGTCATGTCTGTGGCGCTTCATAGTTTGCAAAGCCCCTTTCCCTCCCCTCCCCACATCCTCACGATCTTCTGAGGGAGACAGGCAGGTATCACCTCCATTTCACAGAGGTGGACACTGGGGCCCAGTGGGCTCTGCAGGGCCTGGGGTTTGAGGTGGCTCTACTGGCCTCAAAGTTGGCATGAGGTTCTGGGAGGTGGGGAGGAGAGGGGCAGAGGATAGAGAGATTGTGCAACTCATTCTCCCGACCTGTCATACTCAGGCCTGGGCTTCCTGGGAGCGGGCGCCACCAAGGCACTTCCATAGCCCCTACTAGACCTAGAAGGGAGCAGGGACACAGAAATGGCCATTCTCAGCTAGAGCCACCACAGGTCTGTGGTCAGGTGTGGATTTTTACTGTGGTGGCTCACTTGGCCCTGCCCTGTCTCTGCCCCCAGATCGTAATGAGCACTCACCAGTAGTACAGGCCACTGGGTGCCACCAGGAGCAGGGCAGGCCCTGGCATGGAGTTCCCAGCTTTGGAGGCAGTGAAACAGCCACTGAAGTACATGAAGAGGATGAGGAAGAAGGGGATGTACCTGCGACAGAGAGGCTGTGTCTTAGAGGCCTGCCCAGTGGCCCTGGCCACCAGCTTCCATCCAGGTCTCCTTCCCCACCATCCTTTCACTGGTTCCTTGCATTGTCCCAGGTTTCCAAAACACCTGGCTTGGGTGAGGGATGCGCCTCTGCACCTGGCCTTCCCAGCACTGGGAGTCAAGGGTCACGGGTGGGGCAGGAACAGAAACAAGATGGCGAGGCTCATGCCAGTCAGAGGCCCACAGGCTCCACACTGCCCTGGCCACCTCATCCACTCCGTGGCAGAGAGGGGATGGGCCTGTGGGTCTGTCTTATGCACATGCTCAGAAACCAGCAGCCCCAGTTCTACACTGGCCTGGAAATGCTGGTACTCAGGAAGGCTGAGGATGAAGAACACACTGCTGGGGCCTCCAAGGTCCTCTATGAAGCTCTTCACCCACTCACGCCCAGCTCGCAATCTCATCTCTCATACTCTTCACCTGTACACACACACACACACATACACACACACACACAATATTTTTTCTGTTCCATTTCTTCTCTCCTCTTCCCGACATGGCCCATTTTTAGCTGGTTCCCTAGGCCTCTTTCTTTGCCCCTCCACCCTTTCCAAACCTTCCATGAGAAGGATCTTCAGGCAAGGCCAGGGAAAGCAGGAAAGAGGCCTGTCCAGGGACCCCCAAGGCCCCCTGAGCCAGAAGGGTTCACTTCATGCCCCGAAAACAGACCCATAACACACGTGGCCTGGGTGAGCCCACGAGGCTCAAGTGTGAGTCCCCAGGCCCAGGGCTGGTCTCCTCTCTCTGGCCTTTTTATCTTTTGCAGGGCACAGGGTGGCAGATGGCACTGCCCAGCTTGAGCCCTGAATCTCCTGAGGCTGAGCCACATTTTTGAGGTTTCCCCCTGACTGCAGTGAGGGGGGATGGGGAAAAGGAGTTCCCCTGGGAGTTGGGGCACAAACGGTACCCCCCACCTCCACTCCGTCCCCACAACCTAGTCCTGCTGCATCTCAGCTTCCCATTCTCAAAGTGCACTGCCTGAACCAGGTAGGGGTCCCTTCTCCAGCCCACCCCATTATGGTTGAGGATGCGGGTGTTGTTTATCAAGGCTGCCACCTCCTTCCTCCCCACCCGCGGGAGCCAGGCTGGGTCAAAGCTGGACAACATCCTCTCGCTGCCCTCTCGTGGCCTCCATGGGCACTGCAGGCAGGAAGAAGGAAGCAGGACCATGGCCACAGCAGGTGGGGTCTCTGGTAGGCTCACTCAGCGTCCCACTCACAGCACCCTCACAGGGGAAGAGAATACCATCCAGCCGCTCCACCCAACACATGGAGATCCAGGGCCCAAGTCCTGCGTCCTGGGCCCTGGAATGGACAGACTGGCCCTTCACTTACCACATGCAATGGCCCAGGTACTCATCATAGTAGTAGAGCAGCTCAAAGGAGTCGATCTGAGGAGGCGCAGGCATGGCAGAGTTAGAGGGGTAAGTGCTTCAGAGGGTGGGCAGCACCTCCAGGCCCTGCTTCCCACCACGGATCTCCCCTTCCTGCCCCCATTCCCTGCACAGGGTCCAGCCCTCTATCAAAGGTGGCCTCTATCAGAGGTGGCCCAGTTGGGAGCCAATTGATGGGACACTTCATCCTGGCTTGGCAAGAGTCACAGTGCCCTCACGGAGCTGAATGCATTTAGCACAGGTCAGGCCAGGCTGAGGCCTGGAGCCTCCCAGGAGGGCCTGCCCCAGGGGCTTCCACACGGAGTCAGGCGGCCTCACCAGCGTCTCAGGCTTGAGATTCTTGATGATGGGGTTCTCCCGGACCGACAGGTGGTGCTGGTAGCCACTGAAAAGCAGGCGGTGATTGACAGAGTCGCCCACCAGGTGGATGCTGGCACCCATGATGAAGGTGATGATGCTGATGTAGACCATGGAGCGGGGCAGGGTGCGAGGAGACCGCTCGATGAGCTAAGGGTCAGAGTGAGGTCCACGGCATGTCCCCGTTTCTGTCACAACATGTGACACCCTCTGCCTCTCTCCCTCAAACAGGGGTGGGGTGAGTCCCTCAGGGGGCCAGTCTGGCTCCAGGCTGTCACATGACCCCAGGAACCCAGCAGGGGCTGTGGAATATCACCATCTTCTTCAGGGAAGAATCACTTGGGGACAAGCTCACTGCTCATGGTCACACACAAGCCGCATGCCACAGATGACACTAGGCCTTTGATGCCTAGCCCTCCAAGGCCCCAGCTGTGCCTGGGTGGCTGGCTGGTCTGCTGAAGGGACCTGAGTTCTAAGTGGTTGGTTCACAGCAAACAGGAAGAAAACATTAGGAGTTGGGTACAGGGCTGGGTCTTCCGAAACTAAAAAACTACACTTTCAGATCATGCCCCTCTTGTTTTGGAGATTTGAAAAAAAACTTTTTAAACAAAATGACAAGCATAGTAGGTGATGGTACTATGGCTGGCCCTCCATATCCACCACCCCCAGGGGCGCCACAGTCCATAGATCCAACCAAACCCAGGACCAAAACATTTGAAAAAAAAAAAACTGTGTCTGTATTGAACATGCACTTTTTCTTGTCACTATTGCCTAAATAATACAGTGTAACTGATAACTGACACAGCCTTTCTTTTTTTTTTTTTTTTCAGCACTCCACCACTGAGCTATATTCCCAACCCTATTTATTCATAATAAGCAATCTAAGGGTGATTTAAAGTGTATTGGAGGCTGGGCACAGTGGTACACACCTATAATCCTAACAATTTGGGAGTCTGAGGCAGGACAAGTTTGAGCCCAGCCTGGGCAACTCAGTAATTCCATGTTTCAAAATAAAAAATAAAGGCCACAGTTGTGGCTCAGTAGAATGTTTGCCTAGCATGCGTGAGGCACTGGGTTGGATCCCTGGCACCACATAAAAATAAATAAATAAAATAAAGGTTTTGTGTCCATCTACAACTAAAAAAATACTTTTAAAATACATAAATAAATAAATAAATAAATAGCTGGGGGCATAGCTCAGTGGTGCCTTACTCTAGATTCAATCCTTAGTACTGAAAAAAAAAAAAAAGTAAACACTATGTCATTTTATGTAAGGAATTTCAGCCCTCTGCAGATTTTATTATCCAGAGGATTCCTGAAACCAATTCCCTGTGGAGGCTAAGGGACAAGTAGTTCAAGAGCCTTTGTCTCCCAGAGGGCAAAATCACAGCCTCTACCGAGTGCTCCCACTGCCATCTCAAAGCCAGGGCTCTCCAGAGCAGGGGCAGGGTTCAGCTTCTGTTGCTGCCTCTTCTGCCACGTGGTTCACACCTGCCTCTGCAATAGACCCCAGTCTTTCCCAACACACCCAATCACCTCTTCTGCCTCGTCTCCCAGCCTATCTGCAGGTCCTTTTGCCCAATCACTTCTCCCTCTTCATCTGCTGGAACACTGAGCCCAGGGAGGGGCCTATCTCCATCCCTGCAGCCAACAGCAGCCCCACTTCTGATGGCCCAGGCCCTGGACTCTTCCTTTGTCACAGTCTTCATCCCTTGATGCAGGCTGGGGAAACTGGATTCAGCACCTAGGGCCGGGCACCAGCTCCCTGCTGGGCATGAGGGGAGGGCAGAACAAAGGACTTACCTTGAGCAAGAGGAAAGGCGTGATCACATTGTAGGCCATGTGGAAGTAGTCCCCCACGCTGGGCTTGTTGAGAGGAAACCACTGGAGAGGGAACACCAGCTGGGGAACGAGGGGAGGAATGTACCCACAAGGCTGGCCTGCAAGGCCTCCCTGCCCCCCTTAATTCTCTGCTGTCTCTTTGCTGTGCAAACTGCCCTCTTAGCAACCTCAGGATGGAAGGACTTCTAGACAGGGAAACTGAGTCCCACAGAAGGTAAATGGCCATGTTCCTAGTCATATAATAGATATAAACCCAGGGCCTGAATCTGACCTTTCTCCCAGTGAGTACAAAATAAATGTCCCTGAATTCCAGGAGTCTCCTTTGGGACTTGGCCATGCCACCATTTTGCTGAATGACCCTGGCAAGTTCTTCCCCTTTCTGCACCTCAGCTTTTCCATCTGTAACACAGGAGAGCTGGCCCAAGTAGTCTACTTTGACACACAGAGCTCTGGCAGTCCAGGTCTTGTGATGACGACAGAGACCTCGCTGGCCCACATTCGAAAACTGCTCTATCCACTTAGCGGCGGACAGCTTCCAAATCAAATCACAGTAGACATCAGGCAACAAAGTAGAAAATAGATGTGCTCTACAAAGGAACTACGCTTCTTCATTCCTGAAGGAGGAAGGTGGGCAGGGGGCAGCTACTCCATCTGGAATGCCCTGTCCTCCTCTTGTCTATCCCAAGTCCTGGCCTTGTTGGGGTCAGGAGGAAAACCCATATGCATGGTCAAAACATTTCACAACGTCCTGACTATATGCATAGGATCAATAAATTGAAAATACATGTAAGGACTCCCCAGAGCCCCTCACTTGCTGCAGCTGCCTGGTGGTCCATAGGCATAGAGCTAAAGTGCTCCTCTGTTTCCTGGTAGGGGAGGCGACTCATCTCAGGCCATTCCACAAATTCAATTCTCCTCAATGCTAGGCAGGGCTCCATCCCCAGCTTCACACTCACCATGGCAATGGGGCGCCCAAAATCTAGAATCCAGTTTTGCAGTGTAAAGTAGAACCAGAGGTCGAGGTGGAAGGGAGCCGTGTGGTCAGCCTCCTCAGCCTTGATGGAGCTGTGCCTGGGTAGGAACAAGACAAGACAGGTCAGCTCTTGTCCTCCTGTGAGAATATTCCCCCAAGATGAGCCACAAAGAGGTGTGGGGATTTAAAGGTGGGAAGATACACATGACCGAGGTCTAGGGGAAGGCTTTTGATGGAAATATTGGGGTCCAGTTGTATACTCAAGGGGAAGGTAGATTTCAGTTGCCCTGAATATAGACTCCCTGGGATTCAGGAAGGGAGCTGTCAAACCGGTGTAACCACTGTTGACTCTGCCCTGTAAAATGGTGGGGAAATAAAATGAGGTAGAGGAAGCAAACATGGCTGTAGAACACGGAACACCATGATGGACACCAGCAGGAACCTGTATTGGGCAGTTACTTCACCCCAGGCATTGTTATCATGAGCTGTTTACATGTGTGATCTCATCTCTTTTTTTAATTTTTTTTTTTTGGTGCTGGGGATTGAATCCAGGGGGTCACACACATTAAGCATGTTCTCTACCACTGAGCTACAAACCCAGCCCCTCATTTCATTCCTTTAATCCTCATAGAAATCCTTCGAGGTTAGCATGTTACCCCATCTTACAAGTGAAAAACAGGCCCAAGAGTTGAAGTAACTTGACCATCATCACACAACTGCGCCCTAAAACTAAATGATTACGCTGCAGGGTTTACACTTTCAGTCTCCAGCCCAAAGTTGTATCCATAGTGATTGGTTCATGGAATGGACATAGGACCTGAGCTGGGCCAAACAGAGCTCTCCAATGAGATTTGCCTTACAGGTGCCAGGAGGGAAAGGGCCTCCTCCCCCTTGACTGTGGGACTAGGAGGAGGTAAGCCTGGGGCTGCTGGAATTCCTCTTCTCACCAATCCACAGTGAAACCTAGAAGGAAGCTGGCAGGGTCAAGCTGATGTGAGAGACGTAGCAAGAAGTGGAATACCACCTGACAACACATCTTTGGATGCCTATCCCTCTAGCAAAGAAGATGGTTCACAGATGCACTGAGGTTCAAGGGCCAGCTCCAAGGCCTCTGGGGAGGTTTCTCTGATGAAGCTTTTCCCAAAACCCCACCAGCCTCTACAAGAAGCACCTTTTGCTCATTCAGAACAGCTCTGACATCATGGGGCTGGAATTGTGCTCCCCACCTGGGCCCTCGAGTACAGAGCTGAACTCTGAGGTTCTCAACTCATCCACCTCCCCATCAGTCCAAATCCTCCTTCAGGCATCTCTACCATTACTTGCATGCCCCTAGAGACAAGCAGCCCACTACCTCCTAAGATGACTGATCCAAGTATCACTGTCCTGTTTGTGTCCAGAATGGGTTCTGTGTGACATGGATCCATGTTCTCCAGAGTTCTCAGCTCAGTACCTGGGTCAGGCCCAGTAACCAATGGCTGATTTAAAACAATCACAATTACCAGTTACTCATTCCCTAATTGCAAATGTTGGCTTAGAAGCATCTTGAAGACTTTCCTCTGTCAATGCTATTTCTTCCATAATTTTCCAGGATCCTTTTCAGCCAGTTCCAAGGACAATCCACACTGGGCTGGTGGAGCAACCAGAGACCAGGGAGGCAAGCCCTTGGGGATCTCACTGTCCTCTGGTAGCAGGCAAGACAGGTGCAGTGGACCCTGCCTAGGTCAACTAAGCCTTCCAGTCTCTCCTAGTCAGTGCCCACCCCTACTGATGAACACCACCTGTGTGCTCTGCTAGGAGCTTTAGCTGTGCCACCTAATCTAATCCTCAGAGCAGCAGTTGGAGGTAGGAGCTGTTGCCCTGCTGTTTCACAGGTGCAGATGCTGGGGCTTAGAAGGGTTATGTGCTTAACCATTGTCACCCACGAAGTAAGGAGCTGCTGCAACCATTCCTTTTGCCATCTTTTCCCACCCTCTTCTTTCTCTGGGATGAATGGTGTTTCCTTGGCTATAGGGATGACCATCGACCAGGCTGGCCCAGTGGGATATTTCTAACTGAAGGGCAGAAAAGAGACCCCTTAATGCCCCTTTCTGGTTCTGGGGCCCTAAGGATGCAAGAGGCCCATGGCATCCTCTCTGCTGGCCCTATCCTGAGGATGAGCAAGCTCAAGGTTGCTTGTAACCAAGGTTCCACCCTCCAGGTGCTGCCAGGTGTGAATGAAGCAGCCCCACAGAAAAGATGGGGAGGGGAGCAAAGAATGTGCAGTGGCTTGGCATCCCCGGGCCAGTGGGTTGGCCATCTGAGAGAATGCATTCCCTCTCGCTGCAGTTCACCCTGGCTTTCTGTTACTTGCAACTCAGGAGTCCTGAATAGCACAGAATTCACACCTGGGTTTCCATGAATTCAAGACCTGTACTCTCAACAGGTTACTATTCTCTCTTTGGTTAGTATAAAAGTCAGGTGGCATATTAGGAGATCAAATTAGAAAGGGATCAGTGTGGCCTGGGGTGGTATGCAAAGCCTTTGGGAAGGAAGGGAGCCTTGAGGTGGGGATGGGTGCCTTGGTCCAGACAGAAAAGCAGGGAGCAGGAGGAAAGGCCTGGAAATGGCCCTGAAGGTAGCTGAGATACTCACTGGGGATAGAGGAAGAGAAAGGAGGGGCAGTGAACCTTCAGAGTGGGTAGAGAATAATCAGGAGGACAGTTCAGGGCTCTGAGACAGTGCCAGCATAGAGGTACCACCTTGCTCCTTCTTCTTAGTGCCCATCAGGGCAGGGCCTCAAAATGTAGCCAGTAATGGCCTCCAAGCTCAAAGGGCCAGGATGAAGGAGAGTAAGAACCCTCAGTGTTTTGCTTTGAAACCTCCAAACTGGGCAAAAAGTGGGACATTGGGGACAGAAATTTTGAAAGCCTGTGGAGGTTGTGGGTGCCTTCCGTCTGGACCAAGGCACCCATCCCCACCTTGTACGTACTAGGAGCTCAGGAACTATTTCCTCCTCTCTCTTCGGAAGCACCTCGGGGAGTCAGAACTTCTGTCATTTGTTCAACCCAGCTTAGCAGGAAGGGAAGAAAGAGAAAGTAGTCACAGGGACTCTCAGCCCGGACATCAAGATTGACCGGCCTGGGCTGGAGTTGTGGCTCAGTGGTAGAGCACTTGTCTAGCATGTGCAAGGCACTGGGTTTGAATCTCGGCACTGCATATAAATTAGTAAATAAAATAAAGGTCCATGAGCGTGCGCGCGCTCTCTCTCTCTCTCTCTCTCTCTCTCTCTCTCTCTATATATATATATATATATATATATATATATATATATATATAAAAATTGATAAGCCTCTTACTGGTTTCTTCTGTTGGGACTCTAAACATCTGACCACAGAAGGCAGATTCATGGAGGCCAATGGCATCCCCTCTGCTGGCCCTATCCTGAGGATGGGCAACCTCAAGGCTGCCCCAAGCTCCTGACTCCACAGACCCCACATGCCAAGCCCAGGCCCATGCTAGCCCTAGGTCTCAATCACCAGTACCTACTGCTTAGAACAATGGTGGGAGCACAGTGGCAGATAACCTGAGACAAACTTGGCCTCTGCTTTCCTCCACAGCTCTCCAGATCTACTTTATGGAGAAACTGACACCATGACAGCTGGGGAGCGCGAACGGTACAGTGGGAATACTCAAGGCCATCAGCAGCACCTGCAAGGCTGGATGGCAGAAAAGAAAGGGGCTTGTCCTGGACAAGTAGGGTCCTATGAATGGAGACACATAAAGGCTGATTTTGATTCTATATAAAAAATGGTAAGACAGCAGATATGAACAGTTTGTGCAAAAATAATTGAAGAAACAAACGCAAAAAAATGGGGGGAAGCAATTAGAAATTTCAGGAAAAATATAAGAAAACAAATGTAATTGTTAACCATTACTTGGGTCCAATGGGAACAATAGCTTAAACAGCTTAAATAATGTCAACACTGTATATTGATTTTCAGTGTTTACAATCAATCCACAGACAAAATGTAAAAGATAATTATGACCCCCTGGTGCCTGGCAAATGCTGGGCACACCAGAGATGCTTACTGAATGTCGGCAGAACCCAATCAATGTTTCTGGTCACTGAAATGGTATGAGCCTCGGTCTGGTCATCGGAGCCTATTTTCTCATCAATAAAATGAGCAGTTCATAGGCTGAGGTGAGACTTAGATGGCCAAATGGGTCATAAAGTAGAGGCAGTGTCACTTAAAGATGGGACTAAGTTTTGAGAAATGTATCCTCAGTGATTTTGCCCTTATGTAAACATCACAGAGTGAGTGTTATTTACACAATGATGGCTACAATACCACTAAATGATATGATCTTTTTTGTTGTTGTTGTTCTGGGGATTGAACCCAGGGGCATTTAACTACGGAGCCACATCCCCAGCCCATTTTTATATTTTACTTTGAGACAGGGTCTTGCTGAGTTGCCTAGAGCCTTGCTATGTTGCTGAGGCTGGCTTTGAACTCTAATCCTCCTGCCTCAGTCTCCTGAGTTGCTGGGATTACAGACATGTGCTACCAGCCCAGCTAAGTGATATTCTCTTACGGGGTGGCCAACATAGATGTAGTTGTTGACCAATATGTATGTGCCACATGACAACATGTCTTCAGGAAATTATTTCCAAGCGAAAAAAGCAGTCTACAGTTCCTTAGTCCACATATTACTCAGTTGCAAAAGAAAGACCTGGCCTCGGCCCAGTATGCCAAACATCTCCCATCAACCCAAATCACAAGCTTCCCAAAAGTGACTAAATACAATGATGCTCAAAAACCTTCCATGGCTCCTCAGAGCTTGGGGAATAGGGCTGCATTCTTAACCTGTGAGTCTAGCTAGGTTGAGGGTTGTACCCTGCCCCAGAGCAGGAAGGGCCTCAAATTCTGCACTCCAGTCCCAGCCTTGATATTAAAGGCACTTCAAATATCAGTCCTCCTTTCGCTTCCTTTTACATAGGGAAAGTTCCAGCCCCACTGCATCCCTTTCTCCATACTCATTCCCTGGCTGGAACAGCCCTTCTTCCTTGGGTGCCCTAAGGAGTCCTCTGGGACTCCATGAGCTTCCAACATTACCTACCACGGTTACTTGGGCTCTGACCTTCCGGGCTCCTACAGGATGGTAAAACCCTCCCAGCTTCATCCTGTCCACCCCCTAGGTGCCTAGCAGCGCTGGGCATAACAGAGGTGCTTAATGTATACTTGCTGAACACAAAGCATGTATCTGACAGTAACACAGGATGAAGGCAGAACGGAGGGAAAGATTAAAAGGTGGTGCCATACTTCTGCCCCGCCCAATTAGATACACCCAAACGGGTCTCCCCTTCGGTTGGAGAAGGGCTCTGCATACTCTCGCTGGGAGCTCCCTCGATTCTCAGCTGTCCCTTCCCACTTTCTTGGGCTCCCCAGGGCAAAAAGTGAGCCTCCCGATTAACAGCAGAATCCAAGTCTTATTCAGGGCGGAGAGACGCTGAGAACTCGGAGGCAGCACCCGGAACTTGCAAAAGAGCTGGGAGCGCCTGTGTGCGTGCGGCGGCGTCCTGTGGGTCCCCCGCTCTCGCCGGAGTTTTCTTGGCCCTTTAAGAGTCTCGCCATCCCATCCCGTCTGTTGTCCTAATGCCGGCCCAGTCACTGGGGAAAGGGTGAAGAGGAGGAGGATCCCAAACTTTCAGAGGGGGCTGCCCCTACTCGAGCCACCGCGGGGTGAGGCCGCCCAGCCTCGGCGGCGGGTCCCGCGGGTCAGGGGGCGAAGGGGCTGTGGCAGTGCAGCCTCCGCCCA
>NW_026000229.1:13602604-13612201 GCF_001458135.2 Marmota marmota marmota | reverse complement strand
GCGGTGCTGGGGTGGTGTCGCGCGCGCAGGGCGGGGGACCACGTGAGGGCTGGGATTTGCTGGGGTATCCTCCGTTTTCCCGGGAGGCTGACTGAGGCCCGAGTGTTGGGCTGGAACGGAGTGAGGACCTCGGGAAAAGACCAGGCCGACTCACGTGCGCCCCTGGGGAGGAGGCAAGGCCTGATTTCCCTTGTTCGGGGGACGGAACGGCCTGGGGGTTTCGTGTCCTTCCAAGTTATACTGGACGCCTTCATTCCTTGAATGAAAGGTGTTTCTTATTAAAATATAAACACTGTAGCCCCTGAAGACAGGAACTAAATAATCGGTGGATTAGGAGCAGGGAACTCTTTCCAAATTGGGGTGGGGTGGGAGTGTTCCAGAGTCCATTCATGGCTTTGTCACTCTTGGGCTTTGTGACTTTGGAAAATTCAGTCCCTTTCCCTCCACCTCATTCAGACAGGTGTTAAAGTCTTACTGTGATTGTGCATTGTGCAGGGAAGGACAGATAAACCCTGCTCTAGTGGAGCTTGCTTTTGGGGTTATTGGTAAATGATGTGAGGAAGAAAGTACTGAGGTCAGAAATAACAGAGGAGGTGGGAGGAGGCTTTGGAGGAAGGCATATTAGCTGTGGCTTTGGACTTCCAAGGTGATAGTGAAATGTGAACAGGACTGGCCAAAACCACGGAGTTGGGGAGAGCGTTTCAGGTAGAGGGACTAGTCAGGCAGGGGTCCAGTGTTCAGAGAGTGGCTGGGGTTTGGAAGAATGGAAAGTTCAGTGAGAGCTGCAGGGTGCAAGGTGGAAGAGCTACAGGAGTGGACCAGAAGTCTATCCTCAGAACAATGGGAAGCAGCTCAAGGACACTGGGCAGGGGAGTGACATGTATTTGCATTTTAGGCACATTGCTTTCCTAGTGTCCAGGTGAATGATAGGCAGAACTGGAGACAGGGAAGTACAGGGATAACCCATACCATGTTCTAATGATGCTGAAACTTTGGTCTTTGTCCTTGACACCATCCAAGAACAAGGACAATGTATTGAGGAAAAAAGAAAAAAATTTTGCTAGCAAAGGAGAACCCACAAGAGACTTCTGTCTCAGAGGCTGCGGTTTTGACTGCCAGGGGGAATCATGGGCATTTAAAAAGGGGATGCAAAAGCTGAACTCCAGGTGTGCCCTATCAGCAGTCATAATTGATTGGTAGAGTTGAGAGACATTGGTTTCTTAGATCCACAGGTGCCAGCCCCAAAGTCTGGATTCCTCCATTCCCATAGTCAGTGAGCTGAAGAACAAATAATTTTGCCTAGAACAGGAAGAAGATTAATAATCTTGCTTCCCTCATGGTTAGGGAGGGAAAGAGGAAGGGGAACAAATGTCAGTTTTAAAATAAGCTGCTAGTGGTAGCAAGGTTATATTAAAGCATGAAGAGGGGCCCTGTTCACTAGTGAGAGTCCTGGACTGCAAACAGTGACAGTGGGAAGAGAGGTGGTGAAGTAGGGTTGTGTGGGTGGTACCATGGCTATGACCTGGTGCATGGCTGGGGCTGAGGGGAGGAGCTTAGTGGTGGACAGGTTCCACATCTGTATGGGTGGTGGAGTCACCTCCCAGAAGTGGGTTGGAGCAATAAATGTGATTCATCTTTGGACACACTAAGCTTAAGGTGGGTCAGGAGGCTGCTGGACTTGTGGATCTGAACCTCAGGCAATATCTGGGAGCCTGGCAGACAGACTGGTGAGTCATAGGAATATAGATGACACCCCAAACCTAGGAGACAGCATCCCTGTTGTAACCAGGTGGTCCAGAGGGTCCCATTGTTTCTCTCAGCTTTTGTGTCCTCACAGGAGAAAATGTCATAGAAATATAGCAAAGTTTATTAGAGAAGAAGAGAAAGTTCTCCTCAGAGGAGAGCCAAGTGGCACCCCTTTATTCCCTAGTTTTTTTGGGAGTTGTAGGGAAGTTTTTAGAGTCCTGCCCAGGTACCACCTCTTACCTTGACTGACAGAACAGAATAGCCTCCAGTTTTTAAGTCCTTACCCATGGGTACCCAGACAAAAACCATGAGGAGTGGATTTTACTATGATACCGGTTCTAATTCAAATTTGTTTTTCAGATTTTATGATCAGTGAGCTTTGAATAGCTTTACAGATGACAGGCCCGTTTGCTGAGTAATGTAATGTATCTTATTGACTTAAGCCAGAACAGGGCCAGAATGGCCTTAGGTAAATTGCTTTTTGGTTAAATTGCTTTTTAAGAGCAAACATGTGGAGTGCTATGCTAGTATGTAGGCCCAGTCTGTGGCGTTAGCCCCTGAACTTCATGTTCCTATGCTCCTGTCTATCTGCTACCTGTCACGATGAGAAAAGAGAACAGAGCCAGACCTGAGGGCAGGCTGCCTGGACTTCAGTCCTGGTGTCACTGTAAACTAGCTGTGTCACAAATAAACTGTCTTCTCTCAGCCTTAGTTTACTCCTCTGTCTGCCACATTGGCATTGTGATGATTAAATGCTGCAGTGCTTGTGAGGCACCTGGCAGGCAGCCTGGCACTGGTGAACTGGGCATTTATAGTAGTCTCTCTGCACCTGTCATTTCCCGCCATGCAGTAAGGGGTTTCAGCTCTGCCTATTTCCATTCTTTTCTCTTTTCTGTCTTTTTCCTTGGGATATTTTTATTGAGCTTCTTCCTTTCCACTTTGGTCTGGTCTGCATGTCCTACTTGGCCATGGGAGGCTGGAACTGTCTGCCTCGAGGTCATTTTCTATTCTGGACTCCAGGAGCCGAGAGGTCATACTTCAGTCCCCACTCATGTGCCACTGGGTGACACATTTGCTCCATAGCTTACTTTCTCTTATTTGGTTTTTACTATGTTGTAAGAAAAGCAAGTGATGAACCAGTTTTGCAGCAGAGAAAGCCAGTGTTCTGAGCTGAAGTCAGCCAATGACAACTCTCAAACTGGGTCCCAGGTTTAATTCTGGTGAGTCTAATATACAGATTGATTGCAGCATAAATCAGAGGATTGAGGCTTCCTGTTCTGACCCCAATCTCTCATTCTCTGTGGGTTTTGCTGGCTGCAGAAGGAGGGGCTTGAAGTACCCATGATTTGATCATGGATTTAATAATCCTTAGGGGTGGGCTTCCAGCCATCGGAGGACCAGGCTGTGTGGAGGGAGCCTCTCTGACCCATTTACTCCTCCAATCCCTTAAATACTGACAAATCTGACTCTGCCTGGTACTGGCAGCTGCTCTGAGTAGAAGGGAGTCCAAGCTAAAAAGAAGGGGCCCCAGGCCTTCCAGAACAAAAGAACTCCATCCTGATAGGGTTAGCAGCCAGGACTCGTTTAAAAGCACCATCTCTATTATCTCTTAAATTTCATGGAAATTTGAGTGCCTAGGGTAAAGTTGGTACTAATTCTTGGGCACTGGGGTGTACACATTTTCAGGATCTTGCTTGTGACTCTGTGGAGACATGGTTCCTGTACACCAAAAAGGCAATTTCAGGGCTGGGGATGTGGCTCAAGTGGTAGCGCGCTCGCCTGGCATGCGTGTGGCCCGGGTTCGATCCTCAGCACCACATACAAACAAAGATGTTGTGTCCGCCGAAAACTAAAAAAATAAATATTAAAAATTCTCTCTCTCTCTCTCTCTAAAAAAAAAGGCAATTTCAGTAACATGAATAAGTAATCCTTTTCCTGAGAAGTCCTTTGGGATTATCCAGCCCAGTGGTTTTGACTTTTGGTTTAGCAGAAGTTCTTTTTCTTATTTATTTATTGTACTGCAGATTGAGCCCAGGGGTGCTCACTGGGGTGCTACACCCCAGCCCTTTACTCTACTCCTCTTCCTTCTTTCTTCTTCTTTCCTTTCCCTTTCCTTCTTTTCTTCTCTTTCTTTCTACTGGGGATTGAACTGAGACACTTTACCACTTAGCTCCCTCCCTAGCCCTTTTTTTTGGTGGAGGGCAGAGTACAGGGGATTGAACTCAGGGCTACTCAACTACTGAGCCACATCCCCAGTCCTATTTTGTACTTTATTTAGACAAGGTCTCACTGAGTTGCTTAGCACCTTGCTGTTGCTGAGGCTGGCTTTGAACTTGCAATTCTCTGTCTCAAACTCCCTCGCCACTGGGATTACAGGCATGCGTTACTGCCCCTGGCTCTTTTTTTATTTTATTTTGAGACTGGGTATCACGGAGTGTCACTAAGTATCTTGCTAACATGCTAAGACTGGTCTCAAACTCAGCCTTCCAAACTACTGGGATTATAGGTGTGCACCACACCATACCCAGCTCACTTCTTTTCAATTCTAGATATATATCTGGTACTTTTTAATATACCATCAAAGATACTCCCAGCTATGCCTTTTGTCTAGATCCTTGCCATTTGCTTTTTGTTTTGTTTTGTGGTGCTGGGGATTGAACGCAGGGCCTTGTGCATCCGAGGCAAGCACTCTTCCAACTGAGCCATATTGCCAGCCCCCTGGTCCTTGTTTGCTTCCAGCTCCTACTACAGCTGACTTCACAAGGAGGAGTCAGCAGCTCCCTCTATCACCTCCCCCTGTGACTCCACACCTTTAGTTGCAGAAGTGCAGGAGTGTTTGACAGCCCATGGGGTAAGCCTTTGATCATTAAGAGGTGGGGGCTGGAGGGTGAATTCTCCTCCCTTCTACTTTCTGGACAGACTGGCCTGTGCTTACAAAGTTTTCACACAGCCTCTTTAAATAAGATCCCACAAGATCTAGCATCAGTAGATGGAAGCCATCAGCAGTGCACACTTGGCTGTGCTCTTTATACTTTATCTCACCCCCCCCCCCTCAGCTTTGCAGCCACTGCAGCCCTCCTAAAGCATTAAACCTGTGCTGCAGCCTCAAGATCTGCTTCTTGGGGAGCTGAGGCTGAGATGAGGCTGTTTTGAAGATGCTCAGTTGTTGAGAGCCACAGCAGAAGGGGCCCCAGCAAACTTTCAGACTTCCAGCTGATGATTGGCTCACAGCGGCCCCAGCAACTTCTAGCTGATTGGCTCCTCTGCGGTGATGCTCATTGGGCTGTTTCCCCGCCCTTTCAGACTATGGAGCTGCTCATTGGGGGACTTTTTTGGCTCCGCCCACAAGACCCAGCCAATCGGCCTCAAGAGCAGGAGGAGTGGGGGAGGTGGAGAGGCTTGTGGGAAGCCGGTGGTGGCAGTTGTGCTCTGAAGGTTTTTCCTGAGGAGCTGTTTTGTTTGGCGTGTGTGGTTCTAAAAATAAAGTTTGTTTCTTTTGACAAGTGGCTCCTGAATTGTGCCTAGCCAGACTGCGGCACTCAGTGGACAGTGCACACCCAGGGGGGCTACCTTAAGTAAAGAGAAACGTCCCTATGTGCCATCTCTTCTTGCTTTGCAGTTTCCAAAACTATGTCCCAAGTACCTCCTCAGAGCTCCCTGGAAAGTCTTTGACCTTGTCTTGTTCTATCATTCTACAGCTGAAGAAACAAAAGCCCGAAGTCACACAGGAAGTTAAAAGCAAAGCTAGGGCCAGAATCCAGTCTCTGTCCCTCTGCCAGTGCTCTTTCTGGCCAGTTATCTATGATCTTTTGAAAATTTTTTTCTCCCAAACATCTTCCCACAATGGCCTGCCACAGAAGGTTTTGAAGACTCCTGTTAGACTACAGCTGCCACCTGAGAGATGCAACATACAGATCCCAGAAACTGGGACTTACAAGGCTGACCAAGGAAATGGGTCAGAGGAGGGTCAGTTATGCCAGGCAGAAGGCAGCCAGGAGGGGCCTGACTTAGGGACCTCTGCATGTGGGAGGTGGGATTATGTAGACCCCAGGGGTTGGGGCACTGGAAGAGGAATGAGGAACCATAGAAGGAGATGGAGACTCTGTCAACTAGTATCAACTGCCTGTAGGATACCCTTCTTCAGGCTGAAGTCCCCCTCAAGAAAGCTGTGTGGGTGAACAGAAGGTATACTGTGTAAAAAGAGAAGGAGGACTGGGGTTGTGGCTCAGTGGTAGAGTGTTTGCCTCGCATGCATGGATCACTGAGTTTGATCCTCAGCACCACATAAATAAGTAAAATAAAGGTATTGTGTCCATCTACAACTAAAAGGAAAAAAAAAGGAGAAGGAGGTGTTCGCCTTTGAGATTCTTGTGGTTGTGACTGCCAGAAACTGAGGATAGGTTGATGACAAAAGGGGATTCTATAGAATAAGGAGATGGAAGAGTCTTAAGGGATCTGAGCATGAGGGTGCAGCTGGGCATAGATAACGAGGGCCCAGCCTTCAGGGGTCCCAGAAAGGCACTTTGCCCAACTTAGTTTCTGTTTTGTCCTATCTCCCTAAAGACTGACTTTCCTTGCTTCCTAAGAAATGTGGCAACAATTGGCATCAGCCTGCAGCTCCCAGGTTAATTTCTCTCCCATCTCTGAGTATATTGGTTTTGTTTTTTTGTGACTGTAATAAAATACCTGAGACTGTAATGCCAGATCCGTGGGACCCCCAGTAGACCTCCAGGAGCCGAATCCAATGCAATCATACAAGAGTCTTTATTGCAAGCTCGAGCCTGGACTCACAACTGTTCCCGATGCAGCGGTCCCAGGGAGTGAGTCCCTGTCCTTTGTTCAGTGAGATTTTATAGGTTTTGGGGGGATACTCTATGCGTCACAACATCACACAGCAAATCATTCCATACTGCAGGAAAATCAAACAACTCTTAACGTTGATTAGCACATTCACTGGTGGGAACAAGTTGGATAGGGGTGATTGGTTAGTATAAGAGGGGGATTCATTTGAACTGATTGGTTTAGGCCACGAGGGGTGTATGTGCTAAACTACATGCTTTCCCAACATGTTATCAACCACCATAAACTACTTGGGGGCCATCTGGCATCCCAGGTATTTTCCCTGTCTCGTGCTGATTGGTGGTTGCTAGGGGGTTGCTGTGGGTCTTCACCTAGCCTGACTGAGTCAGGGACACCTGACACTGCAGATCTCTCCTGTTATTTACAGACAAACAACTCAGCAGGGTGGGTATGTGCTTAGGAGTGCTCGGTGTGGGTTTTTCCCAGGACAAGGGTCACGCACGCTTCCTTAGGACAGGCCTTGAGGTAGAAGCTGGTTTCTCAAAAATGGAGTCACATCAGATTCTCAAGACAGGATGATTGTGTTTATTTAGCTCACAGTTTCAGACACTGCACGTTCAATATCAGGTGGCCCTGGTTGGTTTTTGCATCTGGGGAGGACCTAAAGATGGAGTGCCTAGGAGAGCAAACAGGAAGCCAGAGAGTAATTCAACGCCAGGCTCATTCTTGTAACAAGAGGCTCTTGTGAGAGAACAGGGGTCTCCAAAGAGCTACCTTAATCTCTTCTGAGGGCAGCTCCCCCATGAACTAAGGACCTCCCACTAGGTTCCACCATCTCCCAACATCACCACATCAAGGACCAAGCTTCCCTTTCGGGGGACACGCGCAAACCATATCTAAACCGTAGAGCTGAGAGATCAGCAGAATAAGCCCAGACTCTTCTAAATTCCTAAGAAAGGATTATTTTTCACTTCCTCCTCTTACTCCTTCTCTTCTCTTTCCTTTTTTTTTTTTGAGATGGGGTTTCACTCTGTCGACCAGGCTTACCTTGAACTCAGGAGATCAAGTGATCCTCCTGCCCCAGCCTCCTAGGTAGCTGGGCCTTCAGGTCTGCACCACCATTCTGAATCCCATGATGGGATCCTGACTGGCCTGGCTTGAATTCTGTGTTCACCCTGCACTAGGTGGTGTACAAACATGGCTGCTCCCTTTCTAGCCAGACAGCCAAGGGGAGAAGAAGAGGAGACCTCACCACCCGGGGCTTGCATAGTTGAACAAGCCCTAAGGTAAGAGATTCTGTTGTCTTTCCCGGCCCTGTAATGGAAGACATCGTTGCCTTTTACATGTGGGTATAAATTCAGGCCCTTTCCAGAAGCCTGCCTTCCCATGACAGCCCTGAGCTGAGTTCTCTCAAGTAGCCCCTCCCACTCCCATTTGCTGCTGGGAGATGTTGAGAGAGTCCCAGGGTCTACACTGTGCTAATGTTTTCCTTTTTATTTTTCTTTTCTTAGCAACTAACATTAACTAACATTTATGGCATATTTCCTGTGTACTCAGCCCCGGTCTCAGTGCTTTTGTGTGTTATCTCAATCTTCATAGGAATAACTTTGGTCCTTGCTTACAGATGAGGAAACTCAGGCAAAGAGAAACTGTCTTGGTACAGCTTAGGTGAATCTGGGCCACCTGCCTCTGAGTTCTGCATTCTCCAAAAACCACCCCACCACTTGCCTGAAAAGCCAGGGCATGAAGGTTACAGGGAGAGTCTGCCATGGCCATGGGAAGCAATGAGGACTATCCACTTTGAAAACTGTTTCACTGTGTGATCAGATTTGGGGATTTAATCATCCGTTGCAGTATTACAGAAGCCCCAGAGCTGTTGGTCTATAGACAACCTTGGCTTTTCCAGGAGGCCTCTTCATAGCCCCAGGCCTTTAAAAATTGGAGAGCCATTCTTTGGTACACAGCCACACTGCCTGGAGTCCCAACTTAGTGATTGGCCCAGCCGAGTGGGGAAAGCCCAGGCTTTGAAGACAGAAGTCTTAGACTCTGGTCCCATGGAAGTCAACTAAAGGCTGTGTGATCCTGGAAAAGCCACCCAAACTCTCTTGAGTCTTAGTTTCTTTGCCTAGAAAATGGGGATGATCAGAACAGCTCTCTTCAAGATAATCAGACAGCTCCAAGAGGGTGGTGGAAACCTGTTGACTCATTCTGGTGGCAAGAAATGTGGGAGGCCCTAGGGAATCACTGCTTATCCTGGAAGCCACATTAAGCTTCCAAGTCAGCACCAATGTGGGGCATCTGTAGGAGACTCCCTGGGTCCCCTCTGTCCCCCATGCTGATGTGCTCAGCATTCCTCTCCACATCACAGGAGCGGCCCTGCATAACCCTCTGGGCTTTGAGTCTGTGGGCCCCTGAACCAAAAAGCACATAAATTTCTGGCCTCAGAAGCCTCACATCAGCCCTGTCTACCATGGGCTCAGTAGCGGGTCCTTGGGAATTCTTTTGAGGACCACCGACCAGCCTGAACAGGAATCTCAGATCAAGAATTTAGCTGATCTCAGATTTACTGAGAGATAAACAGGAGAGCTTCAAGTTGCATCATTAAAACAAAACAAAATGCTTTATTGAGGTATAATTTGCATAGAATAAACTTCTTGAATTTAATTTGATTTTTATGGTATTGGGGATTGAACCAATGGAAGTTCTACCAGCCCTTTTTATTTTGAGACAAGTTCTTGCTAAATTGCTGAGGCTGGCCTTGAACTTGGGATCCCCCAGCCTCAGCCTACTGAGAAGCTGGGATTATAGGTGTGTGCCACCATGTTTGGCTTCAAAAATTCTTTAATTTTAAATCCATCTCAATAAGAGTTTTTTATTTTGTTTGCTTTTGGGGTACTAAGGTCTGAACCCAGGGACGCTATGCCCCTGAGCTATATCCCAGCCTGCCCGCCCTCTCTCTCTCTCTTTCCTTCCTTCCTTCCTTCCTTCCTTCCTTCCTTCCTTCCTTCCTTCCTTCCTTCCTTCCTTCCTTCCTTCTTTCTTTCTTTCTTT
>NW_026000229.1:13598794-13601761 GCF_001458135.2 Marmota marmota marmota | reverse complement strand
TATATCCCTACCGTCCCTGTCCGCCCTCTCTCTCTCTCTTCTCTCTCTCTCTCTCTCTCTCTCTCTCTCTCTCTCTTCTTCTTTCTTTCCAAGGTCTTGCTAAGTTGCTGAGACTGGCCTCAAATGTGATCCTCCTACCTCAACCTCCTGAGTCACTGGATTTACAGGTGTGCATCGGTGTGCCCCAATTTGACTTCTTTTTGTGGGGAGGGTTATTGGGGGTTGAACCCAGGGGTTTATTTAGAGACAGGGTCTTGCTGAGTTGCTTAGGGCTTTGCTAAGTTGCTGAGTTGGCTTTGAACTCTCGATCCTCCTTCCTCAGCCTCCTGAGCTGCTGGGATTACAGGCATGCACCAATGTGCCTGGCTTCCATTTGAGTTTTGACAAAAACAATCTCACAAAATCACCATTGCAGTCATGATGCAGAATAATTCCATCACCTCAACATATCCCCTCATGCCTCTCTGCAATCACTCCCTTCAACCACCCCCAGCTTCTCACCACCACCAATCAATCTTTCTGTCTTTACAGTTTTGTCTTTTCATGAATTTCATATACATGGAATCACACCGCTTTTTCAGTCTGGGTTTTTTTTTTCCCCCCTTGGCATTATGGTTTTGAGATTCACTCATATAGTTTTATACCAAGAGCTTGGTTGTTTATATTACTGTAGAAGTCTGTGGTTTGGATATCTCAGTTTGTTAATCCATGCTCCAGGGAAGCACATTTGGGTTGCTTCCAGTTCAAGGCTGTTATGATAAAGTTTCTAGGAACATACCACACTCAAGTCTTTGTGTGGACAGATGTTTCATGTCTCTTGGGTAAACACCTAGAAATGGGGTTGCTGAGGTTATATGGTAAGTGTATGTTTAACTTTATAAGAAACTGCAAACTGTTTTCCAAAACAGCTGTACTAAGCCAGGTGTGATGGCGCTTGCCTGTAATCTCAGCAACTCAGGAGGCTGAGGCAGGAGAATTGCAAATTCAAAGCCAGTCTCAGCAATTTAGCTGCGGATATGGTTCAGTGGTAAATGCCCCTGGGTTCAATCTTCAGTACTAAATAAATAAATGGTTGTATCATTTTAACTGATTTTTTTTTCTCAGTACTAGGGATTGAACCAATGGCCTCACACAAGCTAGGCAAGTGCTCTACCATTTAGCTACATCCCAGCCACCCTCTCCCCCTTTTAGAGGTAAGATATTGCTAAATTGCCTAGTCTGGCCTTGAACTTGTGATTCTCCTACTTCAGTCTCTGGATTAGTTGGGATTATAGCTGTGTGCCTTCAGGCCTGATAGTGGTCTGTCATCTTAAAAACTTCATATGCTTTGCCTCATAGTGGGAATCAAAAAAAGTTATGTTCTGGGCTTACAGAAGTAGATAACCATAGCAATACTGTCCTGATGGTGAATCAAGATGAGAGTTCAACTTCTTTGACCTAGAGGTTCCTCATCCTTGCAATTCCAGAGGGAAGTTCTAAACTGGGCCATTCACTCCTGCTTTCTATCTCTCATGCTTTTTTTTGTCCTTCCTGGTCTTTCTGAGCTGGGCCCTATCTTGAGTGCCCAAAGCAGAATCAGGTCAAGGCAATCTATACATAATGTATGAATTGTCTGGGAATTAAATTTCCAACCAAAGCAAAAAAAAACCTAGTTGTCTATCTTTAAATTAACTATTCATTTGTTTGGCTACAGGATCCCCCTATGAACAATGAGCAAGTCATAATTCTTAATGGACCCAGCAGACAAAGCTGGATCTCTTTCACCAGCTAGACAATTAACCAGAGGCAGTTCTCAGTTACCTGTCAGTCAACAGGCATTTGTTGATCTGTACCAGATTAGGCACACACTGAACTAATATGTCTCACTGTGCTCCCCTGAGGCTCAGGGATATTGTCATGATTCCTTAACAGATGATTAAATGGGAATTTGGAAATGTGAACTAGCCTGTCCAAGACTGCCTAGCAGAAGGCTCCCAGGTTCCTCATCTTTTGCAAAGTTGTTCCTTCCTAGAAGAACAGAAAACACATAAGTAAAAGGGCAATCTAATTTTTTGCCCAGAGCATTCCTGGAAAACAGTTGAAAAAACTGACCATTGCATAAAACTGCTTTCTTCATAAGAACATTATGAAAGTTGGGAATTTGTTCCTCATTAAAGTCTTGATATAAGTGATGAAATATCCCAGAAGCAAAGTTATTGTAAGTAGAAACCCTTGTAATAATATGTTACTACAACTATGATCAGTCTTTATGAGACAGACATGAAGGCTCTATAGATGTTAATTACACAAGGGGTCCATTCTACTGTAAAGTTTTTATGCAACACAACAAAATTTGCTATATCTATAATATAATTTAAAACTAACATGCTAACAGTGGTGAATAGTGAACATTTAACTAGCAATGCTTTTAAGTATGTTTAGAAAAGCATGGGGAGAAAAATTCTGATGATTTTGGCCTGTTTATAAAAGCTAGACTGGACTCCATTTATATATGATATGTCCAAATGCATTCTACTGTCAGGTATAACTAATTAGAACAACAACAACAAAAAAGGTTGGACTGGGATTTAGCATGACTCCTTATTTCTTTTTGATCAGGTTTTTATTTTCCATAGGTTGGGTCTAGGGTGGACATCAGGGACTTTTGAGCCACCCAAAATTGCATGCATGTTTTCAGGACATACAGATCAAATATCCCTTGTCTAAAATGCCTGGGACCAGAAATGTTTTGGATTTCAGGGTTTTTTTTTTTTTTTTTTTGTTACAAGCTATGGGATCAAAGTTATTCCTCTGACTTTAGAGGAGTGTTCAAGTTTGAATCATTCTTTTAAAAACTATCCTAGGGATTGGGAGTGCGGCTTGGTGGTAGAGTACTTTCAGAGCTTGTGCTGCTGCATCAGTAGCAGCAGGAGGAGGAGGAGGAGGAGAAAAGCCTAGATCTTTTTTTTTTTTTTTTTTTTTTTTTTT
>NW_026000229.1:13592119-13596502 GCF_001458135.2 Marmota marmota marmota | reverse complement strand
TTTTTTTTTTTTTTTTTTTTTGAGGTGGGGGGATTTTGGAACATTTACAAATATATAATGAGATATTTTGAGGATGGGATCCAAGACTGAACACAAAATTTATTTATGTTTCATATGCCTTTATAGCCTGAAGATTATTTTACAAAAATTTTTCATTGCACCTATGTTTTGACTGCAATCCATTATGGAAGTCAAATGTAGAATTTCCCATTAGTGCTATCATGTCAGATTTTAGAGCATTTGGGGTTTGGGATTTTTGGATTAGGGACGCTCACCTTGTATCATTTTTTTCTGAAATCCCTAGCTTTCATCAGATCCTGAAGGACCTCTTGATAAGGCTACATAAGCTTGAATCATTTATTTCTTCAGGGTTTTTTGTTTTTTTTTTTTGTTACAAGCTATGGGATCAAAGTTATTCCTCTGACTTTAGAGGAGTGTTCAAGTTTGAATCATTCTTTTAAAAACTATCCTAGGGATTGGGAGTGCGGCTTGGTGGTAGAGTACTTTCAGAGCTTGTGCTGCTGCATCAGTAGCAGCAGGAGGAGGAGGAGGAGGAGAAAAGCCTAGATCTTTTTTTTTTTTTTTTTTTTTTTGTGGTGCTGGGGATTGAATCAAGGGCCTTGTGCATGCAAGGCAAGCACTCTACCGACTGAGCTATGTCCCCAGCCCTAGATCTTCTTTATAAAACAACTGTATTTGGGGGGAGAATATTTTTAATGCATTGTTGGGTATGCAGGAAGTAAGGGAAATCACCTAGACTTCCCACTGCTAAAATCACACAAACAAAAAGGAAAAAAGAAAGAGATCATGAAGCTGAGACTGAAATTGGGAGCAAAGGAAAGTCTGACCTGTCCTGAAGTCAAATGCCCCTGTCAGCTGCTGATGGGAAGCTTCCCTCAGTGCCAGTGACCACAAGTGACCACAGTGACCAAGACTCTACATTAGTCTGTCTGTCTCTCTCTCAGCATTGTGTCCTGTTATTGCTGACCCCTTCAGAAGTCCCATCTGTAGCAGAGAAGCCAGGAACTCTATCTCTCAGAATCCTCTACTATGTGGAACACCTGCAGAGACTGCAAGCAAGAGGCCCTTGTGAGCGGTCTGGAGTGCAGGTATAAGGCATGCTTTTCCAGAAGTATAGCAGGCAGACATGGAGGCAGATGAACATTCTCTGCAGCTTCCAGGTGTGCTTCTAAATAATCAATCACCTGCAGCCTGAGCTTCTGCGTGGGAGCTTCCCAGGAGCTCTTGAGATTAGTATGGCCACAGGAGAAGCACTTGGGATCCACCCACTTGGTTGCTACAGACTGAAGATTCAGTTGAAGCGCTACCTCTGTTCCCTCCAATGGGTTACATAAACCTTGACTTTCCTGTATCCAATACTTAGGTACTTGATGTGCCAATAACCAAATTCGTGCCTCTTAGCTGCAATTCACTTTTCAACACCTGTACTGTGATAATGGGCAAATTTACAATGAGTATGATTTATGTCTTTTCAGTAGGGGGCAATAGGGGCTTTACCTGCTGGATCCGGCATTGTACTTTTGGTGATAGGGTGAGACAGGAAAAGGACAAACAGGTGGATGCACCATTAGGTAATGTTCTAGTCCTTAAGTTGGATGATGGGTTTCCAAGTGTTCATTTTATGTTGCATTTTTTTCCTTTGGATATATCAAATACTATGTATTGAACATTTTTTTTAAGGGGCTTGTAGTTTCTTTTTCTTACCACTATGTGGCAGGCCAGTACATCAGTAAAATTAGTCCTGAGAAGGCTGGGGAAAACGAACCTGAGAGCAGTAGTCTAATAGTTTTTCCTATTTCCATATATATGTTTATATGAATATATATGAATATCCATATATGTTTATATTCTTAGAGTACTAAAATTCACAACCAAGGCAGCTCAGGTGTACATAACTGCAATTTGAGTTTTGTATCTGATTATGTGGCTGGGTTTGTTTTTTTCTTCCTTCTTTTTGTTGGTTATGCAATTTTTTTTTTTAAACTTAGAAGTGTTATCTATCTGCTTAAATGTTGACTTTTATTTCTCAGAACTTTCCAATGTTTCTCAGGCTGTTCACTATTAAATTAATGACATGGAGCATGAGGGTGGTTACTTGGCTTCCCTCATGGTAACTGAAACATCTAACTTCCCCTTTTTATGTTTATAGATTTGGGGTTATGTTTTTCAGCACTAGCATTAGAATCACTGTTTCATGACTGTCTATATGACACTATTATAGTATTTGAAGAAATATTTTAAATTTAGTAATGATATTAATATATAAATGCAGCCAGGTGCAGTGATACATGGCTGTGATCCCAGCTACTAAGGAGGCTGAAGCAGGAGGATCACAATTTTGAGGGCAGCCTTGGCAGCTTAGCAAGATCCTGTCTCAAAATTAAAAATAAATAGTCAGGCCTGGTGGTGAACACCTTAATCCCAGTGGCTAGAGAGGCTGAGGCACTAGGATTGTGAGTTTAAAGCCAGCCTTAGCCGTAACGAGATCCTAAGACCCTGTCTCTAAATAAAATACAAAAAAGGCATGGGATGTGGCTCGGTGGTTAAGTACCTCTGGGTTCATTCCCTGGAACCAGAAAAATTAAAAAAAAAAAAAAAAGAAAAATTAAACAAATAAATATGGCTGGAGATGAAGCTCAGTGGTAGACAGCCCCCTGGGTTCAATCTCCAGTTCTGAGGGGGAAAGAAAGGGAGAGAAAGTTATTGCAATAGTCATCAAAATCGCTCACAGAAATTCCGGAGTGCCATATAGCTTGTTCACGTGATGTGATTGATGTGATAGAAATGATATTGACAAATATTGGTAGATATTTCTGTTTTATCAGTCAGTATTAGATTACCAAGTAGAATTTATACAAAGAGTACCAGGGCTAACCATTTTCATTTTTTATTCTACAAGTCTGACCTGTCCACCACCAGAGCTCTAACCACCTTGTGGCCACTGAGCACTTGAAATGAGTGTAAAATACACACTAGATTTTGAAGACTTGGTGTGGAAGAAAAAAGTCAAATGTCTCTTAATAATTTTTAATATTGATCACATGTTGGAATGACATTTTTATACATTGGGTTAAAAATATTTTATGAAAATTAATATCACCTGTTTATTTGAATATTCTTTTTTAGTTTTTAAAATTTATTTTCGGCGCTGTCGATGGAACCCAGGGCCTTAAGCATTCTAGGCAAGTGTTCTACCACTGCGCAACAACCCCAGCCCCCTACACCCCTTTTAAAAAATGTGTGTGCCAGGGCCTGCGGTTGCAGCTCAGTGGTAGAGCAGTTGCTTAGCATGTGTGAGGCATTGGATTTGATCCTCAGCATCACATAAAAATAAATAAAATAAAGGTATTGTATCCATAAAGACATTTTTTAAAAAAATATGGGTACTAGACAATTTAAAATCACATAGGCAGCTCGCATATCTGACTCACTTTTCATTTTTGCAGACAGACATTATTTTTTCTTGTGATGTCAGCTTCATAGGCTGTCACCAGAGCACAAGGTTACACAGGGTCCAGTGTCCAGAAGGTTCTAGTACTTGGTTTAATTCTGCTGTCATTGTCTTGAAATTCTTTATCTTTGAATTTGAGTTTTATAGTGAATTCTCAAAGGACAATGGAGCATGCGCCAGGGCTTGCAGTCCAGGCTCTTGCACTATCGGCCTCCTCAGGCTGCCTCCGGAGGATGGCTTCCCTGCACTTTTGTGTCCCTGACCTTGCAACTGCTGCCAGGTAACTACTGCTATTTTCCGCCTCCAGTAGAGTCCCAGCTGCGGCCACGAGAAGAGCCTGGGGTGTGGTGGTGGCCATCCCTTTCCTCTGCTGGCAGCGGGGTCTTTCGCCCACCCCATCCAGGCTCGGAGCACCACGGGCATGGAGGTCGCAGTACCGCTGGGGGTTGTCTGTCGTTGTGGGTTTGGGCTGCAGACCCGTGGGCCGACACTTGGCTTGACTTCTTCAGACCCTGCGCCGCCAGGGTGCGCTCGAGAACACGAATGCACGCACCCGGCGTTGAGGGCTGGGGCGGGGGTTTGTGGAGGGTCTATTTTATAAATAAAATATAAAACTCATCAGGGTCTCGATGAGTTGCTTAGGACCTCACTACTAAGGCTATCTTTGAACTAGGGATCCCCCTAACTCAGCCTCTGGAACTGCTGGCGAGCGCGCCTGCCGCTGGCCCCAGGCTTGGGCGCCAAGGCTGGGGATCCTGCCTTCCTCCTTCCAACTTTCCTTAGTCTTTCTCCCATTTGTTTCTTTCTGGTCAGTTTAAGACCGCGGCGGGACAGAGCTTCCAATCACTCCTGCAAGGTAGGCGGGCCTGCGACCCACCAGCAGAAGAGGAGCAGCAGCCTGCTGAGAGGCA
>NW_026000229.1:13585755-13587445 GCF_001458135.2 Marmota marmota marmota | reverse complement strand
GGGGATAGTAGAGGATAGGAAAGGCAGCAGAACACAACAGACACTAGTATGGCAATATGTAAATCAATGGATGTGTAACTGATGTAATTCTGCAATCTGTATATGGGGTAAAAATGGGAGCTCATAACCCACTTGAATCAAAGTGTGAAATATGATATATCAAGAACTATGTAATGTTTTGAACAGCCAACAATAAAAAATTAAAAAAAATAAAATAAAATAAAACAAATTTAGGGTCCACAGCAGTCAAATGCAATACATAGATGATAATTAGATTGGGATTCAAATAAAATACATGAACTATAATGTGTGAGAAGTGGGAAATTTAAACCCTGATTGGATTTGGATTTTGGAGGATGGGTACTGGGGATTGAATCCAGGGGTGATTAACTACCAAGCCATATCCCCAGAACTTTTAAAAATATTTTATAAATAAAATATAAAACTCATCAGGGTCTCAATGAGTTGCTTAGGACCTCACTACTAAGGCTGTCTTTGAACTAGGGATCCCCCTACGTCAGCCTCCCGAACTGCTGGGATTACAGGCATGAGCCACCATTCCCAGCCCTGATTGGATATTTAATGATATTAATAAGTTATTGTTAATTTTAAAGATATAATGATGTTATTTTGGCTAGGCCATTAGGAAGGCATTTTTAAATTAAAAAAAATTAAATGTATTTATTTTACAGTGGAATGCAATTGTACACAAATGGAGCACATCTTCTCATTCCTTTTGCTGTACATGGTGCAGAGTCACTCCAGTAGTGTATTCATACATGTACATAGGGTAATAATGTCTGTCTCATTCCACAGTCCTTAAAAAAGACATTCTGCTTAGATACAATGATGGTGTTTTGCTTATATATCTTTGAAAGCTATAAACTGAAATAATTATTGATGAAATGATGCAATGTTTGGTATTTGCTTCAAAACAATGTAATAAGAGTGTGGGATGGGGGGGGAAACAAGGGAGAGAATTGAACAACAGCAGATGAGGTAGAGAGGGAAGATGGGAGGGGAGGGGAGGGGGGATAGTAGGGGATAGGAAAGGTAGCAGAATACAACAGTCACTAATATGCCATTATGTAAAAATGTGAGTGTGTAAATGATGTGATTCTGCAATTTGTATTTGGGGTAAAAATGGGAGTTCATAACCCAATTGAGTCAAATGTATGAAAGATGATATATCATGAGCTTTGTAATGTTTTGAACAACCAAAAAAAAAAAAAAAAGAGGAAACAAGCACAATCACATGATTATGTACTGTAAGACTGCAATGCCACTTGCTGGGACATTTTTCCTTGCTGGCTTTGAAGAAGGAAACTGCCACGTATGAGCTGCCCATGGGAAACAGGAACTGAAGGTGGTCTTTGGCTGACAAACAACAAGAGACAAAACCTTGAAGCCCAACAGCCTGGAAGAACTGAATTCTGCCAACAGCACAGCAAACCCTGTCCCAGTGGAGCCTCAGGTGAGACCCTGACCCAGCCAACAGCTTGACTGCCATTTAAGGACCCAGCTAAGCCATGCCCAGATTCCTGATCCACAGAAATTGTGAGATGATAAACATGTGTCATCCCAATCCTCTAAATTGTGGGTGATATCATGAACACAGCAATAGATAACCAATATAAGATCCTACTGATCCTTATCACACTAGTTTGCAATGCCACCTCTGCTATAAATC
>NW_026000229.1:13568299-13584309 GCF_001458135.2 Marmota marmota marmota | reverse complement strand
AAAAAAAAAAAAAAAAGAGTGTGGGATGGGGTATGGATCAATCACAATTGACCACGAGTTTATGATTTTTGAATTTGGGTAATATATATTATATAATTTGATTTACTTTTGTATATGTTTGATTTTTTTTGTACTGATATTGAACCTAGAGCTGCTTTACCATTGAGCTACATTCCCAATACTTTTTTTTTTATTTTGAGACAAATAAAAAATATTTTTGCTAAATTACTGAGGCTAGCCTTGAACTTGCGATCCTCCTGCTTCAGCCTGTGATCTTCCTGTATCAGCCTCCCAAATTGCTGGGGTTATAGGCACGCTCCACCACACCCAGTGAAATTTTTGAAATTAAAAAATTTCATTTAAAAAAAAGAAGTGAATAAGAGGAGAGTATTTGGAAACAATGAGTACAGGCATCACCTATTAGCCGAACATGGTGGCTCACTCCTGGGAATTGAACTCAGAAATGCTTTACCACTGAGCCATATCCTCAACTCTTTTTTTTAGGGGTGGGGTGGATACTGGAGATTGAACTCAGGGGCACTGGACCACTGATCCACATCCCCAGCCCTATTTTGTATTTTATTTAGAGAGAGGGTCTCACTGAGTTGCTTAGCACCTCACTGATGTTGAGGCTGGCTTTGAACTTACCATCCTTCTGTCTCAGCCTCCCAAGCAGTTGGGATTAAGGCGTGCACCACCATGCCCAGCTTCACAATCATTTTAATGTGTATTTCCCCGATGCCTGATGATACTGAACTTTTAAAAAATATATGTTCATTGAATATAGTATCAATTGAATATTGCTCCCCCCGCCAATGCTGGGGATTGAACCAGAGATGTTCTACCACTGAGCCACATCCCCAGTTCTTTTTATCTTATTTTGAGACAGGGTCTCACTAAGTTGCTCAGGCTGGACTTGAATTTGTGATCTGCCTGCCTTAACCTCCCAAGTCACTGGAATTATATGCATTTACTAGCGCACCTAAGTGAAAATACCTTTTGAAAAGTCTTTCACAAGTCTTTTGTTCATTTCTTCCTCGGGAGTCATTTTCTTACTGGTTCTTTGAAGATTTTAGATCTAAATCCTTTATTGGATATATGTAATATAAATATTTTTTTTCCCTTATGTGGGCTTTCTCTTGGCTATTTTTTTTAAAGAGGTTGACAGGTGTTTCTATTGGGTAGATTTTCTACACAAGCCCTAAAAAAATTTGTTGTAGCTACATTAATATTAGATAAAAAAGATTTAAGGCAAATAGCATTAACAGTATAATATCATTTTATATATAATGATAAAAGACTCAGCTCACTTGGAAGCTAGAGCAATTTTAAACATGTATCCATCTATTGTGTTTGTGTAAATATATCTTAAAATTAGAATTCAAATTATTAGAAATGCAAACAATAAAATAAATAAATCTACCAAACATCACAGTGGTAGATGTGAACATATCTCATTCAGTAACTGATCATTTTAGCTTAGCAAAAAAATAATCAGGATATAGATTTGAAGGGCACAGTTGACATGCTTAAGTCAATGGACATCTATGACTATAAAGTAGGTATTAACCCATGAGCTTACTGACCACATATCAGACCTCAAAGCAAGGTGCAACTATTTCTTTAAAAAATTTATTTATTCTAATTTGTTATATATGACAGTAGAATGCGATTCAATTCATAGTACACATATAGAGCACAATTTTTCATGTCTCTGGTTGTACACAAAGTAGAGTCACACCATTCGTGAGCCTTTCCATTTAATACATGTACCTAGGGTAATGATGTCATCTCATTCCATCGTCTTTCCTACCCCCATGTTCCCTCCCCCCTCCCCTTTGTCCTATCTAAAGTTCTTCCATTCCTCCCTTGCTCCTCCCCTCATCCCCATTGTGAATCAGCCTCCTTATATCAGAGAAAACATTTGGCATTTGTTTTGTTTGGGATTGGCAAACTTCACTTAGCATTATATTCTCCAACTCCATCCATTTACCTGCAAATGCCATGATTTTATTATATTTTAATGCTGAATGATATTCCATTCTGTATATACTACCATTTGTTTATCCATTCATCTACTGAAGGGCATCTAAGTTGGTTCCACAATTTAGGGTAGGCTGAGAAACATTAATCTCTTGGCTGTTTTAATGGAGTGTTTTTTTTTTTAATGAATAGACATTTTAAATTTAAAATGAGATCTAGTATGTTAAAAAAAAATGTGTCCTTTTCAAAAAATCTTTGCCCGCCCCAAGGTAATAAAGGTATTTTCTGTTATGGAAGCTTTATGCTTTTACATTTCATCTTTTGATCTGTGCTCTGTGTGAAACTTATTTTTCTGTATCATGTGAGGTAGAGGATCAATGTTCATTTTATTCAGTCGATTCAGCACTGTCCATTGAAAGACCATCCTTTCCCCACTGCATTTCAATGGGCCTTTTGTCATCAGTCAGTGGACCATATATGTGGTCTGTTTCTGGACTTTCTAGTCTTTTCCATCAGCTTACATTTCTGTCCATGCACAAATACACACTGCTTTAATTATTGTAGCTTTGTAATACATTTTGATACACAATAGTATATGTCCTCTAACTCTATTCTTCTTCCTCAAGATTATATTTGCTACCCTAAATCCTCCATATTTTCACATAATTTCCACTGAGCCTTTCCATTTCTACAAAAAAGGAAAACTGGAACACTGAGTAGGATTACATTGAACTTAAAGACTACTAGGGGAGAAGTGACATCTTTACACTAGTGGTGTATCCCTGCATTTACTTAGGTCTTATAAATTTAATGTCAAAATGCTCATTTACTTTTCTGTGTAAAAATCTTGTTATTTATAAAAAAAATTTAAAAAGGTATTGTTCAATTAAAAAAAGAAATCTTGTTTTTTTATGCTGCTAATATTCTCTCTCTATATATATATACACACACATACATACACACATATATATAGAGAGAATATTAGCAGCATAAAAAACCATATATAACCATATATCATTATATGTATATATGAATGTGTGATTCTGAGGATTGAACCCAGGGCCTCACATGTGCTAGGCACGTACTCTACCAATAAACTACATCCCTAGCCAATTGTCTGTGTATTTTGTTGCAAGTACATAGAAATAAAAGTTCTCCCTACAAATTTTCCCCCCAGGTGGTGATCTCTCTCACTGCAGCTAGTCTAGTAAATTGATTTATTTCAGTACTGGCAATAGAACCCAGAGGCACTCTACCACTGAGCTGTATTTCCAGCCCTTTTTATTTTATTTTGAGACCCTACAGGGTCTTGCCAAGTTGTCCAGGCTGGTCTTGAAGTTGTGATCCTTCTGTTTCAGCTTCCTGAGTTACACAGGTTTTATATAGGTATGCACCACCTCACTTGGCTAGTCTAGATTTATACCTCACCCACTTACTTTAATAGTAAGCACCTAGCACTAATTGCACCAATAAAAAAAAAATGGGGGAAAAAAGTAAGCACTAAAATAACAGGTTGATCAACAGGTTTTTCTGGTGTTCTTTGGAGAAATGGCCATACAGAGTTCTTACAAATTCTACAGACCCCATTGAGAAAAAAAAGTCACTATTTCATAAATTAAATTCACCATTTCACTTCATTGTGAATGTAAGCAACAAACCACAATGACTGTCACCTGTAAAAATCACAGTCATTGCATATGAGGGCAACAACAGGATGTACGGATGACAGTGGTCCCACAAGATTAAAAGGGAGCTGAAAATTTCACCTCATCTAGTGACATCAGTGCATTGCTCACATGTTTATGGTGATGACAGTGTAAACAAACATTGTGCTGCCTTCGTATTAAAAAATAGCACACACAATTATGTACAGCACCTAACACTTGATAACGACAACAAATGACTTGTTACTAGTTCATCTATTTATTATGCTATCTTTTTTATTGTTAGAGTGTACTCCTTCTACTTAAACAAAAAGTTTGCTGTAATATATCATGTTCCTGAGGCTGAAGCCTCAGACAGCTTGTGTGCAGGTAAGTGTACTCTATGTTTGCACAGTGACAAAATTGCCTATTTATGCACTTCTCAGAACAAATCCATGACACATGACTATCTCAAAATACCACTGGCTAACCATAGGGTGAAATGAGTTGCCCAGGCTGATCTCAAATATTAATGCAATCATAAGTACATTATTCTGAGAAGAGGTCGATTGGCTTACTCAGACTGCCACAGGTGTCCCTGGCAAAAACAAGGTCAAGAAATGGAAGATTAAGAGTATTTTTTCACCTACAGATATTGACATAAAGATAAATTTTTTTTGGGGGGGGGTTACTGGGGATTGAATCCAGGGGTGCTTAACCACTGAGCCACATCTCCAGCCCTTTTTTATATTTTATTCAGAGACAGAGTCTTGCTGAATTGCCAAGCGCCTCGTTAAATTGCTGAGGCTGTCTTTGAATTCGCAATCCTCCTGCCTCAGCCTTTCAAGCCACTGGGATTACAGGTGTGTGCCACTGTGCCTGGCATAAAAAGAAAGTTAATAAAATCACGTTACTCAGGAAAACTTCTTCAGAGTTCTGTCTGGAAAGCAGAATGGGAAAGGTCCTGACACCAACTGCAGGAGGCCAGAGTTTGGTCTCACTTGTGTGTGTGAGCCTGAGCTGATTGCCTAGCACTGTGCCCAGTTCTCATATAGCATGAGACACTTGCCACAAACCAGTGCTCCTGGGCTCACAACAGAGAGTGAGGGGCACATTCTCACACAGTACTGGCAGGTGTGTAAACTGAACATATTGTCTGGGTGATAATTCAGCTATAAATGTGGAAATCCTCCCTTCCCAGAGAGGATGTGTTTCAAGACCCTAGTCAGTGCGTGCCCCAAACTGCAGAGAGTACTGAATCCTAAATAATCAGGTTTTCATATACTTACATACCTACCATAAAGTTTAATTTGTAAATCAGGGACAAGAGGAGACAAAAAGTAACTATTAATAAAAATAGAATAATTATAATGATATACCACGATAAAAGTTATGTGAATGTAGTCTCTCTTAAAAGAGTCAAGACAAATTAATATTCTCAGACCACCATTGACCATGGGTAACTGATATCACGGAAAGCAAAACCACAGATAAGCAAGGGAGGGGGGCTATATTTAAAAATATTGGAGCTGGCATGGTATCAGGCACCTGCAATCCCAACTACTCAGGAGGCTGAGGCAGGCGGAGCTCTTGAATCCAGGAGTTTGGGGACAAACTGGGTAACATGGTTAAGACCCTGTCTCTTAAAAAAGTTCAAATCCTTCACGCTAGGGATTGCTATACTAGAAATTTATTATTGGGATATAAAAAGGTCTACAGACAAAAAAAGGTAAGTACAAAGATGTTCATGGCAGTATTATAATAGTAAAGTTTTTGTAAACATTAAAAATTTAACAATCAGGCCTGGCTACAGAAAATCTATGGTGATAAATGCAGCCATTACGAATTGTTATAGCAAAATGTTTGGTAACATTGGAAAATGCTTAAGACTTTATGTTAAGTAAAAACAAAACAACAACAATAAACCAGACGGGTGCGGTGGCACACTTCTGTAATCCCAATGGCTGTGGAGGCTGAGGCAGGAGGATCACGAGTTCAAAGCCAGCCTTAGCAAAAGCAAGGCGCTAAGCAACTCAGTGAGACCCTGTGTCTAAATACAAAATGCGGCTGGGGATGGGCTGGGGATGTGGCTCAGTGATCGAGTGCCCCTGAGTTCAATCTCTGGTACCTCCCCCACCAAAAAAAAAAAAAAAGAAGAAGAAGAAGAAGAAAAAGAAAGACCTTTATGATGGATGGCTCCCATTTTGTTTAATGTATAGAGGCTTAGAAAAAGACTAGTTGGGAATTGACTGAAAACCTTATTGCTCATGGTATAATTCTAAATACACACTTGAAATTTCGAAATTTACATTTGAAAACATTTCCCAGTCGTCCTCAATGAGCATGTGTTGCTTTGTAATAAGAGAAGCAAATTATCTTAAAAAACCCTCCGAATTAAAATTATTTGTGTGAAAGGGCTTTGAAAATCATAATGGGCGACACCAGCGTGCAATGCCGTCAGCATTTTCCCGGGGCGTTGGAAGCGCGGTGGGCTTCACCTTGAATCCACAAGCGGCTGCGGAGACGGCTCCGTCGGGGGCGCGGGATCTGCGGGCTCCCGCAGCCGGCTGCTCCCCGCCCCTGCAGCCCCGCAGCTGCAGTCCCGCCCACCTCTAACCCGCATTTGTTTTCTTCTTTCCCTGGAGCGCCCAGCCCTCCTTCCTCTGGTACCAGTCTGTCTGGTCTTGTCTGCTGGGTGAATCATGCTTCAGAAATGGAACAAGCCCCCAGGTCAGGGACTGTCTCTGTTGAAGAGCTGGGGCCCAGCTTCTAGGGCGACAGTAATGTGCTGAGGAGCGTTTCACTACAGGTTCCAGGCTAGCAGGAAGGCGTGGGTGTTGCCATGTTTCTGGGCTTCTGGACCACGCCCCTGCTGGAGTGCTTAAGAGATGTGGCCAGACAGTGTGAGCAAAAGACCCCTTCTCCTTCACTGTGACCTGAGGGCATCCTGTGTCGCCCTCACCAGAAGCCTCTGCGTTGATTTCTTTCCTCCCCTTCCCAAATCACCACTATTAGAGAGACTTCTTTGTGAGGGAAAAGGGAGGAAAGGAGTGGACGCAGAAAACTCCTGAGAAAATGGACATGGATCGTTTGGAGCAGAAACATGTCCTAATATGAGACTCCAGAATCAGTCAGTCCTAGGTTTGGATCCCAACTCCACTACAGCTTGGACACTTACTTGATGTGTCTCCTCCTCTGCAAAGCCCGCACATACATCAAGCTTGTGCCAGGCACAGCTATACGTACCTTTTTAAAAATATTAATTCACTTGATCTACACAGCAACCTTATTTGGTGGTTACTGTGATCATCATGTCCACTTTACAGATGAGAAGACAGAGGCATAGGATGGTTAATCAATTTGCTCCAGGTGTCACAGGGTGGCTACCAGAATGAACTCAGGTAGGGTGCTACCAGTAGAACACCTCCCTCCCACTCTTACCACTCCACCCCCCATACTGGGAATTAACCAAAGGCCACTCTACCACGGAGCTACATCCCTAGCACTTTTTATTTTTTTATTTTGAGCCAGGGTCTTGCTAAAATTGCCCAGATTGGCTTCAAACCTTCCATCCTCCTGCCTCAGCCTCCTGAGTTGCTGGGATTACAGGTGTGGGCCAAGTTGCTTGGCTTGTCAATCCTTTTAATGATCATATTTGGGAGTCTTATTGTTAGATGGGATAATAATAGTAATCATGATTTATTAGGTTCTTACAAAAATGCCAGGAACTGTGCTAAATGCTATACAGAAATTTGCTTATCCAAGTGCCTGGATGAGGCAGGGGCTATTGTTATGTGCTAACACTGATCTGGAAGCACAGCCAGTAGTTTACAAGGCCCTATGTTAAGGGCTATAGCAGGAAGAGCTAAGACGTGTGCGTAAACAACAGTGACTCATGATAGAATCACAGCTTGATGGAGCTGGAAGAGAGCTTAGAGGTCGTCTGGTCTAAACTCATCCTTCCTGATGTCAAGAACTGACTGACTTTGTTTATTCCTACGGGGTCTGGAGGGAAGATTCAGTGTGATGATGATAACATTAGCCATCACTAATTGAGTTTGGGAGCGCAAGCACTTTCTCTTTACCTCACTCAACCCTCCAGCAACATGGGGCAGACAGGAAAACTGAGGCGGCCAATAAGTAACTTTCTCAGTGATAAAACAGTGAGCCAAGTGGTGGAGCTAGGGTGATGACCGAGTGGATTCTGGAGCTCAGTTCTTTTTGCTGAACCGTCATGCCCTGTGCCACCTAGCCACGGAAAGTGGTTAAGAGGCTTGGCAAAAAGGGTTCCATTAGGTGGATGGGCAAGTGTGTGTGTGTGTGTGTGTGTTTTGTATCAGGGATTGAACCCAGGGGTGCTTAACCACTGAGCCACATCCCCAGCCCTTCTAAAAAATATTTTATTTAGAGAGAGGGTCTTGCTGAGTTGCTTAGGGCATCGCTAAGTTGCTGAAGCTGGCTTTGAACTTGTGATCTTCCTGCCTCAGCCTCCTGAGCTGCTGGGATTACAGGCCTGCACCACTGTGCCTGGCAAGTGTTTTGAAGACTATAAGGTATTATACAGACATGAGTTTTTATTAGGAAGAGGTATGGACCCCAAGAAAGGCATAAAGTGGTATAGAACTCAGGGAAAAAGCAAGGAAGATCTTCAGGAGGAGATGGCATTTGTTTGGATTTGGACCTGTGTTCCTGGGGTGGGGATGAAGAATGTGCAGTGTGTGTGTGTTGGAAGGTAGGGTGGAGGTGGAGATTTTCTCAGCCCTTCCCTGGTAGCACAGGATGGCTAATTAGTTAATGGGTATCTTGGCCCAGGTGAAGTGATCAGGATCACAGGAAGCCTTGGATGCATGAGGCTGGCATCCTAACTGCAGAGAGCAGGCTGGGCAGGCAACTGAGATGATAAAAAGAGGACATAGCCAGAGCCAGGGAGGGGTCAGACAGCTTGAGTTCAAATCCTGAATTTCCATCACTCTTATTATTATTATAAATGTATTTATCATTATTATTTATATTTATTATAAATTATGCTTATCCTTGTTTATTGCAGCACTGGGGACTGAACCCAGGAGTATTCTACCACTGAGCCACATCCTCAGCTCTTTTTCTTTTTTGCAGTGCTGGGGATGAGCCCAGGGCCTCATGCATGCTAGCTAAGCACTATGTCACTAAACTATATCCCCAGCCTTCTCAGCTCTTTTAAAATTTTCTGAGACAGGGGCTCACTAAGTTGCTGAAGTTGGTCTGGGAACTTGCACTCCTCCTGCCTTAGCCTCCTGAGCTTTTGGGATTAGAGGTGTGTGCCATGCCTGGCTTATTATTTTCACTCTGGTAATAAGGCCATGGACAGGCTGTTCAGCCACTCTTTGTGCCTCTTCTGAAAGATGGCAATGATAATGGCTGGTGTAAATTCAACATGCTAATCAGTCTAAAGTGTCTATTTTAACGCCTGACACAGTCAAACACTCGATAAGAGCTAGCTATTGTTATTTCCCTCATTATAATCTTGGGATAGCCAGATGCAGTGGTATATTCCCGTAATCCTAAGGATTCTGGAGGCTGAGGCAGGAGGATGGCAAGTTCAAGGCCTGGCAATTTAGTGAGACCCTGCCTTAAAATAAAAAATAAAAAGGGTTGGGGATGTGGTTTAGTGGTAGAGCACACCTAAGTGCACTCCCCAGTACTGAAAAAAAAAATCCCCCCCCCATGCCAGGATTCCCTATTGGTACTTCTGTCCAATTGAAGCCAGAATTAGACAGGCAGTGTAGATAGGTAAATCGAGTCAGGTCGGACCTTGGAGGCCAATTTGAGTGAGTCCGGGAAGTTGCAGACTGTCCCCTGAGGGATCTTATCAAGAACCTGCCCCTGCTTCAACCTGTGGCCCAGATAACCTGTCCCAGGAATTTTCCCTCCTCACAGGGAGCAATAAGGTTGTTAATGTGTCCTGTCTACTCCATCCAGTCCTTCCCCCTTTAGCCCACCTGTTTCCCACCTTTGGCCTTCCCACTGAGCATTCCTGGGCCTAGTCAGGTAGGCAGGAAGAAGAAAGATAAGGGGGTAAAGCAGGAGAACAAAGGAAGCCTAAGCCATATAAAAAGGGCAGAACACCTCGCTTCTTGGGATACCATGATACCAGCTGTGGTCCCCTTCTCCCTCGTGGGAGAAGTCTACATTTCCTCTTTTTAAATAAACCCTGCTTCATATGCTTGCCTTGGCATGCTTCTCTCATGTTCAAACTTCAACCTGCAGGGAAGCCGAACTCTTCACTGTTCCGGTGGTATCACAAGGAAGAATGAGTTAGAACACAGTAGATGTGCTGCTTCAATCTGCTTTCCTGACCAAGCTAACCCTGGCAGGGCCTAACCAGTTGTCCCTTGCCACCCTTCTTGGTTTTGTTTTCACCAGTCACTAGATCTGCTTTTCAGGGAATGGTGGGAGAGTGGGAGGCAGAGAATGAAGCCAACACGCTACCCATTCTCTAAAACCAGTCATCAGTGGTTACTTGGTTATCACCCTGATTTTTGACCTTTTCCTTCCCTGTAGCTTTGCTGAAATTTCTGAACTCTTCTTCGTTAGCCTCCCCAGCTCTTGTGTATTGTGAAATTACTCTCCATTCTCAGAGGCAGGCACATTTCTGCAGGGAAAAAGCAGAGGGGGTGGGAAGTTCTCTGTTGCGCAGATTAATGGCACAACAGATGGGGAACTGTCTGGTGGAGTGAGGGAGAGGGAAACTAGTATGCACTGATGGAGACTCTTTCATAGGACCCAGGTTTGGCCAAGCAGCTTCTAAATCACCATCATACAGCCCTGTAAGCAAAATAGTTAACTCCATAACACAGGTGAAGGAACTTGCCCAAAGCCGCACAGCTAGCCTATAGATATGGGGATCTAACCCGGATCTATTCAATGCTAGTCTCTCTCTTACTTTTTAGTATGTGGGAGCACTCTAGGACTAAAACAAGGTGTCTTTATTGGTGCTTGAAAAATGACATTTTGCATGTCTTCTCTCTCTCTCTTTTGAGTTGTAGATGGATACAATATCTTTATTTTTATTTATTTATTTGTATGTGGTGCTGAGGATTAAACCCTGGGACTCATGCATGTGAGGCAAGTGCTCTACCACTGAGCTACAACCCCAGCCCTTGCATATCTTCTCTGTAAAATCTGAGAATCTCCATTGCCTCAGAACTGTAAGCCTGGCTCAAACTGGAAGAAGAAATGATCCTTGGAAGGTACAGTCAATTCTGTTGAAGAGCCACTATAATCTCCAGGAAGCAAAGTGTTAGAAAAGGCTGGCCATTCTGTTTTTTTTTTTTTTAATATTTATTTTTTAGTTATAGGTGGACACAATGTTTATTTTACTTATATGGTGCTGAGGATCAAACCCAGTGCCTCATGCATGATAGGTGAGCGCTCTACCTCTGAGCCACAACCCCAGCCCCCTCCTGTATTTTGTCCAGGTGGAAGTCGGCAGTTTATTGTCATCAGCAAACTTATCGGGATAGAACTACTTGTCATTATATTTCACAATCTGTCATTTGCTCAGGAGCTTTCTGTCCAGGTAATAGGTCAGAAGTCCAAGGAACTATTTCTGGACTCTGGCCTTTGGAAAAGCAGTCTTGTCCTGTTTACACATCCTCCCTCAGATTTGCACAGTCTGACCACAGAAATGTCACCCACCAAGCTCAGGTAAATAGAGCCAACCTAATAGGCTCTAGTCAGCCAATAGTTATTGAGCAATCAAGAGCATCCAGACCCCTATACTAAGCAACTGTGATAAATATAGAAGAAAACAGCAGCCCAAGGTCAGTACCCTTGGGCTGCTGGAGCAGAGACATATTTTTGCCTGGGGAAGAAAGCCATGCAATGCAAGTTCTGAGCCCCTCTCAAATATGACCCTTGGTCCAGACTCTTGTCTTGGTTAACCTGCAGTTATACTACAAATGGGGCAAGGAGGGCAAGAGGAGTGAATGTCTGGATGAGTTATGCCATCTTTGGAAGACAAAGCTGGAACAAGGGGCCTGTGTCTGGGCTTTTAAGTCCATTTCTTCAAAAAAAGTCAGGTGGGAAAAGAATGATCTGGGGATAAAACACAGCAAAAGGCTGTGAGGAGTTCTTTTCTAGGTTATAGAGAGGAAGCACTCTTCCATGAATGGAAGCTTGTGCCTACATAATCAACACGTGTGTGTGTGTGTGTGTGTGTGTGTTTTGGGGTGGGAGGGTGGGATGGAGAGAGGCAGAGATGCAGAAAGGAGAGAGAGGTGGAAGACCAGAAGCCTGGCTGCTTTATAGAGCCACAGAAGGAAGTTGGAAGACAGCGAGCGTTGGCTCACACAGTTGAAGGTGTCACTGATAAGTCCCCAGAGGTCAAAAAGCTGTGTTAGCCTGTCCAAACCTGGATTTTCTTACAATGCTGAAGCCCCAGGATGAAACCAGCCAGCTTCTCCTGTTTTCCACCAGTTATTTCAGAAGTTATCACTAAATCTCATCTTTAATCTTTATTTGCAACACTGTTTTTGTTTAATATGGTAAGCGGGGGAAACCCCCAGTGTTTGCATAGGGATCTGCAAACAGGTAAAGTTGTGCTATAAAATGGGAGAGAATTTGAGAAGTGGCCTAACACTTCATCAGTAGCTCTGCAACTGAGATGAGGTCTTTATCTCCTAGGATTTTAATGGTGGGGTTGAAATAAAACAACTTATATGAACTTTTTGAGCCTGTCCCTGTCCCTTGGAGCAAAATAAATGTGGGTGTTCTTTCAATAGGGAGATACTGTCTTTTGAGGGAGCCTGGGAAGAAGTCACCTCCATATTGAGCCAATACTTTCCATGACTGCCCCAAGTGCTTCATGACGTCCACTCCTACCATCCTAATCCGAGTTTTTCCTCTTAACTGGATTTGCTGCTTCTACTCTTGTCTTCTGAGTTTACTTTCAGTACAGAAGCCAGGGGGATTTTCTTTCTTTCTTTTTTTAAAAAGCAAAAGTATCTTGTCATTTCCCTGTTCAAAACTCTTCAAATGCCCCATTACAGAGTAGAACTTAAACCCTCTGCCATGGGTTGCTGGGCCCTAATGTGACTTGCATCTTGCTGTCTTAAGATTCTTTCTTTGGTCCACTCTACTGTAGCCACACTAACCTTTCTTCCTGACTTCACTAAGTCAGTTCCCTACTCAGGGCTTTTGTATTAGTTACTCCTCTGCCTAGCCTCTGTTCTTGTCACCTGTCACTAAGGTCTTGTCTGACCACCCAAACTAGTCATCTGCTCAACCTCCACACTCCTCTTATATGCTTCGTAGCAAATGGTATTGACACTAATTCAAGTAGTCTTGTTATCATTTGGTTACTTGTCTGTCCCCCACCCTCAACAACACCCTGGAGAGAGAGAGAGGGCTGGCCTACCACTGAATACCTAATGTTAAGCAAAGTTTAGCACATATAGATTTCTAGTGTTCGATAAACCTCCTAACAACAATCTTGTGAAGACTGTGAGAAAGCAGAGTTTCTAAAGGCTCAGAATTAGAGACCTGCTCTATCTGACCATTGAACTCGCCTTCCGTCTTAGGATACCTGCCCCTCTTCATCAGGGAGCAGTTTCCCTTCTCTCCCCATCTTCCTCACCCACTTAATCTGCCTCTCCTTGGAGGGCATGCTGGACTTCCTGTCCCTTCTCAGAGTCTGGTGCAGTTGTGGTTCTCAGGCCCTCCTACATGTTGGGGGTTCGGATAGCTGCCCTTTTCCTAAAATGGATCCTCGGGGAGCTTCTACCTCCTCCCCAGACTCCTGGATCAGGGACAGAGAGGGGTCCAGCAATGTCTATAATAAAGTGGGAGTAGACTCCCTAACCCACTGGTTCAGCGCCTTCACTCCGACCCCCTCCCTAGCCAGGAAGTCCCAGTCTCGTGAGGGGGCGAGGAGGAAACCCCACGCGTCAAGGGCAATGAGGACACACAGGCCGGAATCCGGGATGCGCCAACTCCGCGTAGCAGAACCTTTCTTCATCAAGGCCTCGTTTGCCGGCCGGTCGGCTTTGGAAGAGACACCCCACTTAACCGTTCCTCCCTCCCCCCCCTCCCGGCCCTGTCTGCGGAGGCTCGCCCGCCTCCCGCCCCAAGTTCCGGCGCTGATCCTTCGGAAGCGTTCCGCGTCGCTCCGGGGCCACCCATGCGTGGGTCAGCAAACCCTGCACTGTGCCCAGCACTTCTGAGCTCCGGTGGGCGAGCGCTTGCGGGTTTCTTCCAGCCAGGGACGGCGGAGAGCAGAGGCGGAGGCAGTTTTCGGCCTTAGGCCGGGTGGGCCGGGTCGGGTGAGGCGCGCCCATCCTTCGCCATCCAGGGCGCGCGCGGCCCTCTCGGGGCTCCGCTGGCGACCCGTAGCTCGGGCACGCGCCTGTCGCATCCCGCAGGAAGGAGGGGTCCGGCCTGAGGCCCGGGGCGGCGGCCGCCATGGAGATCTCCTCGGCCCAGGGCCGGCGCCTGGGGCCTTGGGGGCGGCCCTGACCGCCCTCCTCCCTGCCGGGAGGGGTCGCAGACGTGCCCCTGCGGCACTCGGCCACCCCTGCGTCTCCGCCCTCCCCGGGCCGCGCTGCTGCCTGGGCGCGGCGGCGGCGACGGCGCCCTGTTGAATGGGCTGTGAGGGCCCAGGTCTGAAGTGCTGGCGAACGCGGCCTCCGGGGGCGCAAGGCAGCAGCAGCGGTGGCGACCAAACGGGTGTTGGAGTTGGCGGCGGCCATGGAGGGCCTGGCTGGCTATGTATACAAGGCGGCCAGCGAGGGCAAGGTGTTGACTCTGGCCGCCTTGCTTCTCAACCGGTCTGAAAGCGATATCCGCTATCTGCTCGGCTATGTCAGCCAGCAGGGAGGGCAGCGATCCACGCCCCTCATCATCGCAGCCCGCAATGGGCACGCCAAGGTGGTGCGCTTGCTGTTAGAACATTACCGTGTGCAGACCCAGCAGACTGGCACCGTCCGCTTCGACGGGTAGGTATACGAAACTACAGCCTCCCCTCCGATGCCCGCGGACCCAGTTCATGGACCCTGCCCTCCCTCACCCTCCTTCATGTGGGTACTCACTTCTCCTTTCTTGTACCTCCTCCAGTCCTACTAAGTGCCCAATTCATCTCCTAGGGTTAACACTGCATCCCATATTTTGCTGCCTATCTTCATCTGTCTCTACCCTATTCCCTCTGTAGATGGAGAGCCACACCCTCAGTCTTGATCTAATGGTCTTCTCTACTAGGTAGTCCGTGAACAAGCGGTGTGGAGGGGTAGCTGCGATTCCAGGTTTTACCTTTATCAGTACTGGCGTTGTAATGGAGATCAGAAATTAACGAGGTCAGCAATTAAAACTGAAGACCTCTAATGGATTATTTGGCCACCCAGTTTCTCCCCTTCATGTGAGTGGGCCGATAAAGCCCCCAGCAGATTGCTGAGGCTTTTATGTCAAAATGAGTCTCTAGAACCAGAAGCAGCTGCAGTCTCTTGAGGGATTGTCACGCAGCCAGACATCTCAAGACATGACTTCGAGTCTTCCACATTGCTGGGATTGATATGTTGGCTAAAAAGTGGCACTGGACCTGATGTAGAAGATGGTGCCATTGTTAAAGTACATGTGATGATGTGGGGAAGCTTGATTAGTTACTGTTGAAATTTGAGGTGGGGAGTTCAGAAATTTATATTGTCACTGTTAAAAATTTGTTCTTTGAGTTTAATTGAACATACTTTGGGATATGATAATAACAGAATTGTCAGGTTTTATGTTATCCTCTTTTCTGTGCTGGAGGATTTAAAATTTTTTTTATAGATTACAACTGCATAAAGGTTTTGCATCATTGATTGCATTGGTTTTTATTGACTCATACCAGTGGGTAGGCTTTTTTAGCATTTTCTTCTTTTGAAGTAGATGATGTCTAAGCATAAAAAATGATGTATGCTTAGTTTTGGTGATAAAAAATTACCTGCTTAAAACCCCATTGAAAAAACATTGCTTTTTCAAGATGACCAGGACATGTTAATTTTGGTTGACTTTTTTAAAAAAATATTTTTTAATTGTAGATGGACACAATACTTTCATTTTATTTATTTATCTTTATGTGGTGCTGAGGATCCAACCCAGTGCCTCACATGTTCCAGGCAAGCCTACCATCACTGAACTATGACCCCAGCCCTTGGTTGATTCTGTTTTAGGTTTAATTAATAAAAGCTTTTTATTCTGTTTTAGATAAGAGGAAATGTTTTAGAGTGTTAACATCTTAACCCATGATAGCCCATGGGTGGTGGCTTATCTCTGGGACCATTAAGAAGATGGTGTTGACTAAAGATGGCAGCCTGTTTCATGCGTGCTTCCCCTTACTAGCTTCTCTGTTTTTTTTTTTTTTTTTTTTTTTTTTTT
>NW_026000229.1:13470146-13568196 GCF_001458135.2 Marmota marmota marmota | reverse complement strand
TTTTTTTTTTTTTTTTTTTTTTTTTTGTGACTTCTTGCGTTCTCATAGCTTTACCTACTCCTAGAGCAGGAGTAAAGCAGAATGAACTTCCAGCATCATTCCAGCTATATAGGCACATGTATCCATTAAGATATGATTCTCTGCAATAACAGCTACAGGGAACACTACTGCTAATGAGCTTGCTAATGTGGATAAGAGAGAACAGTCAGGAGGGAAAATAGTTTTCTAAAGAAGTTAGAAAGGCTTTGCTTATTGGTATCTTCTTGGATCATCAAAGCTATTTTGAGGAGGCAATTAAAATAACCTGAAATGACTAGAAATATAGCATTGAGTGTGTTTAGTGGCTTACCTTGTCCAGTATTCTGCACTGGCCAGTGAAATTAAGGGGTGTAGCAAGCAAACATATATTGGACACCTACTGTGTGCCAGACTCTGTAGTAGCTAGGTATTGGTATATAGAGACAAATGACATAGTGTTCCCACTGTGGAGGATGACAGTATGTATAGGGGGAGAAATAGATATATGAATGAGTAATATCAGATGCTTTGCCATTTAGACTTAGAAATCTTTGGATTACTGAGGGAAAACAGGGAGAGTGCTCAGCTTTGCAGTGGGGGTGGGGATCATGGAAGGCTTCACTGAAGAGGTGATTATGAGCTGGGCTTTAAAGAGAGTAGACATGTAGAAGAGGGACAGCTGCTTGGTGCACTGGCAATGACAAATGTTTCATTGCTATTGCAAGAAAAAATTTAAGATGGGGCAATTACAAAAGAGATTGTGGGAGACTGGAAAGAGGTGGGGACCAGATTTTAATGATCCTTGTGTAAAATATAAAGAATAAAACTGGCAAAACTGCAGTTTCAAACATTTCCACCATTTGCCATTTTCTCGGAGGTTTCTTGAATCTGTAAACTATAATCTAGCTTATAGATTATTACAACTGTGAATTTATTAGCTGCTGTGTTGAAGTAGTCTAGTATTTATTTTATTTACTAAATGCCGTGGTAGGCCTAACCCTGAATCACTTTCTTTTGAGTATAAAGAGGAAATTATAAGGTTTCTACTTTTGAGGAACTTATCAATTAATTGATAAAAGAGAAGAATCGAAGTTTATGGCCACCTTTCAAGCCCTCATGCCAGTTCGTGGGATTATTTTGGAGTTTATCCCAAAATGATTTTTGCATTTCAGAACCAGAAAAGATTATTTGTAAATGTGATAATTTGTCTTTGCACTTTCTCAGATACTGTGAAAATGTTAGCCTGAGTGGTGTTAACAGTATGAAGCTCACTCAATCCTTTGGGTCTGGCTTTTGTTTTGTGTTTTGAGGTGTGTTGCGGATGGAACTCAGGGCCTTGTGCAAGCCAGGCAAGGGCTTTACTTCTGAGCTGAACCCCCTGTCCTAGTGCTGGCTTATTGAAAGTACTTTGCCAATTCCTCTACTTTATCTTCTCTTGGCAGTTGAGACCCATAGACAATGGACACTAACAAACATATTCTCTTTATGTGTGAAATAGATAACTTTCTAATTTTTAGTTATTTGCATACCATCTGTACGAGTTTTGGCCAAATTATTCACCATCTCTCCTGCTCTTAATATTTTTTTTTTATGATTTCTGTTATTCACTTGGTATTTGTCTTTAGAATGACTCATTTCTTAGCTTCATCCCATGCAATAGTACCTTTTATTTTATTTTAGTTGTAGTTGGACATAATACCTTTATTTTTTATGTGGTGCTGAGGATCAAACACAGGGCCTTGCATGTGCTAGATGAGTGCTCTACCCCTGAGCCACAACCCCAGCTCCTGCAACAGTATCTTTAGTTATGAGTTTGTTTGCTGTGTTTTGTATGTATGTGTGTGAAAGGGAGGGACAAAATTAAATAACTATTGTATAAAAGTATATATATATTTATTTATTTATTTATTTTTAAGTATGTATTCTGCCTAAAACTTTTTTTTATAATACCTTATTTTGTAATACCTTAGGAAACCAAACTGGATTCAATTGAGACTTAAGGGGGGGAGGGGAACACCACCTGTATTAAGCCCCATATTGATAATTTCAGTTCTTGTTTGCTTTTTCTTAGGAGCAATATTTGATATTATTTTACTTATGACTTAACACATGAGTACCAAAGTTGACATAAGTGACTGGGCAAGAAGAAAAGTCATGAGTGAGAATGAAAGAAGAACCTGTAGTTGGAGAATGGGAAGCTGCTAAGAATGTTGTAGGTGTGGAACAGATTAAAGGAATAGTGTCATGTGACCATGGAATATTGTGCTGGACTGAGGTCTGACTGCTCTCTGCCAGTATTTGTGGGGACCACCTGTCCTTGAGGAGGATTGCTGACATGGATGGAAAGAACAGGACCTGTGAGAATGCTGAAGCTTTTTATTGAGTGCCCTTACATTTAAAGTCAGTGTTAGTACTAATACTATTCATAAATGTCCAGGTGTAGGATAGGCTTGTGGCACACCATCATCTGACTGCATGTAGAAAGTCCTTGCCAATATATGTTTGAAGGAACTACGTTTGATGTAATAAGTGATATTAAGGACTTTAGCTAAAATAAAGTGCTGACCATATACATTTAATGAATTTTTATTTGCATTTCAAATGCTTGAACTAGGCATTTGTAGTTCACATTGAATCTGGAGATTGGTGTGCTTAGCCTTGTGATTAGAAATGTTATCTCTTAGGCTGGGATAGAGCACTTACCTAGCATGTGTGAGGCACTGAGTTCGATTCTCAGCACTGCATATAAATAAATAAAATAAAAGGTCCATTGACAACTAAAAAATATTAAAAAAAAGTTATCTCTTACTGTGAAAACTTTCTGTGGTCTGATACATACTTTTTGTTTGAAAAGGTGAATATAAGATTATAGTTTTTTTATTATAAGATGAAGCATAATAGAGAATTTGCACTATAGTTTTGGACTGTGACTGGAAAGATTGTTTTCTATGGTTTCTTTCATAGTAACTTAGTGAATGTTGCTAAAAAGTTAATTGGAACTTTTTTGAGGTTTCTGTGACATTACTGTATAGAATTAAAAGGAAAAAAATGGAACTGATTAGACTATTCCAACAAAAAGATTAAACTGACCAAATAGTTTCCATTATGAAAACCAAGGGAAGTACATACTTGTAGTTTAGTATTTTACTTTATCATAGATTCTGGGAAGTTTGAGGTAAAAAATATTCTAATCACTTTTTCTCTTTCTTTTTAAAAGGGTAATACTTTAATTACTAGAGTTAAAGACAGTGTGAGTGCCTTTTTTTTTTTTTTTAGTATTTGTTTTTAGTTATAGGTGGATACAATATCTTTATTTTATATTTATGTGGTGCTGAGAATCGAACTCAGTGCCTCATGCATGCTAGGCAAGCATTCTACCTCTGAGCCACAACCCCAGCCCCTGAGTGCCTATTTTAATGTAACATTTTTTTGAGTTTTAAGTAGTTTAGATTCATATTATATAATGTGAGTAACTTTATATTTTAAAAACCAGAGCAAGGAAATATTGTAACTAACCATCTAAATATAACCATACATAACTATGTATTTGGTTTTTGGTAGATTATATTAATAATCAGTTTGGAAAATTTGCTTTTTAAATTGAAACAAATGTTTGAACAGTAACATGTACTATGTTTCCTTCCATTGGGTGCATTTTATGATACTCAAAGTACTTTTGTATATTCAATCTCAAGTAAACCTGTCAGTTATATTTGTAAAATGGACATAATGATAGTATCTACCTCATTGGGTCATTGTAACTGTAAAGATTAAATGAGATCTATTGCATTATTAAGTGGTTAATACAGTGCTTGGTATATTGAAAATCTTTGATATAAAACATTTGTAGTCATTGAAACTATTTAAAGCCATTTGTGCCTCCTGTTTACACACACACACACACACACACATACACATACACACACGAATTAAAGTATAACATCTAGCGAAGTACATGAACCTTAAATGCATTTAATCACTTTCTTGATTAAAGCTAATATTAATGTTAATTAATATTTTAATCACCCTAACAATTTCCTTTATGCCCCTTCTCAATTTCTCCCTTTTCCCCTCCCAGAAGTAATGATTATTCTGACTTCTATTATTGTAGGTTAGTTTTGTTTGTACTTGAGCTTCTGTAAATGAAATCATTCAGTATGCTCTTATGTTTTTAGCTTTTTGTGCTAATACAGTATCTATGAGATGCATCCATGTAACAGTAGCATGTGACTTAATTTCTTTAATGCTACATGAAAATACTTCAGTTTATCCATTTTCTACTTAATGGATATTTTGGTTATTTTCAATATTTCACTTTTATGAATAAAGCGTTTACGAATATTTTTATATTTGTCTTTTGGTAGACATTTGCATTCATTTTTCTTTGGTACATATTAAGGAGAAGTAAGAAGAAATGCTGGGCATAAAATAGGTATATGTTTAACTAATGGATAGTGCCAGTTTTTCCAGAGAGATTGAACCAAATTACATTTGTACCAGCAGTTTTTGCCAGTATCAAGAGTTTCAGTTGCTCCACATCCTGGTCTACACTTAGTATTGTCCTATCAGTCTTGTTAATTCTAGCATTTCTGGTGGGTATGTGTTGGACAGTACTAGTTTTAGTTTGCGTTTCTCTGGTGAGGAATTATCTTGAGTATCTTTTCATAGTGGTCATTTGGAAATCTTCTGTGAAGCCTGCTTGTTAAGTCCTATATCTCATTTTTTTAAAAAAATAGGTTGTTTGCCTTTTTCTTATTGATTTGGCAAATATATCTATTGCAGATATCGTCTCACAATGGATGGATTGCTTATTCACTTTTTAAAGTCTTTTGATCAATGGAAATTCCTTTTTTTTGGGCTGGGATTGTGGCTCAGCGGTAGAGCGCTTGCCTAGGACGTTCGAGGCCCTGGGTTCTATCCTCAGCACCAAATAAAAATAAATAAATAAAAATAAAGGTATTGTGTCCAACTACAACTAAAAAACAAATATTTAAAAAGAAAGAAATTCCTTTTTTTTCCACTGAAGTGCAGTAAATCACTTTGTCATTTATGATTAATAATAATTTTGTGAATTGTTTAAGAAATTAATGATCAATTCCCAAGGTCACTAAGTCTAGTCTTTGTGTGAAGAGGGATGCGGTTGGGGATACTAGAGATTGAATTTAGTGGTACTCTACCCTACATCTGCACTTCTTTTTATTTTTTATTTTGAGACACGTTCTTGCTAAGTTGCTGAGGTTAGCCACAAATTTACTATTGTCCTGCCTCAACCCCCCAAGTAGCTGGAATTATAGGCGTGTGATGCTGTCCCTATCAAAGTGTCTATTCTTTTAAAAAAGCCCTTACTGTTTGCTTTTCACATTAAAGGTTTATATTTTTTTAATATTTTTAATTTTTTTACAATTTGTTTTAATTAGTTATACATGACAGTAGAATGCACTTTGATACATTATATGTAATGGATAATTTTTCATTCTTCTGGTTATTCATGATGTAGAATTCCACCAGTTGTATAGTTACATATGTACATAAGGTAATCATGTCTGATTTATTCTATTATCTTTGCTACTCCATACCCCCTCCCTTCCCTTTACTCCCCTCTACCTAAAATAATTTTATTCTTCCCTAGCACCCTTCCTTGCAACCCCATTGTGAATTAGCATCCACTAATCAGAAAACATTTGGCTTTTGTTGTTTTGGGATTGGCTTATTTTGCTTATCATCATATTCTCCAGCTCCTTCCATCCATCCATTTACCTGCAAATGCTATAATTTCATTCTTCTTTACAGCTGAGTAATAATCCATTGTGTGTGTGTATCATTTTTTAATCCATTCATCTGTTGAAGGGCACCTAGGTTGGTTCCATAGTTTAGCTATTGTGAATTGAGATGCATCACTGTAATGTGCAGATTTTAAGTCCTTTGGGTATAAACTGAGAAATGGAATAGCTAGGTCAAATGGTGGTTCTGTTTCATGTTTTCTGAGGAATCTCCAAACCACCTTCCCTAATGGTTGCACCAATTTGTATTCCCACCAGCAGCGTATGAGTGTACCTTTTCCCCAACATATTTGCCCACATTTATTGTTTGTATTCTTTATAATTGCCATTCTGATTGAGGTGAGATGAAATCTTAGAGTAGTTTGATTTTTATTTCTCTAATTGCTAAAGATGTTAACAATTTTTCATATATTTGTTGATCGATTGTTTCTTCTGTGAAGTGTCTGTTCAGTTCCTTAGTCCATTTATTGATTAGGTTATTTTAAATTTTTTGAGTTCTTTAAATATCCTGGAGATTAATGCTCTGTCTCAGGTGCATGTGACAAAGATTTTTCTCCCATTCTGTAGGCTCTCTCTTCATGTTATTGATTTGTTTGCTGAGAAGAAGCTTTTTAGTTTGAATCTGTTCAATTTATTGATTCTTGATTTTACTTCTTATACTTTAGGAGTCTTGGTAAGGAAGTCAGTAAGTCAGGTCCTAAGCTGACATGATGAAGATTTGGGCCTACTTTTTCTTTTCTTAGAGGCAGGGTCTCTGATCTAGTGCTTAAGTCTTGGATCTACTTTGAGTTTTGTGCAGGGTAAGAAAAGGGGTTTAATTTCATTTTGTTACATGTGGATTTCTAGTTTTCTTAGCACCATTTATTGAATAGGTTGTCTTTTCTCCAGTGAATGTTTTTGGTGCCTTTGTCTAGTATGAGATAGCTGTATTTTTTTTGTGTGTGTGTGGGTTTGTCTATGTGTCTTCTATTTTGTATCATTGGTCTATATGTCTGTTTGGTGTCAATATGCTGTTTTTGCTATGGTTCTGTAGTATATAGTTTAAGGTCTGGTAGTGTGATACTTCCTGCTTTACACTTCTTGCTGAGGATTGCTTTGGCTATTCTGGGTTTTTTATTTTTTTCAAATGAATTTCAGAATTGCTTTTTCTAGTTCTATGAAGAATATCATTGGGATTTTAATAGGAATTGCATTAAATCTGTATAATACTTTTGGTAATATGGCCATTTTGACAATATTAATTTTTGCTTATCCAGGAGCATGGGGACGGGGGGGGGGGTCTTTCCATCTTTTAAGATCTTCTTTAATTTCTTTCTTTAGTGTTCCGTAGTTTTCATTGTAGAGGTCTTTTACCCCTTTTGTTACATCGATTCCCAAGTATTTTATTTTTTTGAAGCTATTGTGAGTGGGTAGTTTTCCTAATTTTTCTAAGTAGATTTGTAACATATGTATAGGAACACGTTTGATTTATGGGTGTTGACTTAATATCCTGTACTTTGCTGTATTAATTTATGAGTTTTAGAAGTTTTCTGGTGGAATTTTTTGGCTCTTCTAAATGTAGAATTATGTCATTGGCAAATAGAGATACTTTGAGTTTTTCTTTTTCTATTCATTTTCCTTTAATTTGTTTTTCCTGTCTAATTGCTGTGGCTAGAGTTTCAAGGATGATGTTGAATAGAAGTGGTGAAAGAGGGCATCCTTGTCTTATTCTAGTTTTTAGAGGGAATGCTTTCAATTTTTCTCCATTTTAGAATGATGTTTGCTTTGGGTTTAGCATATATAGCTTTTATGATGTTGAGGTATGTTCCTACTGTCCCTGTTTTTTTCTAGTGTTTTGAACATGAAGGGGTACTGTATTTTGTCTAAAGGTTTATATTACTGTTATTTTGTATATAGCGTGAGATAGAAGTCAAGGCTAATTTTTTTTTTTTTTTTTGCCACAGAGGTTATTTAGTTGCACCAGAACTATTTATTAAAAAGGTCATACTTTCTATCTGAATTTCCCTGGAGCCTTTGTCATAAACCAAGTGATTCTTACATGTGTGAGTCCATTTCTAGAATTTTTTGTTCTATTGATATGTTTCTCTGTCTTTGTACCAGTGACATGCTTTTCTTAATTACTGTAGTTAGTCCTCCAACCTTATTTTTCTTCATGATTGCCTTGGTTGCATTTCTGTATACTTTTTAGAATTGGCCTGTTTATTTCTCTATACATGTGAATGTGCCCATGCATGCACACACACACACACACAATCTGCTGAGATTTTTTTTTTTTTAAAGAGAGAGAGAGAGGAGAGAGAATTTTTAAATATTTATTTTTCAGTTTTTCTGTGGACACGTCTTTATTTTTATGTGGTGCTGAGGATCAAACCCAGCGCTCCGCGCATGCCAGGTGAGCGCGGCTTGAGCCACATCCCCAGCCCATCTGCTAAGATTTTGATCTTATCAGATGTGTAGATTTTTTTGGTGGAAAATTCACATCTGAACACTATGGTGTCTTCAATACCATGAACATGAATCATTTCTCTATTTATTTTGGGTTTTCTTCTGTTAGCCTCTGGAGTGTTTTATAGTTTCAAGTGTAGATGTTTTGCACGTTTTTCATTTGGTTTATGACTAGGTATTGATATTTTTGATGTTGCAAATGGCATTTTTTGTTGACGGTGAAAATGTTTTATTGAACTTTGTATTTATAATTATAGTAAATGAGTTTTTATTGAACTGAACTCTTGGCCGTAGGTACAGTTGGCAACTATTAATAAAACACACCACTGGTATATCTTAATTTACTGATTCTTTATTTCTTAAAAATCAGTTAATAATTAGATGGACTTTCTCTCTTTGTTTCAACAGAGATTGGGTTTAAACCCAGGGCTTTGCAAGTTCTAGGCAAGTGCAGACCAAATAACATTTTTTAAAAAAGATTTATTTTTTAGTTGTAGTTGGGCACAATACCTTTATTTCTCTTATTTATTTTTATGTGGTGCTGAAGATCGAACCAGGGTCTTGCGCGTGCGAGGCGAACGCTCTACTGCTGAGCCACATCCCCAGCCCCCAAATAACATTTTTAAAAATAAAAATTTAAAAAGAAATTTCAGAATTCTTCTAATTTTTGAGTATTATCATATAGTAAAATGCACATATCTTAAGTGTCCAGTTTGCTGAATATTTTTCTGTAAATATTCATCCAGGTAGCTACCACCCAGATCAACATACAAGGACATTTTTTACACCTTCAAGACTTTCTAGTTAGTGCTACTCTCCTCCTTATAGATAAACATTGCCAGCTGAGAAGACTTGTACTTATAGACATTTTGTGTAATAATTTTTTTTTTTTTTTTGAGAGGAGGGTACTGGGGATTGAACTCAGGGGCAGGCACTCAACCACTGAGACACATCCTTAGCCCTGTTTTAAATTTTATTTAGAGACAGTGTCTCACTGAGTTGCTTAGGGTCTTACCAGTGTTGAGGCTGGCTGTGAACTTGCAATCCTCCTGACTCAGCCTCCTAAGCCAATGGGATCATAGGTGTGCACCACCATGCCCGCTCCATTTTGTGTAATAATTTGAAACTGAAAAAAATAATTGCTTGAATTATGAATGGGTGTTTTGTTTCTAGCAAAAGTGATATTGGGTGATGTTTTTTGTGGTGGTGTTAACCAAGGTTTAACTATTTTATACATCTTAGTCAATTTTATGCTGCTATAACATGCTGCTTATTAAGAATGGAAATTCATTTCTCCGGAAGCTGGAAAGTCAAGATTGAGGTACTGGTAGGTTTGGTTGTGAGTGAGGGCTGGAATTCTTCAGAGAGGAGGAATGAAATATTGTCTTTACAAGGTAGAAGGCAGAAGGCCAGTCACCAACCAACCAACCAACCAACCACTGCATGAAGCTCTTTTCTACTTGTCTTAATTCATTTGGGAAGGGAGGAGCCCTCAATCACCTACTTATCTCTTAAAAGCTCTACCTCACATTGGCAACACCTGGATTTTCTAACTGACACATTCAAAGCATAGCACCAAGGGGAGCTTATTCTTTCTTCACTTCATGGCAAATAAATTTGACGTAAAACCTTAAAACATAAGATTGTGCAGTGGGAAGCTCATTAGTGAGATTTTTGTTATATAGACTTAATTCCTTTGTGAATAATTCTTTGACTTTTTCCCTTAACACTTGCATGTGTACTTATTAGTTTTATAGCATAGTAGATCTGAATTGCTCTGGAAAATATCTACTTTTTAGGACTTATGGTCAGTAGTAGGATTAAAAATTGAGAAAATGAGCTGGGTGTAATGGTAAACATCTGTAATCCCAGTGATTTGGGAGGTTCAGGCAGGAGAATCTTAAGTTCCAGGCCAGTCTCAAAATAAATGAAAAGGAACTGGGATGTAGCTCAGTGGTCAAGTGCTATTAGGTTTAATCCCCCAAACAAACAATAACAACAAAACAAAACAAAAATTGGGAAAAAATTTAAAGTGGAAAAGTGGGAAAGATTGTACTTCTGGCAAGAGTCTAATTTTATATGTTAGGTAGCAACCTTAGCACGTATGAGGTTCAGTAAGTTAAGTAGGTGGTGAATACGGAGTCACAAAGTCCCATCATATAGGGTAACCTGTTTGGTTCTCTGGAAGTACTAGTTGTTTTTTGCTGTTAGTATTCTCCCTTTCAAATCCCCAATAATAGTTTGTTTGAGGAACACAAGTAGAAACATAATATATACATTTATACACACAGACATTTAAAATGTTTCAAATTGGGGCATACTATTCACAAAAAAACCCCCCGTTAATTATAAGTACATAATAATTTCACAAAGTGAACATATTATCTGCTTTTCCCCCACACACCTGAAAGCAGTATCTAATACATTGTTATTGTAGGGAGTAGGGTTTTCCTAATGAAGGGAGACTGCTGTGTTTTTAAGAGCTACAATATCAACTTGGTGGAAAAGATCTTACAAACCTTCCTACAATTTTAGTTTTTTTCTGAAATTTATTTTGCTTATTGCTAGTAGCAAGTGGGCAATTCTTCAGTTTATTTTAAAAATATGCTTTAGCCAGGCTGGGATTGTGGCTCAGTGGTAGAGCTCTCATCTAGCATGGGCGAGGCCCTGGGTTCAATCCTCAGCACCACATAAAAATAAATAAACAAAATAAAGGTATTGTCCAACTACTTCTAAATAAATATTTTTTAAAAAATATGCTTTAGGTGGCTGGGGATGTAAGTCAGTGGTAGAGTGCTTGCTTTGCATGCATTAGGACCTGGGTTCAGTTCTCAGCAACACACACACACACACACAGGAGCTTTAAAAATAACAGTGATAGTAATACATTTATTGAAATTTCCTTTTTTTTTTTTTTTAAATATGTTCAGTTGAAGTTGAACACAATACCTTTTTTCCATTCATTCATTTTTATGTGGTGCTAAGGATTGAACCCAGGTCCCTGCATATACTGGGCAAGCACTCTACTGCTGAATCACAACCCCAGCCCAAAATTGCCTGTTTTTATGTTCACCAGAAATAATATTTTATTATTGTTCTGGAGAGGGATGCCTTATCAGTGCAGATGAATACATCTTTTAAACTTATGTTAGGGCATCTGATTTCTATTACCTAATTGTTTATTCTTTTTATATGCAGGTATGTCATTGATGGTGCCACTGCTCTTTGGTGTGCTGCAGGAGCAGGACATTTTGAAGTCGTTAAACTTCTAGTCAGCCATGGAGCCAACGTGAACCATACCACAGTAACCAACTCAACCCCGCTGCGGGCAGCATGCTTTGATGGCAGACTGGACATTGTGAAATATTTGGTTGAAAATAATGCCAACATCAGCATTGCCAACAAGTATGACAACACCTGCCTAATGATCGCAGCATATAAGGGACACACTGATGTGGTCAGATATCTGTTAGAGCAACGCGCTGACCCCAACGCTAAAGCACATTGTGGAGCCACAGCATTGCACTTTGCAGCTGAAGCTGGGCACATAGATATTGTGAAAGAGCTGATAAAATGGCGAGCTGCTATAGTCGTGAATGGCCATGGGATGACACCATTGAAAGTAGCTGCTGAAAGCTGTAAAGCTGATGTTGTTGAACTATTGCTGTCTCATGCTGATTGTGACCGAAGAAGTCGGATCGAAGCTTTGGAACTCTTGGGTGCCTCCTTTGCCAATGACCGCGAGAACTATGACATCATGAAGACATACCACTATTTATATTTAGCTATGTTGGAGAGGTTTCAAGATGGTGATAACATTCTTGAAAAAGAGGTTCTGCCACCAATCCATGCTTATGGGAATAGAACTGAATGTAGAAACCCTCAGGAACTGGAATCCATTCGACAAGACAGAGATGCTCTTCATATGGAAGGCCTTATAGTTCGGGAACGGATTTTAGGTGCTGACAACATTGATGTTTCCCACCCCATCATTTACAGGGGGGCTGTTTATGCAGATAATATGGAATTTGAACAGTGTATCAAGCTGTGGCTTCATGCGCTCCACCTCAGACAGAAAGGAAACAGGAATACCCACAAAGATCTTCTTCGATTTGCCCAAGTTTTCTCACAGATGATACATTTGAATGAAACTGTGAAGGCCCCAGACATAGAATGTGTTTTGAGATGTAGTGTTTTGGAAATAGAACAAAGTATGAACAGAGTAAAAAATATCCCAGATGCTGATGTCCACAATGCTATGGACAATTACGAATGTAATCTCTATACCTTTCTGTATTTAGTGTGCATCTCCACCAAAACACATTGCAGTGAAGAAGATCAGCGCAAAATTAACAAGCAGATCTACAACCTGATTCACCTTGACCCCAGAACTCGTGAAGGTTTCACCCTGCTGCATCTAGCTGTCAACTCGAATACCCCAGTCGATGATTTCCACACCAATGATGTCTGCAGTTTTCCAAACGCACTTGTCACAAAGCTCCTGCTGGACTGTGGTGCTGAGGTGAATGCTGTGGACAATGAGGGAAACAGTGCCCTTCATATTATCGTTCAGTACAACAGGCCCATCAGTGATTTTTTGACCTTACACTCTATCATCATTAGCCTGGTTGAAGCTGGCGCTCACACCGACATGACAAATAAGCAGAATAAGACTCCACTAGACAAAAGTACAACTGGGGTATCTGAAATACTACTCAAAACTCAAATGAAGATGAGTCTCAAGTGCCTGGCTGCCCGAGCAGTTCGGGCTAATGACATTAACTATCAAGACCAGATCCCCAGAACTCTTGAAGAATTTGTTGGATTTCATTAAGTGACTGGATATGTAAAATCGTTTAATGTGGTGCTAAAGTAAAGGACTTTAATCACAGACAATAGAATTATGTGTTCATAAATTTTACTTTTCTTTCCACCACTGTTCCTTTCAACCCACCCTTCCTTAGTTCTGTCTTTGGTCTTCTAGCCTCATATGGTAATTGATTTCAAACACTTTAAGCAAAGCCACATTGTTTAGGTGTAACTATAATTAAGGTGTTTGGATATTGGTCACTTAACTATTTGTCTTTTTTTTTTTTAAGGAATGAATATAAAATATTCTGTTTGTGTAACAAATGAGGGACATTTATTATTTCAAGTTGATAATGTTTTAAACAGCTGCCTACAAAAAGTATTTCTGTTTAGCCTATGTCAGTGTGTTATCCATGCAGCGGTTTCGAGGATTTCATGGAGGAAAAACAACTACAAAGGAACATTAAAAGTAATGGGAGATCCAGGTGTTCTGCATATGCCAAACTGCTGTAGATAGTTTTCACTCTTCCATAATGTATGTGAAGTGATACAACACATTTTAACATCAGAAGGACTTAAAAAAAGTATAGCTTCAGATTAATCTGAAAACAAAAGTGCTAATAATAGCTACAGATTTATAAAATTAAATCCATTGAAATTGTTGAATTATGCTGGGTAGTATATATTCAAAGTGATAATCTTAAACCAACTTTTCAGAGAATACTGATGGACTCTTTGCCTTTAGGCTTGAATTATTTGAAGTCTTTGTTTTAATGTAATTTATCTAAATTGCAGCCATCTGCATTTGATTCAGTTCTCAGACATGTAAAAATTATGAATGCTGTTTTCTTATGAAACAAATTGTCACAATGTAGTTATACATTCTATTTTTGTCCCCTCTTTCTTTCCTCTTGTATCTTAAAATTTGGAAGCTACTTTTCCTGAGGACATATATTTGTGCTTCCCTGGTAAGGTGTTTATGACAAATGAAAAGGAACCAGGATATTTTTGATTTATCTCACTTTCTTAGTCTGTTTAAAGAAATAGAAAAGTCACTAATGTGGTGTAGGAAATTAAGTGTTTTTGATGCTGAAATCATTCTCAATACCACTTTAAAGGTATTTCTGTCAGAGCTACAAAATTTTCCACCACAAAATGTCACTTATTCCAACAGGCTGTACAGAGGTCTTTTGTTTTTTATTTCATTTATCAGCAGCATTTTAACTATCAAACTAAAGAGTATTCTGTGATTATCTTTTATGCATCACAGAAATTAAACAAAAGGTACATACCTATTTCTATTGATGCTAAAAATGATATGAGATTAAAATTAGCTGTATCTGTAATTTTCTCTCTAGTGCCAAATGAATGCCTTAGCTACTCATAGTGCATGGTACTGTAAATGAAGACCTACAGCTTTTTTTTTTTTTCTTAATGAAAAGCATTATAATGATGTCACAACATCAGATATAAACTTAAAAAACTATGAGATTTAAGTTAACATTTTATGTGTGGATATTGTTTTATAAACTATTTAAAGAGATTGCGGTTGGATCAGTATGAAATAGTGGCCAAGCCAAAATCAGCACCTAGGGCCTTAAATAGAGATACCCCACAAAATGAAATACTTTGAATGGTGGGAGGGGAGACTTTAAAAGCTTTTCCCCCCCAAAGTTGTAAGATACTGTTGCTATATTTCTACTTTGTGTGTCTTCTTGCTTCAGTTAGGAATCTTTTGATGGTAAATCCTGTCATGGTAATAGATTTCTATTTTCCTAACCTGACATTTTGCAAGGAAGGTTTTTAGGATGGCTTAAAGGGAGGAATTGAAATAAGCCCTAATTTGGAAATTACTGTCCTTGATCTTCTGGTGTGAATCGAGGGAATACTGTACCTTGCTTTTGGCAATTCTCAGTGGCCGGAAAGAGAAAATGTACTTCCTCAAGGTGAGTGAATCATGCCTTTTACATTGCTCAGATCAGACCTTTTGTTTTTCAGTCTACAAAGCCTGCATATTGGACAGTCTGAGGAATGGCTGTGATACTTAGTATTTATTTGGTTCCATTTTAAATGTATATGATTATTAATACCAAAACTTAAAATATCAAATAATATTGCATGTTTTAAAAACATTTCATCCCATTGGCTACCCAGGACCAGCACTATTTTAGACATTACTTATTTATAAAATGAGAATAATGATTATATGTACATATTCAGACAGACATCAAAATTTAATGAGTTTTTAAGAAGGGAGACTGAATGCTGGATAATGTAAATCATGCTCATTGAAATGCTGACAAACTTGGAGAAAGAATTTGAAGATAGCGGAATAAACTATGAACTGTACTAGTGGTAACTAGACTTTTTTTAAAACTATAGTATAGTAGTACATTGTGCGTTATCTTGCTGAGGATCTAATTCTGTCTTGTAATACCAATTCAATATGAATTGTGAACCACCTGTATAAAACTTTTCTTGAAACAAGTGAACTACATGCCTGTTTCTTACATTTGCTTTTGGTAGGATTATTTTAATATATGTTTAGCCAAATCCTTTGTGAACTTAATTTTTTTTTAAAGAAAATAAATAGGTAAGAAAGGTAATAGTTCTGTATCAGCTCACTGAGAACTCTAGGCTGTCTTCATTTTGCAGCCATCTTTGTCATTTGATGTTTGTTATTGGTAGAATTATGCTTTGAATTGTAACTCTTGTTTGATAGCTTTACAGACTTTCTCAAAATTTCTCTGTCCTGCTTGTGAATTTTCATATAAATCTGGGTGAACTAGAAGCCCAGGAGGATGCTTTTGTTTGCAAATCATGTGAAATTTTGGTGGGTCTTCTGCTTTTAACTGTGTTGGTGAAATTGAACTCTTGAATTTAAATTAACTATTTAACTCAAGGAATGTGCAGCAGATCTATCCCCTCAGTTGATAAAGAAGGGGTCACATTTTTGCGTTAAGAACTGAATCTGACAATATGGCTTTTTTCAGTTGACACCCTGGATTGCTCTGGGAGGCCACAGCCTAGCTACTTTAAGGTTCTTTGCTGTGGGAACTGTAAGCAAACAAACAAACAAATCAAAAAAATGGGCCATCTGTAAGCTTTGGTCTTGTTTGTTTCTGAGAAGGGTTTTATTTCATTATTTTAATAGTTGGTTAATAATTGATAATTGTGAAGACTTAGTTATGATAACATTGTTTGAAGTAAAAATATGATTTGGGGTCAGCAGCTCCCTAAATGCCAACTATATTTGACAAGTGTTTTTGAAAATTAAAATTTTAGGGAATGATACCCTGTTAATAGTTTTCACCATAGTTGAGGCAGCTACTCTCTGAATAAGACTACTTGGGATGATTCAAGCAGAATAATTTCCTTGTTCTGGAATGGGACATTGTGAGGAGTGAGTTGCTGGATCTGGGATTATGATTTGCTGGTTTAGAAGCAGCCAGTGGTTGAACTAGTGAGTAGTTGGATGAAAGTATAGAGTCCTTGTTTTTATGGTAGATTTCTAGAAAAACCTGAAATGTTCGTTTTCAGGCTAACCATATGTATCAGTGTACAAATGAGTGTTTTGATTTTCTCACTGACCTGTAACATTAAGAGGTGGGTAAAGAAAACAAAACTCTGCCTTTTTGCTCTACGAAAAGATTTTAGTCCACAAGGTTTTAAGCTGTGTTCATTCCTACTCTGAAAATGTGCAGCATTGTTCTGGGTATCATCTTTTGAAAATAGAAAGCTCTTTGATATGTGTATCACATTTCAGGGCTTTCTTAGACATTTCTGGCAGATTTGCCCAAACCTTCCTTCAGATGGGCTGATTTGTACAGTATCCCCTCCCCAGATATGGGTTCTGAAACAAATACCACACTGATAATGGTGATATATTCATTTTTAAAGCTGTAAAGTTAATGTGGTCTCTAGTCCTAGATTTGTGGTGTGTACCTGTGTGTCCATGTGCAGGGAAGGGACAGTGATTTGATGGTTATGGGGAGTGTGTCTTGATGTGTGTGCAGGGGTGAATATTGCTAAATTATTAACAGCTTTTCATTTAGGGGTGAGTCATGTGATGGATGGCCTAATCAAAACAACGAAGGAACGAAGATGCAAGCTTTGTCAAGTGATGAAGTGCACAGGTTTTGTATCTAGTTTTTAATCAGGTGTTGTAAAATTTGTGCATGGCTTTTTTTGTTGTTGCTTAGTAGAGGAGAAAAGATGAGGGGGAGAAAAACAACTCAGCTTTCCTATCCAGTCTTTTCAGAGGTGCATAGTTTGGAGTAAAAATTTGACTGGCTGAACCTATTGAAAAGACCCTGTCCTTCATAATATTCACCCCTTCCTGCAATCCTCCATCTAGAGGAACTACATTGTTGTACTCTAGTAATTCACTGTGATTTATAACAACCCAGTGATGTCATTCTATTGTGCACTTTTGTCAAAACACTTACGTGACTTTAATAAACATAGTAAACTTGCTGACTGCACCAGAAGTCTATTAGTAATTTATATATTGCATGACATTTTCTATTTGAGTTTGTGACATGTAGAATCATTTCTAATTTCATGGCAATTGGCAGTCCTAATAGCTCAGCTAATTTGAAACTAACAATCTTGCTGTGTAAAAGGAAAAATGGTATTTGTGTTCAGTAAATGTTTGAAAAAACTACCTTGAAGTTTGTGTCTTTATTGTTCAATGTGAGGTGATCTTTTCGTGCAGTTCATTAAAAAAAAAGTTGTTGAAGGTATACATGTGTATGGAAAAAATTCAGATATTAAAGTTCCCTTCTCAACTCTTCCCTGTTCCCGTTTGGACTCTACCGAGGCAATCATATTTTTTGAGTAGCTTCCCAGAATTTCTCTGTGCATATATGTAATACTTCTTTACATTTGAAAATGCAGATGAAATTCTTTTTGGTTTCATGTATCCAGCATTTTTCCATTTCTAAAATTAAATGTTTTTTTTTGTAAAAACCAGTTCATTGCATTTAATTCTGTGGGTGGACTTAACATTTATTTAACCAGATCTTTACTGATGGACTTTTTAGGTTTTCAGTTTTGGGTATTTTAAATAATGCTGTAGTGGACATCCTTGTATGTAATATTAATTCAACAAATTCATTCCTAGCCCTGGAACTTCTGGTTTAATGACTGAGTATTTAAAGTCTTGACAAGAGATTATCAAATTGCCTTCCATCTTCGTGTCCTTTATTGACATAAGATATTAGCTTATCTATTTTTGCCAGGGAAACTTACCAAAAATAGTATTTTGTGATTTTGATTTGTGTTCTTTTATTATTAATGAGGCTGGACACTTTTTAAATTACTGACCATTTACATTTCCTTTGCTTATATTTGGATTGTGGTCTTTTTCTTACTATTTTTTTAGAAATTCTCTGGAGGTTTAAGGAAAATTTTTTGTCATTGAACAGTTTTTAGTTTTGCTTTTTAACATGATAGTTTTTGTATTAGAAATTTATATTTTTATGTAGTCAAATTTATCATTTGTTTTATGGATTCTGAGTTTTGTATCCTGCTTGTCAATTGGGATAATATTATCTAGCTTGGACTTTGATGAGCAAATAGATGTAATTAAAATATTTAATATGGTGCTTGCCATATTCAGGTGTCTAGTAAAAATATGGTGCTTGCCATATTCAGGTGTCTAGTAAATGTTAAGTATTCTTAGATGGACTAGTGTTCATTTGTCTTTTTTTTTTTTTTTTTTTGAGTGGGGATAATTTTTTTTTCCACTAGGGTATGTTTATTTCTCCAGATAAACATTGGTGTCATTTGATCATGTTATGAGATGATTTTGTTTAGCATTGAATCAATAGATTGGACTCAGTAGATTAGGGAGACTGGACATCTCCATAGTTCTGAGTCTTTTCTTTTTTTAAAATATTTTTTTTTTAGTTTTAGGTGGACACAATATCTTTATTTTTATGTGGTACTGAGAATCGAACCCAGTGCCTCACGCATGCTAGGCAAGTGTGCTACCACTTGAGCCACATCCCCAGCCCTAGTTCTGAGTCTTTTCATTAAAAATAAAGATATGTCCATTTGGTCAAGTATTTTTTAATGTGTCACTCTGTCCAGAAATTTTAAAGTTTTATTTTTAATGAAAGTCTTACAAATGCCTTCCATTTATTACCATTGGGTTTGTTTTTTTATATTGTTACATATACTTAGAAATTTTAATGTTTTTACAAAGCCACTTTAACGTGGCTTTATTTACACTTAAATTACACATGTAATGTAGGTTTGTTGTCAGCTAGGTGACCCTTTTTGAAATTTGATTTTCAATTTTTCCTCAATTTTTATAAATAAAAATTTACAGTGTATTTTATTCTGGCATGGGCCACCTTTAGAACACATTGAGTTGCCACATGTTCTTTGATGTCGTTCCAGGGTGATAAAAGCAAGGAACACATGAGACTGATTAGGATGGATGAGTCTGTCAAGGAATGGTGCCCTCCTTTTCTAATAATTTTCTGCTCCTACCCTACTTTGATCCTCATGAGTTTGCTAGGTACAGTTTATCCCATATCTTACTGAGAAGTTTCAGCGCCCAGGTGCATGGCTCCTGACCTTCACTATACCAGCAAAGCTCCTCCGCTCCTGTTTCAGTTTCTGTTTTGGAACATGCTGTCCTACTTTAGCATGATGTCAAACCTAATAGAATAACCTGACACAGAAGCACTGTGCAGATTATATTGTGGTTGGCTACAGTTGACCACCCCGTGACAAGATGCTGATGTAATTTGGGAATTTTTTTAAAAATATATTTTTAGATATAAATGGACACAATACCTTTATTTATTTATTTTTATGTGGTGCTGAGGATTGAACCCAGTGCCTGGTACATGTGAGGCAAGTGTTACACCACTGAGCTACAGCCCCAGCCCCTGGGGATGTTTTTTAATGGTAAGAAGCAGTGCAAAATAAAGAACTGGCACCACATTAACTGAAGCAAAGACCAAGGCAAGTGTGTGTGGAATGAAACAGGATCCTTCACTGCTAATGGCTGTAATAATTCACCCCAGGCATATCTGCCTGCAGGGAGACCTGAGTACCTCCAATCTGGGTGCAGTGAGTCATCATGCCAGAAAAGAGTGTGATTAAGCCCCCTGTTTCTGTTGCAGATTGTTTGGCATCCTGGGGCATGAAGCCAGGGGATTGACCCTAGTCTTGTGTTTTATTCTGGGAGAGTGTGGTGGCTAATTGCTCTTGAATGTCAAAGGAGGAAGCCATTTATCCCATAAAGGTCTAGGGAAGGAGAGATCCACACTATCTCCCAGCAGCTCTCATGTCCCAGGGTGAGATTCCTTGCACCTTTATGCTATTAGCATTTTGCCCCTTCTACCTTGTACCAGCCTTGTGAGGAAATGCCACCTTCTTTAACAGCAGTAAAACACAAGAAACTACTGTTTGCACTGGTTGGATTTTTGCTGTTATGATGCCACCAAGATAGGTCCAAGCACAGCTGAACATCAGCTGAGATAGGCTATGTAAGAAATGACATTGAAGAACAAGGGATAACAATATTATGGCTCTACGTCATTGGCTCTTAAGTTTAACATGCTTAGATTTGCCTCAGAAATGGGAATTGTGAGGTCTGGGGGGAAATGCTAGTCTGTGGTCCTGATTGAGGTGGCTCTGGGGCCACCCTTGGAGAAGCTCAGCTCTGACTAATCTGCTTTCTGAGACAGCCCTCAGCCTGCATGCCCATCCCACCTAATGCCACAGAGAAGAAACACTTGGCTGAATTTCTCCTCGCCAGCTCAGTGGGCCAGAACTGAGGGATTTCCTAATAGACACGCACTTCCCTTGGAGCCTGTGGAGAGGCCTCTTGGATCTACCAAGGCCTGCCCTTCAGTTTCTATGTCTTCTCAGAGAACTGGCCCTGTCTATGTGGCTGTCTCTGGGCAGGGTCCTACAGGTGCTCCAGGTCAGAGTCTTACCTTGACATCATCAGGGACATCTTTCCCACCTCATTTCCCAACTTGGAGGTCTGTTTCTACCAGACAACCAGACTAGAACTTGGAAATCCTGATGATCTATGGGCCAAATTCCAAAACCACCCCTCGGTAATTTGGTTTACAAGTCTTGGGACAAGTTCTGAATCCTGGAGTAAACAAATTTGTTTTGTTTTGTTTTGTTTTCCTCCTTTGCACTTCAGTTTGCTACAACTAGCTTGTCCTATAGCCACAGGAGCACAAAGTAGCTTGTTCAAAGTGGTGTCCAGGTTGGGCCAATAATGCCCTTCCATGACTGAACTACTTTTGGCTATATTTCATGGTAGCACAAGGGTTAACCCGCAGCTCCTTCTAAATAATTATTAACTAGCACATAAAACATGGTAGAAAACACCCATCTGTGAGCTGAAATATGAATTTTAGTGGTACTCTGAGGTTGTACTTGGGGCTTCTCGCCTCTAAATGCCAAAATTGTCTTCAGGGACTTCTGTTCAACTCCTTTTGTCAATAGCAAATGTGTCCAAATCCTGCCAGAGCCACTGGGGCTACAAGGACATTGGGAAATGGTAAAATCTGCAACAAATCCCACCCTGGAGACTTGATGTAACTGGAGGGTCTTTCTGATTCCAGACTAGAGCCAGGTTAACCTGAAGGACCTTGACAATGACAGTGTGGTTCCCAGTATTTGTTGCACATAGAAATTCACTTGTGCACATCAATCTCTCAGTTTTTTGAGGAGTGGTGGTGGAGGGTGTATCAGAGATTGAACTCGGGGGCACTCAATTACTGAGTCATATTCCCAGCCCTATTCTTTATTTAGAGACAGGTTCTCACAGAGTTGCTTAGCACCTCATCGTTGCTGAGGCTGGCTTTGAACTCCTGTCCCAGCCTCCTAAACTGCCGGAATTACAGATGTGCGCCACTGCGCCTGGCTTCCACCTCTCACTTCTTCATTTGCTAGCCTGTATGTTCACTTGCCTGTTGGGCCCAACTTTCTGCACAAAGTTACTTGAAGTTTGAAACAAATAGGCGTGATGCTTCGGCCCCCTCCCAGCCAGTTAAATCTGAATCCTGAGGGGCTGGAGAGCCCCCCCCCACCCCAGGGAATTGCAGTGTCCAGCCATGGAAGAGCACAAGGCCTTGCCCCTTCTTACACATCTTTGCCTGCCCTGCCATGCACTCCCAGGGACAGCCTTGGACATTTCTACGTCAGAGTGAATAGGTGTAGAGAGGGAGAACTGATAAGAGAAAGGAGAAAAAGGAGCCGCAGTGCAGGGGCTAAAGGCCTTCAAGGTGCAAGCCTCCCAGGCCCTGCAGCCTTTGGCCATCTGGCTGTCGTGAGGCCTGGGAAGTATGGAGGGAGAGACCCGGCCTCCCTCTCTGATGGCCTTTGGGCTACAGCTGACTTGCAGAGTAGTTTTGTTTGGCCTGCAGTGTGGTTGCACGTGATGTTTGAAAGAAGACCCGCTGCTAAATCAAATGGGGCTCTTTTGAGTGTGGGTTCATCAGTTCCTTTTTGTCAGGTTACCCCATAAGAGTGATGAGTGACAGGGAGTATGATTTAATGTTTCTTTTATTCTGGAAGGAAAAATGGGGTTTGCTATTCAGGTTTTATTTTCACCACTTGTTGCTCATCTGGCCCTCTGAGGCTGGACTAGGGCGAGTGGCTGGGCTAAGGTGAGTGGCCAGGCAGATAGCCCTCCCAGATTCCATCTTGCTTCTGCTCTGGAATCTAGGGTGTCTCTTCTCTGGTTCTGAGTGTCCTCAGTAATGAGGAAGTAAGGTTCTGTTTGTTGGGATTCCAAGGAATGAATGATGCAAGAATAGAATGGAGACACCTTGGTTTAAGAGCAGCCTGTGTGTGAGAAAACAGGGTTGGGCTGTGGGAGGATCACTGCTGGAGCCCCAGGCTGGAGAGGGCCGGGAGTCCTGGGAGCCCCAGGAGAAGAGCTGGGACTAAGGGGTTGGCACTACAGTGAAACTTGTGGGTTCTAATCATCCACCCTGGCCAAAGACGGAATGGGTGATCTTAGGAGGGAGGAAGGATCCCTGGCAGTGCCCCACTGTGGAGCTGTCATGCAGACAGGGGCCAGGTGGCCCCATGGAAGGCATGCTGCAGGGAGCCTGCAGTGGGCAAGACCATCCCCACACTTAGCACCATGTGAGCCATCTCCCTCCTTGTTAAAGCAGCTGTGGCTCACCTGGACACACTGCCGCAGAACGCAATGTCAGTGCCTCACTTGTTTCTAAACACTTTTAATTTCTTAAAAATATTGACAGTCAAGGTCGCACTTATGCACAAGGGAGCAGGTGCCTTTGATGTATCCCCGTTTTATTTCTACCTTGAAAAAGGTTAAGGCATAAATTACTCTGCTGGGCACCCGGCATGCCCCTTGTCCTTGGGGTGCCATCATTGGTCTGACACTGGTTCAGGGGGTCGGTGGGCAAGATGTTTGCCACCAAAGCTGCACAGGCCCTGAGGGTCCTTGCACGAGCTTTATTCAGTGCATTCCAGAGAGGACCCCTCCACAGCCCGGCTGAACCCTTCTCCGGGGCAGTGGTGGGAGACGGGAGGGGTGGGAAGTTGTGAGCGAGCGTGTGTGTGTGTGTGTGTGTGTGTGTGTGTGTGTGTGTAGGGGTGATGCAGGGAGGGGTGCCCTACCCTTCCCCCTCTACTAGGCTGCAGCTGCAGCTGGAAGACAAGTGGGAACGAGGAGCCCAAGGGATTGCGCCATCCGCACACTTCCTGTGAGGTACCTAGGAACAAAAGCAGCTGGGCAGAGGCAGCCAGGAGGGCAGGAGGCCGAGAGCCACCGACTGGCAGCTGGGTGGCACAGCGATGCACACAGGTGGCTGATGTCGCCCAGCATACTGAGTCCCTCCTGCTCATCTGGTTCAGTTTCCTCACCCGAGCATCTTTCTTTATCCCTGGCCTGCCGCTGTCATCTTCATGGGTTCAGGTTCATTCATGGAGAGTTTGGGGGCCTGTCTGTGGGGCAGACGGTGGTGTGACTTCGGAGCCAGGGCTTGGGTGAGGGGTGGCAGGGCCTCCTGGCGTACGGGTCTGCCGTGCTATGGGGTCCTTTGGGAAGTAGAGGCCTGGGTCGGGGACGGAGTGGCTGTATTTACAGTCTTCCTCCGTGGGTCTCTCAGTGGGCATGATTGCAAGTTCCTAGCACCATGATGGCTGGGGCGGCAAATCCTCCATGTAGCCTGGGGGAGGCCTCGGGTGGGCCTCGGAGGCTCCCTTCAAATCCCAGGGATCTGAACTGGAGGTGTCTCGGCCTCCCACGGGGCGATTCCTCTTAGCACCACTTGAGTTCCATCCCAGGAGTGGGCGCCTTCGCTTGGGAGACGAGGTCAAGTACAAAGCCAGCTGGCGTCCTCTCCGCTCCGCTCGGTGGGCCACAGGCCTGGGCTTGCACAGCCCTGCACTGGAATCTGGCCCCCGGCAATTTGAAGCCTCCTCTGGAGCCTCACTCCATCACTTTGGGGCTGGGGTCCAGGCCAGGCTCCCTCTTGCGCTTGGCATTTTTAAAGAAGCCAAGCTGTGGTGAGGCAAAGGGAGAAGTCTCAGGGTGGACAAGGCCTGTCTCTCCTGCCGCCCCTCCCCCAACCCTTGTGGGGTCTCCTCTCAGGGCTTCCCTGAATACCCCAGCTCACTCAGCACCCTCACCACCAGAATGGCTCTGTGGACTAGAGCAACGTGGATGAGCAGGATGCAAGAAGTCATGCTGGCTCCCACCATCTTCCTGGGTGACTCTGCCCTGGTTACTATCCCTCTCTGGGCCTCCTCACTTTATCAGTAGTAACAAGAGGAGGTTGAGACTGGGGTTCTTAACCAGAAGTTCAGAAGTGGAGAAGGGTTTGGTGAGTTTGTTAACAGCCTACACTGTTGGAATCCTGTGCAGTTGTGAACTTGCTCTTTAATTTTTTTTCCTGATAAGAGGAACCCCAGTTTTCATCAGCTTCTCAAAGGGTCCTATACAATCAAGGGTTACAGCCACAGTCTGGGTGCCCTCTGCTGGCCTTAAGCAGTGTGGCTGCTGTGGGGAGGGTCTGGGCGCTACGGCCACAGGCAAGCTGTAGGAGGAGGCCCGTGGCTGTCAGCTCTCATGGAGAGCAGCCTATGGCAGTGACCACAGGGCCCAGACCGAGAGCCAGGATAGGCCAGGATGCTCCTGTGTCCCTGCCCTGCAGGTCTCACCTTCCAGAGTGCCAGGACGAGCAGGGCCAACAGCAGGAGGCCCCCCAGCGTGCTGCCCACGATGATCCAGATGGGGACCTGGGAGTCCTCTTGCTTGGAGATCTCAAACGTGACCTGCGAGGGAGGGGGAGCCAGGTCCACAGTGTCACCGCTCTGGGACTGGGTGGCAGCCCTGTGCAGGGCAGGCGTCAGCAGACACCTGGAGGGGACTGTATCCCTTCCTCAGGGAGGCGCTGGAGGGATGGCAGGCGTAGCTGGCAGTGCCTGCAGCCACCAGCCCCTACAGTGGGCACCAGCGATAGGTGGCCCATGGCAGGCTGCCTCCGGGAGTCGCTTTCTGCTTCTCCCGCTCTGGCCACCCACTCTCCCTGGATTCTGCCACATGGGCTGCTCCTTTTCCATCCTCTCTGCCACTTCCTCACTGTCTGCCAAACATCCCAGGGTTACCCCATGCCATATCTCCTCCTTTCCTGTGGTCACTCCCCAGGGGACCCAGGGCTGCCTTCTGGGGCATCATAGGCAGGGTTGGGGCCCACAACACTTTTAGGGGCCCGGGAAATTTTTACTTGCCTTAAAAATTAGAATTAAAAACATTAAGACACTTTAACCTGGATTATATTCATTCTTTTCATACCAACAAGTTGAAAAGTAAGAATTTATTTGTTTATTAATGTTTTAGTGGAGGAAGGGCCCCCAAGGCAAAAGTGGCCAGGGCCGTGGAAATCACAGAGCAACCCTGGGACTCACTGGCTTTCACTGTAACTGGTGACCACGTTCACGTTTCCATCTTCTGCCTGGCCCCTCCACTGAGTCCCTGACGTGTCCATCAGTCTCCGTGGCACACCTGGCAGCTTCCACAGGCCCCCGACCTAGCTCCTGACCCAGCTCCTGACCCTGCTGTTCACCCCAGACCTGCTCCTTTGGCATCTGTCTCACCAAAGCCAATGGCAGCATTGTCCGCCTCTTACTACCCTCAGGCCAGAGACCTCTCCTCCTAGTGGAGCTCACTTTCACACCCACATGACTCCCTCAGCAGGATTTCCTTAGAAACACTCTGAATGTGGCCGCCCCTCCCCACCTCCCGGGCTGCCCCTGGGTCTGAGCCAGTCTCTCCCTGGAGTCTGCGATGGTGACCTAACTGCCCCCCTGCTCTGCCCATGCTGAGCACAATGGCCAGGGGGATGCTTTCAATCAGAAAGGAGACTTAGCTTCTGCTCAGAGTCCCCTGTCACTCAGATGGAGGGAGGAAGGCCTTGTGCTGGCCCTTAGGCTCCCACTCCCTGGCCCTGCCATCTCGCAGGCCTTGTCTGCAGCACCACGCCAGCCCCCCACCCGCCACTTGGCTTCTGACTGCCCATGTGCCCCTGTGGGGCCACACCACTGCTGTGCCCTCTGCCTGCAAGGCGTCCCCACTCAATGCCCGGGACAGTGGCTAGAACATGGTAGGAGCTCAGGAAACCCGTGGGGGGTCCACCTGCAACAGCCTGGGAGAGCCCTCCGTGGCCACCAACTCCCTAGTCAGCCTGAGGCAGCCCTGCTCCCCTTCCTGAACTCGCAGCTTCAGTTTCTGTGTCTGAAAAGTTGGGGTGCGAGGCGGGCCTCATGGGGTGGTGAGGAGTGAGTCAGACTCTGTGCTGTCTGCCATGGTGCTGGGCCCATCTCGGGCTCTGCATATGGTCGGTCCCTTGTAAGATCTTTTTCTGTCCCTGCAGGCTGGGACCTTGTTCTACCTCCCCACCTGCCTTGGGTCTAGTGTTGGTGCTCAATTTGGAGGTTGCTGGATTTCTACAAGAGAAGTGAGGTGTCTAGAGAGTCTAAGAGGGATTTTTTTTGGAAGGCTGGGAGATGGAAGAGGTCCCCTAACAGAACCATGATGTGAGAGGGGTGGTGTGTCTGTGTGGGAAGGGGGCTTGCCACACCTCCTCTCTCTCGAAAAATTCTAACATCTTTCAGGAGTCAGTTCAAAGGGACCATCCCCAGGACATTCCTGGCCCTGACACTTCCTCCAACGTCCAAGCTTCCCCACATTGTCCCACACTTGGTGGTCACTATGCTCTTGTCTGCCTAATTCACCTCTATCCTCTGCCTGGCGGGAGCTGTAGAAGGGGCACCCAACACAGGCCAGATGGAGGAAGAACAGGGGGAGGCTGGGTGGGTGCTGGCTCCCTGGGGAGGAAAGCCTGGCAGTGACCGCAGGCCTGAGGCCAGAGCTGAGGTGCTGCTGTGTCCCTGCCCTGGGGGCCTGGCCTTCCACAGCTCCCCACTGTGCCTTTGGGTGGGTCCCCACTCCTCACGGCTTCTGGGCTTGGCCCTGCTGCCCCTCGGCCTGCTGTGCCCCACTCTGATTGGGGCTGATGTCCGTTGGCCTCCTCCAGACCTTGCCTGTCCTGCAGGTCCCTGGCTCCTGGGGCAGGGTGGAGTTTACTCCTCCTGTGTCTGGGGACTCTTGCCCAGAGCCCAGGCTGGTGATTCTGGGATGTGGCCAGTGGAAGGCAGCAGAGTCCCACGCCCGGCTGCCCCATCTGTTTCTGCAGAACTGGGCAGTCCCAACTTTCCCAGTCCCAGAGAGGATCTATCTCATCGACCTTGCCCCTTTCCTGGACCCTGACTGAAGCTAGTGTGATCTGTAACAATCTGATTTTATCTTTTTTTTTTTTTTTAAGAGCCCAAGTACTGAGACGTCTTGCATCTCTTAGTCTTTACAACTGCAGTTCACACCAGGCTCCTGACACCCAGACACCCAGGCTGCTCGCAGATCATTAGAACTGAGGTGCCGGCAGCTGGAGAGGAGAGGCACTGGGCACCTGCCCACTTCTGTCCCTCCCCACCCTGCCTGAAGGATTATTCCTATTGCTTTTTTTCTCTGCTTAGCCTGCCCATCTTTCTCTTAGGAGAACCTGGGGCACGGTAGCCCTTTCCAAGCCTGGGGGGCCCAAGCCCAGGTCTGCTGGGTTCCCAGGGGCTCACCTGGCGGCTGGGGTCCTCCTCACGGAAGATGAAGGGACTGTGGAACTGCCTTTGCAAGGCTGCGTTGATTATGATCTTCACCGACCTGTACTTGAGCTGTAGTCATAGGCAGAGGCCTAGTCAGGGCTGGTTCAGAAGCTTCTGTCCTGCCCCTCCTGGGCAGCCCTGGGGGGAGACCTGCCAACCTCCGCCCGTTCCCTCCCTTCCCTGCAGCCTTGCCCAGAGGCCCACTCACTGCTTTGAGGGACCTCAACCAGAGGTTCCCCAGCAGATGGAAGTTAATTTCCTGATTGGGGGCCAGCCTCACGTTGCAGTTAATGGAGACCACGTCCGAGTTGCTGTGATTCTGAAAGAGAAGATGGGTCTGGTGGGAGCAGCAAGGCTACAGGGAGCAGGGGAGGCAGCTGGCTGGCTGTGACCTGGCGTGCCACCAGGGGCTTGGGCCACCATGCGGTTCCACCAATAGGGGCTTCGCTTCTGGGTGAGGGCGTGGCAGAGGGGTGGGTGTGGGGCACATAGGCTGGGGTCCAGGCTCCCCGGAAGACACACTGGGGTTGGCATATCTGATGCTCCTCTGAAGTCATGCACCGTGACCAGACTGGGTGTGTTCCAGGAACAGAACTTGAACATTAAGGAATCTGTAAATACCTTTGCCATATAAACAGATTCAACGAAAAACAATCTGATCAATGCAACAGGTACAAAAATAGTATTTTAGGAAATCCAAGTTCTGTTCATGATAAAAACTCCCGGGGAACTTCCTGGATCATGTGTGTGTGTGTGTGTGTGTGTGTGTGTGTGTGATGCTGGGGATTGAACCCAGGGCCTTGTGCATGTGAGGCAAGCATTCTACCAACTGAGCTATAGCCCTAGCCTTCAATGCACTCTTTTTAAATGTACTGCATTTTATTTACATTTGTATGCTGAATACTTTACACATGAGACAGGTTTCTCTGTTGAAGACTACCCTCAAGTTCAGCCCTCCCCATCTGCCAAGAACGATTACTGCCATGGATTTGGTGTGCATTCTGCAGACTCTCTTTCTATCAGGAACGCATGGAAGAGAGTGAGAAGCAGCCCTAAAAGGCTCCACAGGCTGTGGCTGGTGTTCAGACAGTTTCTCCAACTGCCAGACGACATGCTCCATACTTGCTCCTTGTTCTCCCAACCCCTCTGGTCTCTATCAAATTTTTTTTTTTTTTAGTGCTGACAATTGAACCTAGGGTCTTTAACATGTGAGTCAGGTGCTCAGGAACAAAACGCCCCTGGAGCAGGGTGGCACTCCTCTAGCCCAGCCCCCTGGCTCTTGGTTTGGGGCCACTCACCAGTTGTGGGGTACGACTCAAGTCTTCCTCCATTGGGACTGGCCGATACTCGGTGCTGTTCCCCCAGACGTTGCAGGACGTGTTCACCTGCGCGGAGGACACGGGTACACATGCACACACGCACTCCCCCGAGCCTCGCGGCCACTCTGGCAGACCCAGTCTCCCAGGATGCTTCATTTCTCTTCTGCCCAGGGAAGGCCCAGCTGCCCTGGTCCTGGGAGAAGGAGCTGAGGTCTGGGGACATGGGGACATGCCTAGGGACTATGTCCACCTCCTTCTGACCCCCTCCCCCTGAGCCAGCTCCCAGAGCGTGTGGTACCTGGTCAGTGAGAAAGTCCCTCAGCATCAGCAGGCGGTTGCCACCTCTGGTGGCGACGGGAACAGTGATCTTCATCATCACCCCATGGATGGGGAAAAAGCCCAGGTTCTGAATCTGTGGCAGAAGCAGCAGCAGTTGAGGGAGGGGAGGAAGAGGCCCACAGGGCCAGCAGCCCCGGCTGCCCCCAGCCCATCTGGGGCGGGACCACTGCCTGGAGGTTTTCACTGTGGAAGCTACAGAGCTTGGCCAGAGGGGGGCCGGGCTGCGAGGACCACAGTGCAGGAGGGCTGACGGGGCCGGGCCCAGGGGGCTGAGACCAGGGACCCCTTCCAGACTCAACCCCTCGTGGCTCAGGGGATTTTGTTAAGGCAGGAATGGAGACGGTGACAGCCATTACTGTATTACGAGAGATAACTCCTGATCAAGGCAGGATATAAACGTGTGATAGTTGGCATCCTGGCCCCAACACATCCAGGGCCCGAGCAGCGGTGGTTACAGGCAGGGCTTTGGAATCAGAGAGACGGGGAGTGCCACCCCAAGGAGGAGCTGTGTGGCCCTGGGCAAGTCACTGATCCTCTCCTGGGCAAGCCAGGCAGAGTTCAGGGTGTCTGCAGCCCCGATTCCCACTGTCAGCTGCCCCCAGCTCCTGTACTGTTGAAGGAGAAGTTGACAGACTCATTTCAGGGCAAGGAAGATTGGGGACACTGTAGCAGAGGCCGCTAAGCTGCTTCTAGCCAGCTTCCTCTCAGCTAGATTGTAATGTTCTGCACAAGGAGACACACTGGAGTGTGGGGAACTGCCAGGGAAGTTTTTTAATAGGGAGGGGCCGTGCTCTTTCCCTTTCTTTCTTCCTGCTGCCTGGAACGAGAATGGAATGATTGCAATTGCAGCCATTTTGTACCCCAAGGTGAATTTGAGGCTGGTATCCCATGCTGAGGGTGGCGAGACAAAAACCCAATCCTGGATGACTCTGTGAAGTCATGACTCTGGACTTCTTTTATGGGAGGGCATCAGTCCTGATGTGCTTAAACCACTGCTTTTTTAAAAAAAATTAAAAAAATCTCTGGCAGACACAGTTCATTTCACTGATGCCCCCGGCCCCGCCCCCACCAGCCTGAATGTTTTTTGGATGAAGACTCAGAAGCCCCGAGAGGGCAAGTAACTTGCCAAAAGTCGTGCAATGAGTAGGTGGCAGGGCTCAGGCTGGGCTCCAGCCATTAGTGATGATTCCAGATTCCTCCCCCTCCCCCATGCATGGGGGGTTGGGTGTCCTGAGCTCCTGCCCTTCAATCTCCACGGGGCGTCCCCCAGCCTTACCTTGAAAACACAGTGGAAGGGAGGCCCGGTACCATCATAGCTGTCCAGTGAGCTGTTGGCCTTGACCTCGTAGTGGCTCAAGCTGCTGCTCCTGCAGAGACAGGAAGGACCACCATGAGCAGCCTGTGTCGGCTTGATGGACAAAGGAATGGAGAGGGTGTGGGCCTGTGCTGCCTCCCCCAGACCACAAATGCTGCATTTCCTCTTTTTTTATTGATACTGGGGATTGAACGTAGGGGTGCTTAACCTCTGAGCCACATTCCCAGCCCTTTTCTATATTTTATTTAGTGACAGGGTCTCATTGAGTTGCTTAGGGCCTTGCTAAGTTGCTGAGGCTGGCTTTGAACTTGCAATCCTCCTGCCTCGGCCTCCCGAGCTGCTGGATTACACCACCAGCACCCGTCCACATTTCCGCTTCTGTCCCCTGGAATGCTGCCTTGAGAAGGGTCCTGAGGTTCAGCAAGAGTAAGTGCTGCGATCAGCTAGCTGTGGCCTCGGTGGGCACCACTCAGAGAGCTGGTACCTGCCATCCCTGCCCCTCTTCTCCACCTGGGGCCGTGGCCTCTGGTGAGCACCACCCTGCCCACTGTGTGCCCTCTCTGGGGCTGGAAGTCCCCCTTCCGCCCTGAGGGTGCTGTGTCCTGTCTTCTCTGTCTGCCAGATGGGCTGGTGGGTGGCAAGGTGGGTGGGGACAGTGTGGCCTGTGGGGGGGTCTTTCCTCAGTGGCATTGCTTAAAATTACTTTGGAAATGATAAAAGCAGACTGACTTTTAGTTGGGCTTTAAAATTCTGTTTTTAGCTTCCCTACAGACAGGGTACCCACCCGACAGGGCCTGTGCTGGGGAGCCTCTCTGCCCACCACCCTGCGCCTGCTGGGAGCTCTGGGGAGGGGGCCAGGCCTGACACTCCTCCTTCCTCTCACCGGACACCCCTCCCACCATGGACGAGGGGCTGTACTTCCTGACCCACCAGGGACACACTTGGCTCTTTGTTGCCCATGTCCGTTGGTACTGGGGCCCAGAGGTGCCCTCTGGGGTGGGGACATGGCCCACCTGGTGAAGAGGACGTCGGCCTCGTACTTGAGGTGGAGGCGCATCAGGGCCGCGTTGTCTTCCTTGGTGCTGTCCTGCTCATCACTGTCACTATGGGGACACTCAGGTCAGAAGGAGCCTGCCCTCCATCCTGCTCTGCCGGTCCCTGCATCCCCACAGCAGGAGGGACCTGAGGCAGACCCAGGGGGACACGAATGGCTTACCCAGGGGATGTGCACCGGGCCAGGCTCAGGAGGGAGCCGGCTCCTTCCCAGGGGAGAAAGGCCAGGGAAACCAGAATGTGGAGGCCAGCCTTCCCCGACGCCTCCCAAGGGACGCACAGGTGTGGGGTTGGGGAGGACCCTGGGCCGGAGTACAGGTGGGGGCAGTGTGGGGCTGGGCCCTGCCTGCAAGGCCTCCTCTTTGTGGAACTGCCCACTACTGCTCAGGGCTGCGGGCAGGAAGGATAGTGGGGTTCACGTGGAGTTGGTCCCTGATCCCCAAATGCCTGGTGTAGGGTGCAGGTGCTGCTCAGAGTCACGTGGAGGGAGGTGGCCACCATGTCCCCAACAGCCTAGCATCATCTGCTACCAGGGCAGATGCAGTGGGCACCAGCGTCTGGCCCCGCTTGTCCTGAGCGCTGCTTTTCTCCTGTGCAAGCTCGGCCCCGGGCTGGGGGTCTAGTTAAACCTCTGATACGCAGACACTCTGCCCTGCCTCCCTCCACTCCCCCAGGAGGAGAGAGGGAAGAGGCCGAGGAGGCCTGGGAGTACCAAGGTCTTGCAAACTGCCACACGGGGCGGGCAAAGCCAGCAGGAGACGAGAACATGCTGGTGGGCTGGTGTGGGCCGCCCAGTCCCCATGCCCTGGCCTGTGTGTGTGTGCGAGTGTGTGCACGCCTGCTGGAGCACTGGGGCTTGGGTGGCCTCGAGTACTTATTTCTCAGCTAAGGATCTTGGCTATTTCTGAGGCTCCAGAGTGCACAGAATTCCTGCCTCCCTCCTGACACAGTTTACTACTGTCACCGGGTGATTCATGGTGTCAACCTATAGCAGGCCACCTCAGGGAGGCCTGGGGGGCAGACAGACCCATACAGAGTAAGAAGAGTTCTCTTAAAAATGAAACAAATTTCAAAGGGAAAGAGGCAGCTACATGCTATGTGTTGTTGGGAAATCCACTCAACCTCTCTGAGCCTCTCTTTTCTTAATTATAATTTGGAGGGTGTGGTAGAGAATAGCTCCTGCTTTGTTGAGATTAAGGGACTTCTGTGAGGAATGACATAATGTACAGTGCTTTAGAACTATAGTTGTTGTGGTTTTTTTTTTTAGTTTTTTTGTACTGGGGTTTGAACCCAGGGGCACTCTACAACTAATCTACATCCCCAGCCTTTTTATTTGATTTTGAGACCCTATGGGGTCTTGCTAAGTTGTGGAGGTTGGCCTTGAATTTGTAATCCTCTTCCCTTGCTTCCTGAGTGCTGGGATTCCAAGTGTGGGCCACTGCTCTTGGCCAGAACTGCAGGGTCTTTAAACACCTCTATCTAAAGGCCAGGGACCAGCATTCCCACCCACATCCAAACCTCCCAAGAATGAAGAGCGGCTGTGCACAGGGAGCAGCTGGCCCACCCTCGCCCCACCCACGGCTTCCCCATGTTGGGGCAGGGCTTGGTGGGATTCAGTGTGGAGAGGGGAGTTCTAGGAGCCAAACAGGGAGCCGGCCTGGGAGGGGCAAGCTGGGAGGAGAGGGAGCAGGCTGGGCCCTGACCTGCCTGAGCTGAGCTGGATCTCCAGGTGGTGCAGGAAGATGGACTTGCTGAATTCGAAATCCAGACGGAAAGCCACCTGCACGGGAGCAGGGCCTGAGCCTGGGCATAGCGGGACCAGGCCTGGCCCACCCCACAGCCCTGGCCCACCCCACAGCCCCTGCCTGTGTCTCGCCCAGCCGTGGGCCAGGCTGGCTGGGAGTGGGCTGGGGAAGGAGGACTGCTGGGCCTGGGATCCTCCTGAACTGGGTTTTCGGCTGGCTGGGGCAGGGTCCTCCCTCCTCTTCCTCCTTGTTTTTAATGAAAGCCAATTAAAAGGTGGCCTGTCCTGCCTCAGACCCTCAGCAGGATTTTCAGGGGGAGGAGGGCCTTGGAGGTGGGGGAGGGGAGCAGCCATGACCACACAGAATGGCGTCAGAGGCTGGCAGGGCACCTGCTCCCTGTCCAGCAGCCCAAGGCCACACTGCTGACCGGGTCCTGGAACTCTCCTTGCCCTTCCCTGGGGGTGGGGTCCTGACTGTGGCCTTGCCACATCTGACCTTAATCCACTAAAATACTTGGGAGCCCCTGCAGACCTCCTACCTGCCAGTCCCACTCTGGTCCCCTCCCCGGCTCTCTGTGCCTCCCCCAGACTCCTCCAGCCTGCCCCAGCCTCAACCTTGGCCTTGGCCTTGAAGAAGGGGTAGCTGACGTTGCAGACTTTCTTGTGCAGTCTCCTCTCCTCGTTCACACACTCGATGCTGCTCTCGGAGTCATCCTGGGTGGGGGGCGAGGCATCAAGGCAGCAGTTAGGCAGGGCCCAAGGTGTGCAGCCACCTGCGCTGCCTCCTGACCACCCGAGAGACCACCGCCCACCCCAAAGCCTGGGGCACAGGCCTTCTGACCACTGCATCCAGGTCTCCAAGGCCAGGGTGCAGCCTGGTTCATGGCCCAGGGCATGATGCAAGAGCCAGCTGTGCTTGGTGGACAGGTGCCGAGATGGGCAGGTGCTCAGGGGCACTTTTGCCCTCCCTCTGTATCAGCTGGATGTCCCACTGCAGGCAGGACACGGAGGCCCAGAGACAGGAAGCACCTAGGCCAGCCTGCTGGACCACTATGTGGGTGGGGTTTGCAGCCAACTTGAAGACTCTGCTTTGGCCACCTTTAAGGGAGGCCGCTCTGTGCGCTCTGCTGATCCTGCTGCCTTCCAGCTCCGCGGTCCTTGGAGTGACTGCGAGCTTTCCATCAGGACCAGAAAGGGTCTCTTGGACATGAAATGAGGTTTTGTGGCCTCACATCTTTACAACTCAGAAAGACAGTGAGCGGGCTGCGGATTGACACCTGGGGTGGGGTGGGGCGTGAGGCTTTTGTTGAGGCTCTGTGCCACCTCAGGACTTGGTCCATAGGCCAGGGAGCAAACCTGGGGCCAGCAGACGGGCAGGCACTGGGGAGAGGCAGCGGTTCCACCTGCGACAAAGTCCCCCCAGCACTGTCTCCTCTGGGACTCTGAATAGTGGGTCACTTCCTGGCTGTTGGCCGGTGTGAGCTGGGCCCCACTGGGCCAGCACTGTGTCCCCTGTGCGTGGGAGCAGAGGGAGGGGCTCACAGGTGCTCGGGCTTGGCCACGCACTCTTCGCCACGTCTCTTCCTGCTCATCTGCTAATGAGGATGACGGCACCCACCCAGGCAGTTGTCACAGGATTAAGTGATAAATGCATGGGAAAGCAGAGTCTGGTTCCAGAATGCTGTAGTCACTCGTTCCCTGGCCGCTGCTGTCATGGTGGGTATGGCCAGGGCATATGCGTGCTGTCAGCACACGTCTGTGCAGACTGCGTTGGTCTACACGTCAGTGCGTGTGCCTGGCTATATGCATGTGAATGTATACATAGGTTGGGGTGTGTTCGCGGGCATGTGGTCAGACTAACACATTCATTTATGTCCTGCTGAGAGGGTTGCTTCCTCCACCAGAGCTCCTTGGCTGGATGTGGGGAGACTGGACAGGAGAGCTGAACTTCCACACCCACTGCCACGGTGGGCAAGCCCTTCACAGAACATGGCTTCCACTTCTCTTTGTCTCCGTGTACTTCCAGAAGCCCTTCTGGGCCACAGAAACAAAACTCATGCCTCCCTCCCCAGGGTCGGGACAGGCAGTTACTGGCCTTGTGGAGGGTAGGCCAGGGGGTGCAGGGATGGGGCTTGATTCCCCTTTGGATCCCAATTCCAGACAGACACTAAATCCTAGGGCAGGGAGGGCACTGAGAGACCATCAGACGGCTCCCTGTCACCCCTCTGGGCAGTGGGTGGGGAGTACTGTTGGCCCCAGACCAGGCCCCTGACCAGCATGTGGACGTTGGGGGAGTGGGTGGCTCTGAGCAGTGGTTCTGAGATGGAAGTGAGGACAGAGGTCTGGTGCCTGTCCTGTCCAGTGCTCTCAGACCAGCAAGGTCACAGACTGAGTCTGAGGGAACCTGGGGTTCCCAGCAGCCGCACAACACATCGGTTCCCTTGACACACAGGTCCTGAGGGACTTCCACACACTCAGTCCTGGTCCTGCTCCAGGGACAGATGTGGCCAGGACAGGGTGCTTTCCCTCAGGGGCATTGGGGTTTCAACAGGGCAGCACGAGAGACTGGTGACTTTCTCACTGCACACGCAGGGCTTTGCCAGAGGGCTATGCAGCATGAAGCCCTCCAGGAGACACAGGCTGGAGAGCGCATCAGGAGGCTGGGCCCACCATGGCGTGCAGCTCAGGAGCAGGAGTCCACCCCGCTGCTCACCAGTTCTGTGGTCCTACAGAGGCCCTGTAAGCCCACTCCATGCCTTGGTTTCCTCCTCTGTAAAATGGGGACACAATCTCCCTGCCCACTGTGTTTCCACCCTCTTCTGAGTGTGCCGTGCCCAGTGTGTGCTGTGTTTGCACAGTGCCTGGATGTTACAGGCAGGCAGCAAGTGGCAGGTTGCAAGCAGCAGCAGGGGCTGGTCCTGGGGGAGAGGGCGTCCCTGGCAGGGCCTGGTGCGGGAGGCTTAGTGTACACGGGCAGGCCACGCAGGGAAGGGGCGGTGCTGGTGGGACCAGGTGTGCGGGGTGGGTGGGGGGTCGGGGGTGTTGGCGGGGAGAAGCGCAGGTGTGGCTGGGACGGGCTACTGAAGAGTCTCAAGCTCCTGTGAAAGTGCCGGGAATGATCCGGAGCTTTAAAGTGGGGAGTGAAAGGCTCTGGTTTGTTAGGTGGTGAGACGGACCCTTGGGAAGCCTGGAGGAGAACTGTAGGTGGGCTGTATGGGGGGTGGGCATCCTCCAGATCAGGGCCAGGGACGAGGCTGAAGGTGTTCCTCCCCGTGTGCCCCAGGGCTTGCACGCCCTGATGCCAGAGGCCCCCAGACCCGGCTGTGCACTGAAATTAGCCGGAGAAGCGCCCTGAGGCCAGGCTTCACCCAGGACCAAATCAATGAGACTCCAGAGAAGACCAGGCAGGCCATTTAGGCTCCACAGGTGAGCCTCCTGTGCAGCCAGGACCCGCCGACCTCCCTTCCTGCTTCCCGTCTTTGCCTCGGCCCAGCTGGCGGTGGCTGAGGTCCTACCTTCTGGATCAAGCTGGCAAACTGCAGGTTGGCGGACTGGGAGATGTTGAGCACTGTGCTGTAGGCGTTCTCGCCTCGGTTTTCCAGCGCGGCCTCCACTGCCACCCGGCGGCGTGTGCTCTCAATGATGAAAACCGTGGTGTCGAAGGACAGGGTGTATTTGGAGCAGTCCTGCACAGGCTTCCTCAGCACCTTCTGGCAGTACTCCCTGTGGGAAAGACACCAGGGGTCAGGCAGGTGGAGCAGGGAACCAAAGGGCGGAGCCGAGCTCAGGGTTGATGCAGGGGATGGGCCTGGGGCACTTGCTTGGCTTCTGCCTACTGGAATAGCCACTGGGAAAGGAAGGAAAGCGGATGGCAGGGCTGGAAAGAGCTCACTCTTCAAGACCACCTCCTGCTCCAAAGACCCCTGGATCCCCCCTGATGGGCTGCCTGCTCCTCTGAGCTCAGAGCCTCGTTTGACCTCACTCTCATGCAGCATCTCTAACTAGTCATGTTTCCCTTTTAGCCTTGGGTGCCAGGAAACTCAGAGATAGATGGAAAGATGATCTTGATTACAGCCTAGATGGTTAAAATATTTGCTTCTTCATCTTTCAGTAAAGTTTGGATGTGCTATTTCTATTTATTATGTCTAGCATATACATTTTCTATCTGAATTATCTCATAACTGGATAAAAGTTGAACAAATATTATTGCAAAACACATGTAAATTGTAGCCATGAAATTGTTCATGTTTTTCCTTGTATGCTAGTTTGCATTTCCCCAGGGGATTATGGGCACCCTGCTCAGTTTCTACTAGTCTCCTTAGCATCTTGCCATCAGCAGGATTGGAAAGTCCAGGCATAGATGGACCTGGGGTTGCCCAGTCTGGGGGCTGGAGAACAAGTACCCAGAAGTGAATCCCCTGATTCTATGCTCCATCAGTTTTGTAGTTTGGGCCCAAACTATAAAGTTTAAAGAGATTAGGGTAGACAGCAGCACTCATTTTAACAGAACAGGTGACTGAGGCCCGCAGAGGGGGGACTTGACTGAGCTCACATAGGGGTTGGAAGCAGAGCCTGGTGAGAACCAGGCCCCAAGTTTAGTGTCTGGAAAGACAATCACGGCCTGTGACAAAGGTATGCAGGGAACAGTCCAGGGCCCCTTGACCCCAGGGTCAGCAGCAGGGCCGGGGCAGGGTGTGTGTGTGGGGCAACTCACATGGCTGTGGGCAGGTCACTCCGAGCGTCCAGCACGAGGTCAGGGACACAGTGTTCGTCTTCGTTGCAGCCATTCCAGAAAGGCACCTGGGCCAGAAAAAGCCAGTTGTGGGGGCTGGAGAGGGACCCCCAGCGTCCAGCCCTCAAAGTCATGGCACAGCAGTGGTCTGTGCACTGGACATGGCTGGGTCTGCTGTGCCCTTTCCCCAGGCCCCACACTGCTGGCCTGGTCAGTAGTTACCAATCCTGTGGTTCGTGTAGGGAAAGGCATTTGGTACTGAGGACACAGGATGAGGAAGAAAGAGCTTCCGCCCTCAGCTCCTGGGGAAGACGGGTGCATGAACAACTATAGAGTAAATGTGCAGAAAACCAACCAAATACAACAAAATATGAGGAATAGAAACAGCAAAAGGGAGAATTAGTTACTTTGGCCTGTAGGTGTTCAGAGAAGGCTTCAGAAGTGACAATGGGTCAGAGTTCTAAATGATGACTGAGTTCACTGAAAGGACCAGGAGAGCAAGAAGTCAAGAGAGAGGATGAGTCTGTGCAAAGGTCCTGAGGCAGGAGTGCCTGGGAAATGACAGGTGGTTAGTTCGTGTTGCTATAATAAGAGACACTTGGATGGAGGAAAGGAAGAGATGAGCAGGGGGTAGTTATTACAGGGACTTGGGCCATGCCAAACTACTGCCAGGAGTCACTGAGTGCTTCAGGTATTCGGGTTGAGGCAGGAGGGGTCCTGGCTGTTGTCAAGTTTTCCCAAGTGTCTGGGGGGCTGGTCATGCCCTTCATCTGTGTGTAGGGGTGGAGAGGAAGTCAGCCAGGGGGTGCTGAGCTGGAGTGCTGTGGCCTGTACCCAGCGAGAGGCTCAACGGGCAGTGGGAGATTCAAGCCTGGAGCTGTCGAGCAGTCCTGTCGCCACCAAGAGCCCGGCCCAAACCCCGTGAGGTCGCAGAGGCACATGAGTCTTAAGGCCAGGGACTTTTCTCAGAGGAGGGCCCTGTGGCTCTCCAGGTGGACACTGTCTATGGGGCTTCGCCACTGCATGGTGAACTTGCACTTGGAAGCAGACACACTACAGCGACAGCTGGGGACAGGGAAGTCACGGAACCCTGAGACGGGTTCCCAGGCTCGGCCGGCCCTCGGGGGCTTCGCGTATTCTAGCGCCTCGTTCATCCTGGTGGGCTCCAGTCTCCGATCACACTCCTGTGCCCCCCACCCCGCCTGCTGTCGGAGAAGTTGGAAAACTCTACGTTGACCTTCAGGAGCAGCCCTAGCCAGTCATTAAAGGAACAACTTGACATGATAAGCAGCTGTCGCGCTCAACGGTACGGAACGGCCCATTTCCCCAGGAGGCCAGAGATGGCCGAGTGGACACAGCACCACGCACTTAATAGATGCCGAGTGAGACTTCGTGTGAGTGATGGGAAGCGTGTTTCTTGATTGCTGGGGGCTAGAAATCTAGATTAATAAGATTTTTGAGAAGCTTAGCAGCTCTTTAGAGGCCTCCGTAACATAACACGCCTGGACTCTCTTTATTGGCTTTTTTTTTTTCTTTTTAACCTTTTCTTTACATTTTCCTTCCCTCTGCTTTTCCCCATTCCCATTACAGTGTGCTCCAGGGAATAAAAGCTCACCCTCCCCAGAACTTCAGGTCTGAATTTTATCTATTCTTTAAAGTCCAGCCCAAAGCCACCTCCACCAGGAGGTCCCCCGGGCTGTCATCTGATTGCTCCATTGACTTCCTCAGAGCTCATGCTGCCTCCTGGCCCGGGATCCTCGCCACCACCGTGCATCTAGCTCATCACGGCCCAAGCAGGGCTCGGCCTGCAGGCCAGTCTGCCTTGGGGGCTTCGGCACACGTGGAGGGGGAGTGACGTGCCCTTACTCATTACTCCTGGCTCACCGAGAGGAAGCAGCTCCGCCAGCTCAGGGGTGGGACCTTGTTGGGGAGGACTGCGGAGGGACTGGGAGGGTGATGGACGTGGTAAGAGAAGAGGGGACGGTAAGAAGCTGGCTGTTCCCCTACAGTCCCTTCGTGGTGTTGGAGAATTCCAAGTAAGAACTGAAATTGGTTGCCAGCTGGACTCAGCAGTGTTCAGAGTCAGGCTCAGTGACCGGAGCTCAAGGTCATGGCTTAGGTATGCTCTAAGGGTGCTTTCTCAGTCCTCAGGGCTCAGGCATTAGATATTGCATTTTACAAACCTTGTCTGCTCCCCCAGCCCAGTTCGGACACTGTCTGACAGTGTCTTTGAGTGGGGTCCCTATGTGGCTGCAGACGCAGGGTGCATCTGAGTACTGGACGTCACACGACTTGGATGCCCCAGAGCTGGGGATTAGCAAATGTGGTTGAGGGTGAGGCTGGAGCCAATGTCGAGGCTGAACATTTCTTCTTGGAATACTTAGGGGCAGGCTTGGGAGAGGGTCTATTCATCAGTCAGTTATTCAACCAGCAGAAGACCAGGCTCAGTGATTGAGCCACTCTGACCTCCACGTCCTCATCTGTAAACGTGGGAGGTGGGTGATGGAGGTCCCAGATCCTTTCTGGCCCTGGGACTCTGTTTCTCCGATACCTACTCAGTGGTCCCTGTGCCGGGGATACCGAGGAGCCTCCAGCAGGAGAAGGCCTGGTCCTGACTCTCTAGGGATTGTGCTGTCAGAGCTCCATGCGACCACATAACGGGGCATATTGTGGATCTGCTGGGACGGAGGCGGGAAGGCGTGGCGGGAGAGACTTACCGAGACTCTGAGTGTGGTGGGCCAGCCGTCGTCCAGCACGGGGCCGTGGTCAGGGTCCTCCAGGGAATACTCCACCGAGAAGGTCACTGGCTTCACGTAGTCAGCGGTGTCCTGAGGGGTGGAGGGAGGGGAGGCCAGGGGCGTGGACATTGGGGCAGGACCACTGCCAAAGAGCTTCCACCTCTTGGAAGCTGCAGGAGGGCCCTCAGATAGGTCCCCAGGGGTGGGGGGCGGGGTGTCCTAGTGCTGTCTGCCAGGGAAAGGGCTGTCCCGTGGAGAGGCTCCTGGCTCAGCGCATGCCAACCTCCTGCCTGGGGTTCACTAAGCTCCTGCTCCTCCTTCAGGGCTGACTGGTCACCCGGATACCTGGGTCTGCAGGGAGCCCCACAGCGAGCCTCCTCCTCCTCCAATCCTGTTATTGCCTCTTCTCATATGACCTCCAAATCCCCTGACTATGTGCTGGTCTCCCCTCCCAGTGAGGAATAGGTGGGAGCCTCTGTGTGCAGGCCCACCACCATGACAGGGTCGATGAAGGATGGACGAACCAACAGACGAACTAGACGGGCGGTTCAGACTGGTCTCCAGTGCGTGGAAAATGAAGGGGGGACGATTCTTTGATTTGCCTGCGGTGCTGGGCCGCCTCTGGGACGGGACTTGAAATCACACATCCCAACAGGCTCCCGTGACATGGCCATGGCAGGTGGGGCTGCACCCCGAGGACTACAGGTCAGGGACCCTCCAACATATGCACGAGGACTTCTCACACCCCTTTGCTTTCTGGCCACAGGCTGTGAGCACCCAGGCCAGGTGGGTCCCGGCGCCCTTGCTTGCGTCTCTGAGGCTGGAGCTGTGGCTGGGGTGCTCGGTGATTCTGGATGGAGGCAGACTTCTCACCCTCTTCCCCATCCATAAAGGGGGCCCCAGGCCACCACCCTGCTTATGACCCTCTGGTTCCCTTTTCTGCCAGGCTGGCCCCCCTGCTCCTTCTTCCAGCTATCACTGTCTCCCCCACCTCCTGGTCTTTGTTTCCAGCGGTGCTGCTTATCCTCCCTTTGGCTGCTGGTGGCCTCAGCTCTCTCTCTCGACCCCTCTGAGCCCCCCTCCTTCCTGAGTTTCGTCCCCTGCTAAGGAAGCCATGGGTATCTGAGAGCTGGAAGCAGGGGTTTGGAAGGGGTAGTACCCCGCTGGGCTTCTCTCTGGGGCATGAGTTGGGGCGTGGGTGGCCAAGGTCCAGAGCACGACCCCTAGCTGGCCTCCTGTGGACCGCTGCAGGCTCAGAATGGGCCTGACACCCGCCAGGCTCTCACCCCTCCACGACTGGCTCCCCCTCCAGCTCACCAGGACGTGGAAGTTGATGCGCTGACAGTGCTCCTGGCCCGAGGACAGCAGAACAGCCCTGTTGGTGAACTGGTCCCCACCCTCATCCAGGTGGGCCCGCGGCATATACCGCCTCTCATCCATGGTGGCGTTGTACCTGATGCCTGGAGGAGGGGACAGGGAGACAGACCTGAAGGTGGAGCCGGATTCCCATGGAAGGCTGTTTGCCTCTCTCTAAGAATGGTCTCTGGGAAGTCTGCATCCTCCAGGAAGCCCCCCAGGCTGGCCACGGAAGAGCCTTTCCTCTTGCCTGACAGGTCCCCGGGGCAGGAAGCTTCATGCAGGGAGCAAGTGACGCAGGAGATGAGGAAAGGGGAGGAATGGAGGAGAAGAGGGAGGAGAGGAGGAGAAATGAATGGGGCCATGCCAGAAGGAAAGGGGAGGAGAAAGGAGGGAGGAGGAGAGGAGGCAGGACGAGGCCCAGTGTCCCCTTGAGTCCCTGCTGGAGTCACACACTCTCCACGTCCTTCACCTTCCATCTCCCACTGCTCTGGGTCCCTAGACGTGCAGGTCAGAGCCTCTGCCGCTGGCTCTGGACACACTAGGAGGGTGCCCGGCCTCCCCACTCGTCCTCAAGTCTCCCTTCTGGGATTTAAGGCTGGCAGCCTCCTCCCCTTCACCTCGGAAAACCTTTTGCCAGTTCCAGGAAGGTCTCAGTCCCTTCTCCCATCCCCCAGCCAGGCTTTGGGTGTCCTGGGCCCTTGTATTTTCTCCTGTCATAGATGGAACTTGGAGGAGGCATAGCCGCCCAGGCCTGCCTTTGTTCTCAGGTCTTGGACACCCTGCTCCTCCCTGTCTGGTCCTGCTCCTTGACTGAGATGGTACAGTTGTCCCTGTGGGGAGCCATTCTGACACGTGACTGGGTGGCTCCCGTTAAGGGTCTGAGGCGTTCTGGCTGTGTCGGAACTTTTCTGGCCCTTTCCTGATGAGAGAACCCGTCCGTGTGGGGGTGTGACTGACCACTGACCCCGGGGGCCCAATCACTGACCCTGACCTTGGAGTGCAGCCCCCCCAACCTTCATTGGATGGAATTATCCCCTGATTTTCTTGTTCCCCAATAAAAGGCTACTCCCTGGCGTGCTCGCTCTCTCTCTCTCCTGCTAGCCCTGAGTAATCCTTGCTGCCCTTCGGGTGGTTCGAGGTTGGAGCCAGAGAGGGGAGCCGTCTCGGACCTGGTCATAGAAAAAGGTAACTGAGTCTGTGTGTTTTATTTCTGCTAGCTAACTTTTATGCCAAGAACCTCATTAATGAAACCAATGCACAGGCCGCATGGTGGATGTCCCATTTCAGGTGCAGGCCCTGCCTGGTCCTAGAACCTGAAGCCACCACTCCTGAGCTGCTGTGAACAGGGGCCTGACTTGGACCTTCTGTGGAAGGATGTGCTGTAGAAGGAACTGTCCTGCCCAGACCCACACCCACTGCCCAATGGCACCCATGACTACTGTGGTCACGTGCCTGGCCCCAGGGTCCAGCTTCCCGCCGGCTGGCTCCTGGCTCTGCCTTTCCCTCTGCACCCAGGCTGACTTCTGGGTGTCCACCCTGTCTGTTCCCCTACCTCCAGTGCCATGTTCAAACTGGAGCCAGACTATTTCCTTCTTCCCCTGTCTTCTTCACTGGTCGGTTTTGCCCACTGTCACCCTAGCCCTGCCATGAGTCCCTTTGTCCCTAGGAATGAGAGCACTAGAGGGGCGTCCAGCAGAGGTGGCTCTAGGTGTGACCTGGAGCTTAGAAACAATTTCAGGAAAAGCCCAGGCTGTGGACAGAGCAATCGCAAAGTTCAGAGGGAGACTGGGGTGGGGTGGGGCCAGAGGGGCTGGATTACCAACAGTTGCTGTTTGGAAATAGGGCGCCAGGAAGACGGGTGTGAAGCAGAGGAAGGCAGCCAGGCAGGTGGCATCCCTGCCGTTGCGCTTGCAGTCCTTGTGGAAGATGTTGATCTTGGATGGCTCAAAGTGGAGGCTGGCGTTGATCTGAACCACGGGCCGGGACCTGGAGGAGAAGGGCCAGTGAGCCAGGGTGGGGCAGGCTCTCAGCTGTGACAAATGGGAAAAGTGGAGATTCAGATGGGAGCAGAACCTGCAAACCACCGTTGGAGGGTGCTGTGGGGTGAGGCAGAGCGGGGCTTCGGATGCCACAGGACTGGGCAGAAGTGTGCAGATGGACGGGGGCTCCGCAGCCTCACGGGGCCTACAGCAGCCCTGTGCCCTTCTCCCAGGCGTTGTGCTTGCTGTACACACTGACTTCCTTTTGCCCCCTCATTATCTGGGGTTCCCAACCCCATATGTACATTAGAATCATCTGGAAAGCCTTAAAAAACCTGGGCCAAATTGAATTAGAATCAGCCATTAACATGTTTTAAAGTGATGCATCTCAATTTTTAACCTGGTTGCACATCCCCAGAGCATCTTGTTAAAATGCAGATTCTGATGCAATAGTTTGGCATCGACTCTGTGCTTCCAACAAGCTGGAGGTGCTGTGGGTGGCTCAGGGACCCCACTTTGAAGAGCCAGAGGTGTAAAGATCTTTGGGTGATTCTGGGCGTGGCTAATGAAGAGAACTACCTGGCCTAGTCAGGTAGCCAAGGATACAAAAGTACTCTTGGACTGATCTACGTCAAACATAATTAGGAAAAGAAGCCTACTGCCTCTGCAAACCACGACTTTATAAAGGACATAGGTGTGGCTTGGCTCAGCGGTTTCAGAGGTAAGGCTGGTTTCTTGCTGGATCTGGGACAGGTCCCATGATATCACTGATGAGGCCTGCAAGAGTCCTGGGGGTGAGCGAGGACACCCACTTGACAGCCTTCTGGAATCTTCTGGGGAGTTTAAAAAAAAATCACTGTCCTCTGGGTCCCTCTGGTGAAATTCTGCTTCAGTTGGTCGGAGTTCAGCTAGGATAATGAGTTTTAAAAGCTTCCTGGGTGACCCTAATGGACAGTCACATTTGGGAGCCGTGGGGTTTGACCATAAAGTCTTCCCAGAGGGCTCTGGCCTGCAATTCCATCACTACAGGCAGCATGCAGTCCAGACCCCAAAAGTCGGAGCTGGATCAAACCCCTTGGGTAAGACTTGAGTCCCTGGGGTGTGTGCAGGTGTGTATCTTGTTTCCTATACAGTTGATGTGCCACCTTAAGGACCTGCTGGCCATTCTATCCCCTACCCTGTGCCTGGACACCTGCCTTGCTTCCTGGCTGGTGAATACCTTCATCAGCCTTCCAAGTCCAGGCTGCTATTACCGTGCCACCACTGCCCCAACCTACAAGCCCCACGTGTGGGGAAGAACTCTGACTGGGCTGGGCTCTTGGAGACTGTGGCTTTCCTAGCACTGCCCAGAGGGCCACAGGACACCACTGAAAGGGTGTGGATACTTTGGTTATGGATGACAGATATGGGGGCCCAGCAGGTGTGCTGCTCCTGTGTCCCCTACAACGTGCTGTGTCAAGAAACAGGTGCTGAGCAGGAGCTGCACTCATGGCAAAGCCAAACACTCAGATCTGCTCTCCTTTCCTGCCATTTTTTTCTGAGGAGGAACCTGCTCCCAAAGCGTCTGCTCAGAAGCTTACGTCTTGAGCTATTTTCTACAAAACCTGGGTGGAGACATTTCCTCTCTGGGTGGCAATATTCTTGAGGATGGGACACATCCTCTCTGTCTTTATTCTCCCTGTAAAGTCATAGGATATCTGTTTAATGCATTCTAAAAATTGTGTGAAAAGTTTGAATTTATATAAAATTGTATGCAGGCAGAAAAAGATTGGGAGGAAAGATGCCAAAACACTCAAGGTGGTAGTGTGAAGCTGGAGGAAACACAGAGCAATCTTTTCTTTTATTTTACAGTTTCTCTTTAAGTATTATGAATAAATGATAAACTGTAACTCATCAAGGTACATGAAAAAAGCCTAAGTTAATTTTTTTGGGGAGGGGCATCTAAGAGAAGCCAACCTATGGTAAAATATAGGAGCTTCTAGAGAGCATTGAGATGGAGCCCTGAACAAAGGATAAGAGAAGCCACAGGGGTTTGGGGGGAAGAAGCCCCTGTATCACCTCTCCCACTCTAGAGGAGGAGGAGAGATCCTTCCAGCTGAGCTGAATGTGCTCAACGTGCTTCTCAAAGTAGCTTGAAAAGCTGAAGTGGAAGGAATTCTGGGAAGCAGAGCTTTCAGGACAAATTCTGTTTTTTTTTTTTTTTGGACTGGGGATTGAACTCAGGGGCCCTCCACCACTGAGCCACATCCCCAGCCCTATTTTGTATTTTATTTAGAGGTAGGGTCTCCCTGAGTTGCTTAGCACCTTGCTAAATTGCTGAGGCTGGCTTTGAACTCGCCTCAGCCACTGGAGCTGCTGGGATTACACGCAGCTCAGGACGAATTCTAAGAGGGGTTTCACACACTACTTTGGTCTAAAGTCCCACAAATCTATTAAGAAGAGGGATTTGAACTTGAAGATAACGTTTCTGATTCCACAAAAGGGAAAGGTGTCATCCAGGTTTGTTTGACTGACAGTGATTAAAGGGACAAAGACCCTGCAGCCTGTCCTTTAAACCCTCTATCTATCATGACCCCCAGGAGAGCCCAAGAGGCAGGAAAAGTGGGGGAACCAACCACAGAATCACAGCATTGCCCAGCGCGCCCACGGCCAGGTCCACCAGCCCGTCGTCATTGAGGTCCAACTGCCCGTGGATGCTGCAGCCAAAGTACCGGAGGCCGGGAGCCAGCTCCGACGCCACCACTCTCTGCAGGGAGAGGAAAGCGTGGGCTGGGCGGGAGCACTGTGAGCTCAGGCAGGGCCTGCAGGCACAACGGGGGGGTCCTGGGGACAGATGTTGGACGCCATCGGGAGGCTTCCCCAGACCAAAGTTGTCTCCTTCTCAGTCTGTCACGGCATGCCACGCTTTTGGATTAAAATATTATGTCTTGAAAGCGTTCCCATTCGGTGTAAATAGATGCTGCTTGGCAGGTCACCCCTCAGCATTTCAGATCTTGGTGTATTTATTAGATGATCTTATTAACAAAATATGTGGGCCAAATGAGGACGAGGGGCCGAGACAGATTAGTTCTGAGGTGTGTGAAGGGCACCCAGCCGTGGAGCCAGGGGGAGTCCTCCACCTGAGGTCAACGGCACAGATGCCTGTGGGGGTGAGGTAGGTGCCTGGGTTTGTCGTGGTTGACCTTGGGAGGATAACGCAGGCCAGGAGAGGGTGCCAGAAGTGGTGTCGGGATGGTACTGAAGACACAGTGCACTTGTGTCAAAACTAGAGGCAAGGGAGTCGGGACAGACAGGGTCCCCTCCTGCAGAAGAGCCAGAGGAAAACGCAGAACCACGTGACCACACAGAAGCAGCTACACTCCTGGGTCCTCCTGCTCCACCCACTCTCAGGGGACGCTCACCTGCTTGGGCTTCTTCAGGATGCCGCCTTGGAAGCCATGGAAGATGTAGATGGCGCCTCCGTGGTTGTCTTCTAGAGGGGCTCCCACCACCACGTCATTGTAGGAATCTTGATTGAGGTCGCGAACAGAGGCAATGGAGGACCCAAACCGGGCGTTCTGGTAACTGTGGGAATCCTTCAGTGTTCCATTATAAATAAACCGGTTCTACAAAGCCAAGGCCAGGAACGGGCTCAGGGGTCTTGGTAAGGGACCTTGGGGTCGTGATTCCCTCTGTCTGCTGCCACAGCGTCCTCTCTCCACTCCGTCCTCCCAGAATCCTCTCTCTGGTGACATGAGCCCCACGACACAGGAGGCTCCTGCTTCCCCCATCCTGGGTCCTGCAGGCGGGAGCTGGCCTCCCTGGAACCCCGGTTCCCTGGTGGTGACCCAAGTCCAAGCAGGCGCCCTTGAGAAGCTGCCGCCCCACCCGCAGTACCTGTCTCAGGATGTAGACGTACACTTTGCCCCGCTCGCGGCCCTCGCTGAAGTACATGGGTGCCCCCACCAGTAGCACATCGGTCACTCCATCGTCATCGATGTCCACTGAGGTGATCTCACTCCCGAAGTAAGAGCCTATCTGCGGCACATAGAAGCAAACAGAAGTTACCCATGATCCCAATGTACAAATATAACTTTTTTATTTTTTATTTTGAGACAGGTTCTTACCAAGTTGTTTACAACCTTGAGAAGTTGCTGAGGCTGGCTTTGAACTTGCCATCCTCCTGCCTCAGTCTCCCAAGTTGCTGGGATTACAGGTGTGTGCCCCTGCACCCGGCTACATACTAATTTTTAAACATAAAAATGGATCACAAGCCTTTTCCTCATGGCACATTTGTTTAAAAATAATTTTTTTTCTATGCTGGAAGTAGAACCTGGGACTTCACACATGCCAGGCAAGTGCTCTGCCACTGAGCGATACCCCAAGCCTGTGACATATTTTTTTTTCCTTTTTCCAGTTTTGTACATGAGATGAAACAATATAAATTCAAAACTTACAGATAAGGGTTAGCTCTATCCCTCATCCCTTTAAACAGTTTATGTGAATATCCAGTCAAAACCAACAGGGTGTCTCCTTTGAAAGGTCATCTACACAGATTTCCAAGTAGACCACAGGACTGTACACTGTCTTGGAAAGTCCTCAGAGGGCTCTGTCATTGGACAGCTAACAGTTAAAAACCCTGGAGTCCTTTCTTTCAAATGGAAGAAGGAAAGACAGGGACAGAAGAAACTATTCAAATTCTGTCTTCCTTCCTGATGGCTGGTGGGCTCCTTCTCCCCCTCTGCCTCCTTGGAAAATCCTCCCCCTCTAAACCCTCCCTGGCCTCTGCTGCCGAATTCACCTTGGCCTCCTCTGCCACCACCTCAGCCTCCAAAGCCTCCTCTGCCTCCACCATGACCCCCAAAGCCCCCTTCCCCTTTAGGTGTGGCCCAGTCCAAGGTAACTTCGTTTCCACCGATTTCACCATCTTCTTGGCCTCTTTGGCAGCTTTGGCGTCCTCCTTACTGTTGAAGTCCACAAAACCAAACCTTTGGAGGATCCGGTTTCCCGGTCAGCGACTATCCTTGCACGAACAGAGCCGTCAGATGATGCTTTTAAGGTTTCTTCAGTGGTATCCTCAGACAGACTTTTGACAAGCAGAGTTTTTGGTGGCTGGCTACTTGTGTTAGGTGATCCCTGGGTCCTTGCTACTCCAGAATGATTGCTCTGCCCCCAATTTCCCTTTTATTGCAGGAATTTAAAGCTTCTTTTACATTTTCAAATGAAGCAAACTCTAACAATGCATACCCTTTGGGTGTCCATTTTGGTTCTGTGGTTCTTTGATAAAAGTTGTCTTCTCAAATACTTCCTCAAGAGTTTCTTCATTTGCATTGTAAGAGAGGTTGCTTAAAACCAGAGGTTTTGACTCACCACTCCAGGTGCTATTCTTTCTACCTCTCTAGTCTTGATTCTGACCTTTCTCTCCAGTGTAGTAGAGGGAATCACCTCCCCCATCCATCTCTGTTCCTTGCTTTTCTTCAAAGATTCTCTCTGCACCAGCTTCTGTCTGAAATTCAATATGAGCAACCCCTTACTCTTCCCATCCTTGCTGACTAATCTGATCTCCACGGCATCTTCACACACTTCTTTTAATTTCATCCTGAGTGACTTTGCAAAGGAGATTTTGGGCCCACAGTGTTCTTGCACCTCCATCTTTCTTACTGTCCTTTCCTTTTGGTTTCTCTAGTTTAATTTCGTTGTCAAAAAGTTTTAAACCAGTGAGTTCCAAGGCTTTTTCCAGATCTTTAGCAGATTCAAAATCCACACAGCCAAACTTCCTAGTCGTTCCGATTCTGAACACAGCAGCCAGATCATTTTTTCCGAAAAAGTTCACTGATATCAGTTTTTAGTTCAGGAGCAGATTTGTTAGAATTCAGATTTCCACCCAAGACATTAAAAGACGTAGCTGGTTCTGAGCCTCCCACTTTCTGTCTCTTGGCTTCAGGAGCAGCCTTCTGTTTGGCCGTTTCCTTCTTTCATTTTCTAGGTGCTTCTTTGACAGGCTCTTCCTCCTCCTCCCCCTCCTCCTCTTCATTCCCATGGTCTTCCTCCTGCTCGTCCTCCCCCTCAGCCACGCTCTTGGCTTTCACTGGTAGGGCTTTTGCAGCAGCTTTCTTTCCTTTGGCTGGTGTGACTTGCATGGCTTCTTCCTCCTCATCTTCCTCCTCCTCCTCCTCATTGTCCTCAGCCTCTGAGGCAGGAGTAGCAGCTGCTTCTTTCATCACTGCTGGTTCAAATTCCTCCTCCTCCTCCTCCTCATCATCATCTTCCTTCTTGGCCTTCTTCCCATTTCTTGCCCCTTGGCTGGGGTAATAGCTCCACTTTTTTTTTTTTTGGGTACCAGGGACTGAACTCAGGGGTTGAACTCTCAACTCCTGAGCCACATCCCCAGCCCTATTTTGTGTTTTATTTAGAGACAGGGTCTCACTGAGTTGCTTAGAGCCTCACTTTTGCTGAGGCTGGCTGTGAACTCTCCATCCTCCGGCCTCAGCCTCCCGAGCTGCTGGGATTACAGGCGTGTGCCATCCTGCCTGGCAACAGCTCCCTTCTTACCAGGGTCTGCTGTACCAGTGCTTTGCCCGGAGTGGCTCCCTCTTGCCAGGTGTGCAGCTGCTGGCTGGTGTAACTGTCTCCTTGGCTGCTGTGGCTGCTGCCTTCTTGCCTGGGGTGACAGCTGCTATCTTGGCAAGTGTGGCAATCGTAATCCTTCCTGTTGGGGGAAGCACCATCTCCTTTGCTGGGGTTGTGGTGGCCTCCTTGCCTTTTTTCCTGAGGGGTGACACCCTCTTCTCCACTGCTGTCACCGTCTTCATCTTCTGACTTTTCCTCATCTTCACTACCTTCTTCTACCTCCTTATGGGGGAGGAGCCACTTTCTTGGGGTTGCCTTGATTTTTATGGGCCTTTGTGAGCTTCCCCACAATGGGGGGTTATGACAGGTGAGTGTGTGGCGGGTGAAGGTGCAGAGGAACCTAGAGGAGCTGAAGTGACATGGACAGCGGCCCTTGGGTACTGAAAATGCTGAGCATGTACCTGGCTGCCAGCTATAGCTAGAGACTGAGGGGAAAGCAACATATTTTTTTCTATGACATGATCACTGGTGATTCTGTAGCACCCTGATGTATTTAATCAAGGCCCTGTTGCTGGACAGTTAGCTTGTTTTCAAGTTTCAATGTCCTGGGTCACTCTGGAGCTCGCATCTTGGATGGGGAGTGCTGAATTCTCCTCGGCATCTGAGTCCCCACCGTGCTCCTCTCCTGCCCTGGCTGCAGTGCTCTCCAACTGGGTTGGGGAAGTGCCACCTACTCCCTCATCAGAAGCCTGGGGGTCCCTGCCTCCACCCTCCACCTCTCCCATCTTCAGCTCTACCAGGAAGTTCCACCTGCTTCCCACTGCTCTTCCCCTGGGTGTGGTTCCTTCCAATGGACCTTCCAGTCTTCGTGCTGGCCCTCCATTCCACCCTCATGCCACCCAGAATGGCCTTTAGCAGTTAACCAAGCTACATGCTTGCATTTGGGGTAAAGCCTAACCTCCTCCATGTGTCTGGCTGGACCTGCCTCCTGCCCAGCCTCTGTCCCGCGACCCTCTGCTCCCAATGCTGAGCCTTGGGCTCCTTCTATACCCAGTTATTGCTTCTCTTAACGACCCAGGCCCTGGTTAGTTCTGGGCTTCCCTCTTCCCTTACCTAAACCTCTCTGTCCCCTGACTTCCCCAGATAACACCTGCCACCCCTCGGATCTAAAAGCTATTCCTTTTAGAAGCTGTCCCTGGCCCTCCCTCCTTGCAGTGGGAGCCTCTTTTCCATGTGCCCCAGACTCCACACTCCTCATACCAGCCTGCTCCCTCCAAGGATGTGCCCCTCTGGGCCTAGTCCATGCCTGGAACACAAGAGGGACCTAATAACTGCTTATTGGGTTTCCTTAGGGAAGGGAAGGCACCCTGCCCACAGGTAGGTCCTGTGTGATTGATTTATAGCCTTGGGTTAGCTTGTGTGAGCTGCTTGGGAGACATAGTCATCTTATTTCATTTTATTTTATTTTTTGGGGGGAGGTACTAGGGATTGAACTCAGGGCATTCAACCACTGAGCCACATCCCCAGCCCTATTTTGTATTTTATTTAGAGACTGGGTCTCACTGAGTTGCTTAGCGCCTCGCTGTTGCTGAGGCTGGCTTTGAACTTGTGATTCTCCTGCCTCAGCCTCCAGAGCCACTGGGATTACAGGCATGTGTCACCCTGCCCGGCTCATTTTATTTATTTATAGTTTTGGGCAGTGCTGGGGATCAAACTCAGGGCCTCACAAACGTTAGGCAAGTGCTCTACCACCCAACCACATCCCCAGCTAAAAGTCGTCTCATCTTACAGGGAAGGAATCTAAACTCAGAGTGTTCCAGTTGCTTGCCCAAGGTCAGAAGGCTGGTCCCTGCTAAGCTGGGGCTGTGTGACACATGAGCCCCTGGCTCCTTCCCCTGCCATATCCTGGTGCAGGGTGTTTTCAGAAGAAATCTATTCTCAAGCATTAAAAGCTTTTAACTGAGGAGAAAGATAAAAATACAGGCAAGAGAAAAAGGAAATAATAAGCCTGAGTTGGGGAGCAGGAGAGATGTGTCTACTTAAAGCAATTAAGAGGCAGACAGAGCAAGGGAGGAGGGAGGAGGAGTGTGTCTAAATCTGTGGCCTTAGCTATGTGGGGCACAATGATTTGGAATCCACTTAATTCAGCTGCTTTCGGCACTGCGGTTTCTTATTCGGATGTTGGAGGAGGAACTGGGTAGGAGTATGTCATAATTCATCAGAGAACTCCCTCCAGCTCTCAAGGTCTAGCCCTTGACTTCCAAAAGAGCCTGCCCTGGGCCGAACGAGGTGGGCAGGGGGGGCAGAGGTGGCGACCTGAAGGAGTGGCAGAATGGTGGGCAGCGCTCTACGGCCAGAGGGATTTGGGTTCCACCCAGTGAGGAGCGTGTCCTCATGGTGATGGGACAGGGGCAGCAGAAGAGGCAGGACAGGGCTGTTCCCAGGCTCAGGAGTGCTGAGGGATTGCCCAGAACAATAGATAAGAGCCTGGACAGGGCTCAGCTTGAGCCAGGGTGCCTGGACACTGCCAGACGGGAGCAGTGAGGCCTGCTTTTGGGGGTCAGGAGGTGCCAGAGGTCCCCTCCAGAAGCCTGGATTCTTAACTTGACCCCTCTGGGAATCTGCCATGTGATCTTGACAAAGCCGTGTTGCCTCCTAGGACAGATTTCCTCGGCTGTTGAAGTGACTCTGGTTCTATGCACTCCCGGCCACTCTTACCATAGCCTTCCTGTTTGCCCTCAGGAGCCTCCAACATGAGACTTTGCAACACAGTCTGGGGCAGTGGCATTGACCTTCCACTCTGCATTGTCACTATTCCAGGAAAAGGGGAGAAGCTTGCATCTTGGGGGCCCCTAGGGCTTTGCTGGGGGTGGACTTACAACTTTTGGCAACATGAAGGTGGCTTGAGGAGTGTGACTGTCTCTTCCTGGGGGCCTTGACAACTCCGGCTGGGAAGCCATCACCCAGATGCACCAGACAAGAGGTCAGTGACACGGCAGGGAGAATTCTCTTGGATTTTCCAAGCTAGTAGCAGGGCCTAGGCCTGGCTTGTTGAGAGGTTGGTCTGCTCCAAGGACGTTTTAGGGCAGTAAGTGACGGCTTAGGTTGACACTTTAACCCTGATGGATGAGGTATGTGCCCATTCCAAGAAGATGCCTGTGGGTCTGGGGGCCTTCTTGTTGCCAGGGATGAGGTGAGCCCCAGAAGCCCCTCCACCCCCGATCTGATGTGCTTGCCCTGTCTTCCGGCAGACAGCCCCTGCTGCAGCCTCCCCCTCTATTACCTGCTCGCCCGGGAGGGCCTGGTGGATGGTGAGGCTCCTGTTGTTGTGCATGGTGAACAGGATGACTTTGCCCGTGTGGTTGAACCGCGGAGCTCCGGCCACATACACTCGCCCCTGCCTGGAGGACAGGACCGACGTCACTGTGTACCCTGCCACAGGAGGAAACAGGCTGGTCTGTGCGCCTTGTCTTTGGCAGGCCTTGCTAGGACCCTGATTAGCAGTGCCCCAGGAGGGACAGCGCCCCCTGCGGCTGTCGGGCACATCAAACAATGGAAGAGGTGCTAGTTTCAGCTGGTCTTGCATCTGGTCTGGGGAGGCCGACCCAGCGCGCTGCACCAGGAAGCTTTAATGCCACCGCCCTAGAGTCCAAAAGCACCAACTGAAACACACTCAAGGTGCGGAAGCTGCTTGTCATTTGTTCTACCTCCCCGTGGACAGCGGTTTAGGTGCAGCACGGTGCTGGGCTTGGCGGATGGGGAAGAGCCGGTCCCTGGGCCGGGTGTTCGGGCCTGGAACTGCAGCTCAGTGTGGCTGCGTGACGGGGAGGCCCCTGGCCTGGGCGTGCGGGGGACCGTGCAGCCGCGTGCCCTCCCGCGTCCCCTGCAGGGCGCTTACCCAGGTACGCGCCGTGGTTCTTGAGCTCGTCGGGGAACTCCTTCAGGTAGGACTCGCGGAGCGGAATGACCTTGCCGCTGCTCGTCTCCTTCAGCACGGCCCCGTTCCAGTCATAGGCGCCAACGGCTCCCAGCAGAATCCCGTCCTGGCATCAGGGAGGGTACACACGTCAGATCCTGTTCCCTGGGGATCTCTTGCTGAAAGCCCCCAGGTCCTGTGACCAGCACAGCCTCCTGCAGCCTCCTAGGGCACCTTGTTGAGGGTTCATATGTAGCAATCTAACATTGAGCTGGACTCTCAGCTTTTGAAAAAGCCATGGAGACTGTCTTGCCCTAGCCCATCCTTAGAACAAAGTGGGTCAAGCTGATCCCAAGGAATGTCAAGAAAAGGGAGTGTTCTAGAAATAAACTCCAATTTCTGGACAGACTTCCATCCTTCCTCGGGCTTCAAAACCCCTCTAGGAAATCTCTGGTCACCATCCCTTCCCTGTGACCTCCTTGGAGCCGTGTCTCCCCCACATGATATTCTTCCGTGTTCCTTTGCAGTGTGCAAGTGCTTTCCTGTGAACTCTCCTGCCCAGTCACCACACTGTATGTATGACCTGATATGAGACTTTGCACCCATGAATATGAACAGTTACTCTATGACCAATTAAAAGCGAAAAATTGTTTTAAAAAATCCTACTTTCTCTTCATTTCTTCAATAAAAGTTCACTGAGCATGTACTTTATGCTGACCACTTGGTTGGTGCTGGGAACACCATCCCTGACCTTGCAGAGGCCAGAGATAATAAATAAATACTCAAACATGTAGTTGCAAACTGTGACCAGTACAATCAGGGAAAATCACAGTGAAGTTTAATTTAGATTGATGGGGGTTGGGAAGCCTTTTAGAGGAAGGAATGTATACCCAAACACTAAAAGAGGAGAAGGGTCAGAAAAGAGGGTACAGGAGCCTGAGGGAAAGGGCCAGGAGAAGCTTGTGCAAAGGCCCTGAGGCTGGAGAGAGGTCAGAACCTTTGCTTTCAAGGAACTGAAAGCTGTTTGAGTGAGGGGCAGAAGCATTGAGTGAAGGGGCAGAGGATGAGGCTGGACAGATAAGCCAGGGCCACACCATGATTTGAAGACTGAAGCTTATTTCTCAGGGCTTGGAGGGTCTTAGTCTGCCCACCCAGTGCAGGACAATTGAAATCTGCAAGGCCTGGTCAGGATTTAGCTCCTGGAGGGAAGTTTCCATGTTTCTGACTCCAGGGTTATTTCTTGAGTACTGAGTCCACTCACTCTCTGGGCTGCCCCTGTACCCTACCTGCTCCCTAGCATAAACAATCCACAAGACTCATGGACTTGAAAAGAGGGTGAAAGTTACCAGGCACTTGAGCAGACCCAGGAGGGTGGCAAAGCAGTTGAAGGGCCACTTTCCTGGGTTTCCTTGGTGACTCAGGGGTGGGAGCAGCTTGCCTGTATCCCAGCTTTGGGCTTTTAAAGCACAGCACTAATGTACCTTTCTGTCCCACTGAGCCCTCTTGGAAGCCTGCAGGTTGGCTGGGCTCAAGGCTCCCCCTTAGCTTTAAAGAGAAAAATTGGTCTTATCAAAGTGTTAAAAAAAAATGCCAGCTCCTAGAGGTGGAACTGACTGTGCAGACAGAATGTTTTTACAACTATAAATAAGCTGGTCTCGGGTGAGTCGGGCGCTTGGTGGTGTTCGACTTTCTAATTAGCCTTTTTCTTCCCACTCTGCTCAAGCCTCGGCCTGGGAGGCTGTGACAGTCTGCTGGGACCAGGACGGGGCTGGGGACTCAGATACTCCCTGTCCACAGTCACTGCCAACATTCTTCACGCTGGGGTGTGCTCCCTTCTTTGTGGAGGGCTTTCTCATCCAACCACCAATTTGAGCCCACAGAGACTCTGGGAGGGGACAGACTGTTCATTATCTGCACTTGACAAACCAGAGGCTGAGGTTCAAAGCGGGGGAGGAACTTGCCCAAGGTCATATGGCAAGTCAGAAAGGCAGGGCTGGGGCCAGACAGGTGGCTTGGGCTGAGGAGAAAAACAGCCACGTGTTCCCCCAAGCCCTGGGGGAGTCCTGCTTCCAGTTATCCTCCCGACCCCCCCATCTGGAGCACTGTTGGGGCTCTGCCTTCCATCCTTCTTCCCCCCTCTCTCTGCCACTGCTCAAGATCTTAACTGCAGACCAGGCTTCTTGGTTGTATGGAGAGGGCTTTAAAGATGATTTTTTTTTTTTGATATTGGGGATTGAATCCGGGGGCACTTGACCACTGAGCCACATCTCAGCCCTATTTTGCATTTTATTTAGAGACAGGATCTCACTGAGTTGCTTAGGGCCTCGCTGAAATTGCTGAGGCTGGCTTTGAACTCACAATCCTCCTGCCTCGGCTTCCCAAGCATCTGGGATTATAGATGTGCACCACTGCGCCTGACATGCAGATGAATTTTTGATTTTGCAGATGGCAAGGAGCCCCTGAGATGTACTGACAGGGCCATTTTGACGCAATGCAGATTGGAGTCTGGGAATTCCACCAGTGCTTCTGGATTTGGTGGCCCGGGCCAGTGGGTCACTCTCAGCCTCTTGCCTTGTGTCCTTGTAACCCTGGCGGTAGCTGGGTCTTGAAGTCTCAGTGGGAAGCCCTTTTCTGAGGGTGGGTTTATTGGGGACAGGGAAAGCCCCACTGAGGACAGGGTCACTCTGTGGAGTAGGCATGTGAAGGCAAAGCTCAGCTCCTCTCCTAGTGCGGGAAGCCCAGACATTTTGAGACTGGACAGGTAGTGCAAAAGAAAAAAAAGAAGAAGAAGGAGAAGGAGAAGGAGAAGGAGAAGAAGAAGAAGAAGATTAAAAGGGCCAGAGCCTTGGTGGGGGAAGCCAGTCACGTGCCCTCACCAAATGGCAGAGCATTCTAGGGACGGGCAACCTCCCATCCTCTGCAGGCCTAGCATGGATTCTCTGATTTATGGCCTCCCAGTCTTCCCAGATTTATGGGGTGGCCTGAGCTCCCATGAGACAACACCAGGTGTCTGTAGATGGCCTTAGCTGGATGGACCCTTCCCATAGCTGGTGCTCTGTGGGGCAGGTTGCAGATTGGACGGCTGTCGGAAGACCTGAGGCCTCAAGGCCATTGTAGCCGGACCTACTGGGGCATCTGTGACATTCCTGTCACATCCTGCCAGTCAGCTCTTAGCTCCTCTACCTGGCCTCTGCCTCAGTCTTGCCTTCCAGTCAAGGTGGGTGCTCCCTGGGTGTGTGACCATGTCTCCCCAAACTCTGTGTTTCTTTCACCCAGTCCAGGTTCCTAGCCAGGGTTGGACTACAACCCCAGCACTGGAGCCAGCATGGTCTAGGGCAGGTGACATTGCCTCCCCAGGTGACATTTGGCCATGTCTGGAGATGTTTCTGGTTATCACAGCTTGAGGTGGGGGTGTCTGCTCATTATCCAACACAGAATGTCTCGTGGGTCGAGATTGAGACTCCCTGGCCTAGTGGTTAGAGCATGAACTCTGGGGTCAGACCTTCCTGCATCCCCTCTTCAGCTGCAAAGCTTCTAGCTGTGTGACCTTGGGCAAGTCTGCCTCTGTCTCCCTCAGCACAGTGCTTGGCAGCCATAAGTACTGGGACCTGGAAGCTCTTCTCATTCATTAATAGTGCACACTGCATCTCCTGGGGAGGCAGATGTCAGAAAAGAATCTGATCTCATAGTCAAGTTGGCCACTGTGGGGTGGGTGAGCAGTGCCCCAGGGAGGCAAGGATGGGCTATTTTAGGGATCCCAGGAGAGGGTGACCAAGTAAGGGAGGGGGTGGGCCCAGAGAGGAGTTAGGAAAGGATTTTAAGAAAACCCCAACCCATTTGTCTGTATATCTCAACATCTGTTCGAAGCCTCAAGATTCATTTCCAGGGATACTCCTCAGACATCTCGAAGCCTGAAGTTCAGACAGGTGAAGTGCTGTCTGAGCCCACATAGCCAGGCAGTGATGGCGTCCAGATGCGGATGCCAGCGGCTCTTCCTTCCAGCTTTTCTTGGCTTTGGGGAGGCTGTGGAGCCAGGCGGAGGTAGCTGCTGGAGGTCTGTGTGGAAGCCAGGTGGGAGACCCCCAGAGGGCACTGGGTCTTCCTCCCCGACACCAAGATCAGGGGACAGTCCTAATCGCCTACCCAAACTGGCAGGGGGAGTCCACTTTGTAGGGCCATGGAGGGTCTCCAACCTCCAGATGTCAGTTTACCATTATGGATCATTACTTATATGCGGTGCTGAGAATTGAACCCAGGGCCTCACATATGCTCGGCAAGTGCTCTACCACTGAGCCACAACCCCAGCCCCAGCTTCTCTCATTTTTGATTGAATTAAACTGTAAAGCTAGTTCAAATGCAAACTCTAAGTCTAAGATTACACTGTTTAAGGCTTCAACCACTAAGAGCCTTTGGTAACAGCAGTGACTTTGGCTGTCCAGCCCACAGCCCCAGAAGGCCCATAGGAAGGGCACAGGCTGCAGGATGGAGGCAGGGGTCCCTTTTACAAGATTTCTAGAAGAATGGTGCAGCTTTTGCCAAGGAGGTCACCACCCAGAGGCAGCCAGCACGCAAGAACCACTCCAGCTCTTAGTGGCCTTTGCAGTCATTTCCCAATGTGAATGAACCACTGGCTTAAAAATCTATTCATCCATAGCTAGCCTTCCTGAGGGTGATTTTTGGAATATTCTTTCCCTTTTTATAATTCAAGACTAGAGTTTCTGGCTCCCGGGTTCCTGTGGCTCCGGCTTTCTGCCATCAGTCTGGGATGTAATGTCGTATGGTCTGGGACCATGGACCTCGTGAGTGTCTGGCCGATATCTGGAGGTCTCCTCTCTACCCTGGGCTCTGGCCCTGCTCTCTGTTGTTGCGTTAGCTTTGCAGGCTGGTTTCCTTGCTGGATAAGACAGCAGGCAGCAAGCCAGGCAATGAAGAGCTGTGCCTTTCTTCTGCCCACTGAGGATGGATACTGGGTCCCTCCCACAGGGCTGGGCCCTTCCTTTCCTTCTAACTGAACTAAACAGGCTCAGAGAAGCTCAGGCACCTCAGTACGTTTTCAGGCAGCAGCCTGTGGCCCACTTCTGGAGAGAGGGAGTTTAGGGCTGGTCCAGAACATGGACCCACTCAGGGTCAAGATTGGACCTGTTGTTCCAAGTTCCCAAAGCAGCTAACTGACTGAGAGCTGAGTTGCTGGGCTCCCGGGGATAGGATGGTCACAGCCATTCATGACAGCATCAGTGGCTTGGCATTCACAGACCTCTGTGCTCTGACAGAACAACTTAATGTCCAGTTACAGTGGACTCATCACCAACATGTCATTCCCTTGGGATTTGGAGGTTTTCTTACTCCACCTTCAATCAGAAAATTCTCAGATCCAAATATAAACATTCTCTTTAAAAGTCTTAGCAGAGAAAACCTTCCAGATGATTGGGACATAGGAACATGACCCAGGTATTAGAGATGGTAAAAGAACTGGGATGTGTGGGGAGAGGCAACCGAGTCCCTCTGATTGGGGGAATAGGAAAACTGGGCAGCGTATCTAGAAGCTGCACAGGGCAGTCAGGGCAGTCATGACCTTGGCCAACCTGAGTAACAAGCTGGGGCTCTAAGCTCCTGAGTTTCCCTGCCTGCCCCACCTCCTCCAAATAGTTGGGGAACCCACTGGTTCTGCAAGCGTTGGACACACTGAGCTGCTGGGGCCATTTTCCAGGGCTCAGAGTAACTCCCTGAATCCCTAAGCCCAGCTGAGCCTCCCTGGCCCCTGAGACCTGGACAGTGACCTGCCTGAGAATGAACCTTAAGTGAAACTTAAGTCTTTGTCCCCAAATGAAGTGGTACCCTAGTCTCTATCCCCAGTGCCCCCTGCCCCACCCCACAGGAAGATGCTCAGGAAATGACCATAGAGGGATATGGGAGACACTGGGTCTTTGATTCCCTAGCCTGTGCCCAGGTTCCTCCCAGTCCTGTGCACACAATCCTCTGCTCCCCTGCCCCACCCATGGCTGCTAAGATCCTTGTCCTTTCAGAGGCCCATTCAAGTGCTGACCCCTTGCTGATCCTTCCCTGGCCATGCCAGCCCCAGCCCCAGCCCAGGCCTTTCTTTCTGTAAGAGCCTGACCATTGCCCTGGTTGGCATTAGCTGTCACGTCTGGCTGCCTCATTGAGTAGGGGTCTTTACAGAGGCCCAGAAGACCTGGAGTTATATGCTTTTACCAAGGAGATATCTGCAGTTTCTTTCATCCTGTTCTCAAAACTGAGGACTGCTGTTTTGGACTGTTTGAAGTTAACTTTTGGTGGCAAGAATTACTTCCAATTTTTTTTCTTCTTTAATTGTTTTTGACAAATGCTGGTTGCGTTGAATTGAATTGCATTTCCTTGATGTATTTTCTAATCAGCCTTGACCCCAGACTCAGGAGCCCAGGACTCGTGCTGCCAGAGCATGAGACTCGCTGCCTGACCTTGCACCCATGGATGCTCTTGCCTCACTGTGCCCAGCAATTTACCCTCAGATTGCAAGCTGAAGAGCAGGGCTCCACCTCTGCCTCTGCTGTATCCAGCATAGGGCCCAGGGCAAGAAGGCACTGAGAAGATTGGTGGATCTGACCACTTTAAACAGGAGAACTGTTAATGCCTGCAGCCCTGTAGGGATCTTCTGAGCATGAAATGAGGTGCAGGACTTCCCTGGAAAAGTTTACAGAGCTGTCACCTGTAACAGGGCTGTTATTATGAGGTGCATATGTTATTATGCACCTTGCTGTATTCAGGGCAGTGGGAATGATGCAGCTCAGGACAATCCAGGTTCAAGTTGTGTTTCCGCTCATCTGCCTGCTGTGCGTTGTATGTGCCCCCTCCTCTCCAATCTGGGATTTCTGACTCAGACTCTTGAGATTCCTGTTTGCTCATGGAGCAGCTGCTGGGTATAGATGGTGCCATCTGACTAATAGATGGTGCCATCTCACTGATTTTTTTTTTTTTTTTACTTCCGAGGGTCACTTAACCTCTCCAAGACTCAATGTCTTTATCTGTAAACTTGGCTCTAGGAACCTGCCCCATCTACCCCATAGAAGAGTTAAGCAAATATGATGGATGATGAGTGCACAACTACAGGGACTAGCAGGCTTTTCAAGCAAACTGGGAGGCAGTGCCTGTCCAACAGCACACGAGTGCACAACTCCACCTGGGACATACCTGTTCGAAGCATGCCCATGGAGCAACACACGGGGTGCCTGTTTCCCCATGTGCTGCTCCTAAGCAGGACTTTACAGTTTATGAAGCATCTCAGAGATATGAACACTCTGTCTCTCTGGCAATTCAGGGTGGTTTCAGCTCCATCTTATGAACCAGAACCAGGTGAAGCACACGGAGGGTGAGTGGGGGCCCGAGACAGCCCCAGGCACCACATGCTGCTTGTGGCATCTTGTGCCCCCCCTCTTTGGGGGCCAGGTCCACCTGGGAGCTCTGCAATCCCATGCAGAGTCTGCATGGAGTGGGGCCCATATGCAGTTGGCTATGTCACCTGGCCTAGATTTTGCATAGGGCTCTGTGGATTGAATGGGGTCATTTGTTGCAGGAAGCGATGTCTCCATCAGCACCCTCTGCAGAACCTTCTGGGTGGGTGAGTAGACTATTAGTAGTAGTCCACTTGCTTCTGAAGAGGGCTTGAGACAGTAGAGGTAGGTTGAAGACCTTGACTTCCCTCTTCCACCCACAGAAGACTCTGGGAGGCAGAGAGAACCCAGGAAAGAGAAGCTGAGCAGCTCATGAAAGGTGGAAAGACACACCTCGAGAGCTGGGAAGGATGTGGAGAGATGGAGGGAGCCAGTGGTAACCCATACCTCCACCACATGCGAGGAGAAGCCCGTCTGTGACATCTCCAGCCCAAAGGAGGTCTCGTTCTTGTTGGTGCCTAAAACAGAGGACAGAAGGTTGTCAGTGCCATGACTCTTTGCTTAGCCCCAGATGGCACTCGGTTCACAGTTCCTACCTCCCAGGGGGCACCTTAGGAACTGGGGGTTCACTTTTGAGAAAAGTTTGAGGCTGAGACTTACAGAGCCGTCTGCATCACCAGCCCTCATCAATACCCTGTGCCCTGAGGTGCGCTGAGCACCTTCCAGATGGCCATTACTTCTGCAAAGGACTGGGGACAAGTATTGCATCCACATACTGTAAATGACTGTGAAAACAGGGGGGAGATAACTAAATAGTTTGTGGAAACAGTGGACATGGTTGGCAAGAAATGGAATTTCTCGCTTTGTTTGTTCCTATTATTCACTGGATTCGTTTCTGGATGCCCTGGGATAGTTCCTACACCTCATCTCCACCCCCAGGAGGGAGACATGTCACCACTGCAGAGGTACACAAGAAAGCCCAGGGTGCTCAGGACCCCACTCCACAGTGGGTTTCCCGAACACATCATTGGAACTCCGTGCTTGTCACTCAAGGTGACTGCTTTGAGGAGAAAAACACTGATTTGGATATTTCAATTCTGCTGTGGGTGTGAAAGCCCATGTCTGGGGGTTGGGGTTGTGGCTCAGTGGTAGAGCACTCGCCTAGCATGTGCAAGGCCCTGGGTTCGATCCTCAGCACCACATAAAATAAGTAAAATAAAAGTGTTGTGTCCAACTACAACTAAAAAATAAATATTTAAAAAAAGTCCATGTTTGTGCTTTTATCCATCCATCTTTGTTCTGGGGCCATTTTGTTCTCTTTGGGCAGCTCTTCATTTCCAATGCACTGCAGATGTCTCAGGCTCTGGAACGCTGCCTTCTATTTCTTTTTATGACCCTCCCCCATGCCCAAGGCCCAGTGTTGGAAGGACCCAGTAGAGCATTTACTGTGCAAACGGGATCTGTGCAAATAAAAGATGCAGTTTAAGTCACTGGGAGGGGGCGATCTGAAGAAACCCTGCAAAGACTGCTTTTGATGGAGCAAGACACAGTGGCACAGAGGGACTGAATGTTCTAGGCTGAGGAGTCAGGCTCAGCAGGGTCCCGACTAGGGGTGCCAGAGAAAATATAGGGTGCCCAGATAAATTTGAACTTCAGATAAACAATGCATAATATTTTAGTGTAAGTCTGTCACAAGTTTTGCATTTCATATTGCTGAACCTGGCAACACTAGTCTACATATCACCACTGTCCCCAGTGTGGGAACTTTGGCATGTCACTTAACTGCTCTGAGTTTCAGTCTCTTCAGCCATCAAGTATGGAGAATACCAGAGAAGCCACCTTTCAGGTTGTTTATAAAGCACATCGCTTTACATCCAGAACAAATGACACTCGGTTGGTCCTTTTTTTCCACTAAGCAGGGACACTTGCCTCGCCATTTGTTTTGTGCAGTTGAATTTCCCTCTGGGGAGTTTGTCTGATTTAAACCCAGGTGTGTGTAGCCCCTCTGGGTAGGCAGGGCTCACCTTCCAGGCTGAAGATCCTGTCCCCCAGGGCGTCAACAATGTCCTTCAGGGCTGCCTCGTCAGTGACGTTGAAGAAGTGCTTGTCATCTGGGTCGCTGGCGATGTATTTGATTTCATTTAGAAAAGTTTCTGGATTGATCCCCCTGCGGTTGTAGTAGCCCAGGACCTGCCAGGGAACAGGGGCAGGGACGACAAACCAGGACATAGCACAGACTCTCCCACACGCCTCAGGGCCCCTGACCCCAGGGCTCCAGGGTGGGCTGAGCCAGGACTTTTGGTAGCCCTGAGTTTTCCTCCAGGGACCATTTGCGTTTTGGGACTGATCCTCTTTTAGAGGCAAGATAAGGACCTGTGCTCAGCTAGGTTTCTGGGAGCTGAAAGGCTTGAGCTATTTTCTAGTTTTTGAGGTTTCTGAAGCTTCCTGGCAAAGGAAGGAAAAACCAAGCCCATGACTTTTGTGGACAGGCCTGAGCAGTGCTAAAGAAGCTTCCGGGCTTGCTCTTTTGAAAGCCTGGACATGACAGGCTGCTTCTCAGAAAACAGCCCCTGGGAGTTCCTCTGAGAGGCAGCCAGCAGCCCTGGGCAGGGACGGGACTTACGGCCACGGCGTATCTGGTCACGTTGTCCCTCTCACTTTGCTGGATGACCTTCTCCAGGTCCGGGCTGTCATGGGACTCCCCATCTGTGATGACGATCATCACCTTCTTGGCCCCTTTCCTTCCGCCCTTCTGGAAAGCCTCTGATCTGGAACCCGAGCACAGGGGTGGGTCACAGAGGGACGTGGGGATGGGGAAGATGCCATGCTCCTCCAAGAGCAGCCACAGAAGCCACAGCTGGCCCCCCCTGGGGCAACCCAACACGTCAACACCATTAGACCTTGTACCAAAGAAGAGGGTGACACCCAGGCGATTCTTTTACCACAGCTTAGGTGGGTCTTGGATCTTTGCATTTTACAAAAGCGACTTTAAAAAGACCCTTTGGGGTCCTGATCTTGTTTTGGGAAGACAAAAGGCACAAAGAAGACATGAAGGGAAGTTGGCAGGTGGTGGCCTTAGGGGAGGTGAGGTAATGGTGAGCAAACCCAAGAATCTCTTGGGCTGAGGTTTAAAAACATACTGATGCCCAGGCTCCCCTTACACCCATAAGGTCAGACTCTCCTGGGGCCTTGCCTGGCCATCAGTAATTTTTTTTTTTTGAGAGAGAATTTTAATATTTATTTCTTAGTTTTCAGCGGATACAACATCTTTGTTTGTATGTGGTGCTGAGGATCGAACCCTGGCCGAAAGCACGCCAGGCGAGCACGCTACCGGCTTGAGCCACATCCCCAGCCCTGCCATCAATAATTTTTAAAAGTTCTACTGAACACCCAGCATTGTGTCCCATTTTCCTAAGGACTGAAGAGCTGAGGTGCCAGGGAGTTCACCACCTAAACAACTGACCTGGAGAACCATGTGTGAGGAAGCCCCAGAGTTCTAACTTCTCCCATGAGGACTACTTTGATTGTATTTTTGGAAATATTAAATATTGCATGAATAAAAAGTTAATGTGATATATATATATGTGTGTATATATATATATGTATATATATATATATAATATTGAATTTTATATATATTCCACTCCAATAATACTGCATTCATATATATATATGAATGAATATATATGTATGATGGAATATTATTCAGCCTTAAAGAAGAATGAAATATGGCATTTTCCAGATAATGGAGGGAGCTGGAGAATATCAAGCTAAGTGAAATAAGCCAATCCCCAAAAAACAAAGGCCAAATGTTTTCTCTGATATACAGATGCTAATTCACAATGCTAGGGAAGAATAGAATTACTTTAGATTAGGTAGAGGGGAGTGAAGGGAAGGGAGGGGCTCTGGGGGCAGGAAGGATAGTAGAATGAATCAGACATTCATTATTACCCTATGTACACATATAAGACCGGTGGGATTCTACATCACGTACAATCAGAAGAATGGGAAGTTATACTCCATTGATAGATGTATCAAAGTGCATTCTACTGTCATGTATAACTAATTAAAACAAAAAATTTAAAAAATGTAATGGAAAATAGTTCTCTTACTTTTTAATTTTCAGTGCTTGGAGCATGAGCTTGGCTTACCTGTTGGGCCCTCTAGCCTGGGGACAGCAGGGCTAGCCCAGTCATGCCCAATATGGCAAAAGGGCTCTGACAGTTGGCAATTGGTCTACTAAACATGAAAAACTGGCTCTTGGTGCCTCTGTAATCAACCCTCCTTTAGACCATAGTGTGCTGAGTACACCTATGGTCTTGCCAAGGGTCTGGCCCAGCAGGTAGAATTTTCCACTTAAGATATAAAAATTAATGTCACTTGTGGACTTGGCAGTGATTCCCATGAGTCTGACCCACTTCCAGGCAGGAAGAACAGCCCTCAGGTTTAAGCTCTGTAAGGACAGGCTGAAGACCAGTAGCCTTTGGGTTATCAGAGGTAACTTGTTATGTGACAAGCTTGTTACATGATGAGCTTTTGCATGTGATTTTGATGTTGAGGAATTTACAAAACTTGGACTAAGTTGTCTCAGAACTTCTTCAAGCTGCCAGATGTTGAGAGCCACAGCTGAAGCGGCCCCAGCAAACTTCCAGCTGGTTGGCTCCTCTGTGGTGATGCTCATTGGGCTGTTTCCCTGCCCTTTCAGACCACGGAGCTGCTCATTGGGGGACTCTTTTGGCTCCGCCCATGCGACCCAGCCAATCGGCCTCAAGAGTGGGAGGAGTGGGGGAGGTTGAGGGGCTTTTGGGAAGCCGGTGGTGGCAGTTGGGCTCTAAGGGAACTCCTGAAGAGCTTGTGTGGTGCAGCGTGTGTTCTAAAAATAAAGTTTGTTTCTGCTTGACAAGTGGCTTGTGAATTGTGCCCAGCCAGACTGCGGCATTTGGTGGCCCCCACGGGTAAGGACTGAGGGTAAGTGATAAGGTAAACTGCTCGCCCCTGAGGGCAGGGCGAGAGGATGGGTAGCCATTTTAAGATTCTTCTTTCGTTTTGTTTCACTTTTGTTTTAAGTTGCCTGTCCCTGGAGATGGGTGAGACGGGAAGAAAAACCGCTCACATTTGAGGAAAAACTATTTGCGTCTGAGGAACAGATAGGGAGAAAGGACGGATGGACATTTCAGGAGGATAGAAAGGCTGATATAATAAATTTTTGTTCCATTTTTGTTTCATTCTGTTTCAGTTTTGTTTGGTGTTATCTTGTTGGGTTGTGTTATCTTTATAGTAGAAATATGGGATCAGAAACTAGTAAAAAACAAACCAAAAGAGTGTTAAGTAAATTGTTAGAGGAAGGAGGCACCCCAATAAAACCAAGAACAGTCAGGGCATACGTTGATACAATACAAAAATGTAGCCCATGGCTTTTTAAGGAGGAGTTGTTGAATATATCACAATGGGACCATCATGGTGAAGATTTAAGGGAGAGGGAAAAGAAAAACCCAGGAACTCTGCCAGTTGGCACAATGCCATTGTGGATGATGATACGATTTTGTTTGCCTAGTCCAAAGCCTTCAGTTCAGACTATGGTAGAAGACATGTTAGATCAAGTAAAAGAGAAGGTCTCTCGAGCTAGTAAGACAGAGGAAAATTTAAAGGAGGAAAAGCCATCAGGGGAGAAGTTACAACAGGAGGCTGTTACTAACACCTTTCTATCACCAGAGGGCGTAAGTGTCCAACCAACAGCTCCACCTCCATATGCTGGGAGGCCCCCAACCCCCAAAGTTGATAGATTGGATCCTGAGACAGGACCTCAAAGATTAGCATGCCCTGTATTTGAACAGGCAGGAGGGCAGCGAATTCACCATGTTTTAGATTTCAAAACAGTGAAGCATACATATTTTCTCTACACTAGAAGAAGCTACAGATTTTCATAAAAAGTTCCATGTCAATGCTAATACTTTACAAAAGCGATTTAAAATAACTAAGGAACAGCTAGACAAATAATAAAACAATGCCAAAATTGTATGACCTTTTTACCACAAGTTAATCTTGGAGTCAATCCTAGAGGACTGATACCTAACCATATTTGGCAGATGGACGTCACACACTTGCCAGAATTTGGAAAATTAAAATATTTGCATGTTACAGTTGATACTTCTTCCGGATTTTTGATGGGCTCCCTTCATACCGGAGAAAATAATTAAAGATATTATAGCTCATTGCTTACAAAATTTTGCCACTGTAGGCGTTCCAAAACAGTTAAAAACAGATAATGGTCCTGGCTATACTTCTACCTCTTTTAAATAATTTTGCTCATCATTTGGCATTACTCATATAACAGGAATCCCATACAATCCACAGGGACAAGGCATAGTTGAAAGAGCTCATCAAACTATTAAAATGTACTTATTAAATCAAAAAGAGGGAATTGGGAAGGGGTATATATCCCCCAAACATAAACTTAAAATAACCCTTTTTACTCTAAACTTTTTAAATTTGGATTCATCAGGACTTAGTGCTGCGGAAAGGCATATGTGTCCAAAAAATGTACATAAGCCCAAGGTACTTTGGAAGGATATTCTAACAGGACAATGGAAAGGTCCTGACCCAGTAATTGTCTGGAGTCGGGGGTCTGTTTGTGTGTTTCCACAGGGAGAACAGCAGCCGATTTGGATTCCAGAGAGATTAACTAAAGCGATTTCTACAGACCAAAAAGAAGATGATTTGGCTCAAATCCATAACAACTGATATCCAAAACTCCAGTTTGGCTATTCTTACATCTGCAACAGAACCAGGATGCTTTTTTCAATATCTATTTTATTATTGCCCTTTGCCATATCATGAAGTTCTATTTTGTTTTTTGAGCTCATACAGACCTAGGTTAATGTTTTGCTGATCAGTTCTATTTTTTGACTATGGAGTTTTTAAACATTGCAATGGAGATTTCACCTGTAAAAAGTTACAAGGCCTTTACTATTATGTTATGTGTTGTATGTATTATATTATGTGTGCACACTTGTGTTTTGTGTTGTATGTTTGTATGTGCATATGTCCATATATCATATATGACAAGCGCTCATGAAAAAATGGATCCAAATATTTTTTTTTCTTATTCACGTGATTTAAATGGTTTAATTTAAATTGGGTAAACAGCTGTTGAGGATTGTTTTAATATGTGAACAAAAAAGGAGGTTAACAGATCTGTTTGTTTACTTTCACCTTTCCTTTTCATTATATTTAATAATTCTGTTCAGGATAATGTAAATTGTTCAGAAAATTGTTTTCTTTTAGTGCCTGCTGGAATGTTACATAATTTTTTCTTTAGCCATTATTGCCAGAATTCCTATCTTCATCCCAGTGCCAGTGAAGACAAAGATAAAACCAAACTACAGCTTCTGCAATAGCTATCATTGAACTGCTTGCAGAACTTGCCTCGACTATCACTTGTATGCATTGTGAACTATCTGTTGGTGCAGTGACTTGTGGTAGTGCCGGGGTATTTTTGCTGATGGTGTCATCGGTGGTACAATTTTTCCAAAAGGAGCCGGTGTATCCTCCTCCCTTCTGCTTGTGATGGTCGTTCAGCTAAAATTTGGGGGCCAACAGAGGTGAGGCAAAGAACTTCACCCCCCCACTAGTACAAAGGCCTATCCACAGGTGTGGCTGTATGCTGGGCTGGTAGTCAATGACGGGTAAGATCCAATTGCAATGGTACCAACCTAAGACAGGAGGCTGACGCCTTGAGGTCAGCCCATCTGATGATGGGTAAGGACCATATGTACTATTGGACAACCTAAGGCAGGCACAGTCCCTAAGCCACATGCTTGTTGTTTAATTAAACAGAGAGGGGGAGATGTTCAAGCCACAGCTGAAGCGGCCCCAGCAAACTTCCAGCTGATTGGCTCACCGCGGCCCTAGCAAACTTCCAACTGATTGGCTCCTCTGCGGTGATGCTCATTGGGCTGTTTCCCTGCCCTTTCAGACCACGGAGCTGCTCATTGGGGGACCCTTTTGGCTCCGCCCACACGACCCAGCCAATCGGCCTCAAGAGCAGGAGGAGTGGGGGTTGAGAGGCTCGCTGGAAGCCGGTGGTGGCAGTTGGGCTCTAAGGGAATTCCTGAAGAGCTCATGTGGTGCTGCATGTGTGTTCTAAAAATAAAGTTCGTTTCTGCTTGACAAGTGGCTCGTGAATTGTGCCCAGCCAGACTGCAGCAGCCAGTGAAGAGGGAAAACCATCTGCTGTTCTCTTTGTAGCTCTCTGATATTCTGGACATGTTGCCTTAAAAAATCCCGTTTAATTTTAGTATGAGTTGTGGACCCAAAGGCCATAGAGGCCCACTCCACATGACGAGAGCAGATTTTGGGCTGAAGCCCAACCTAGTGAAGGGAGAACTCTGCTCTTCCCTCAAAGGAAATTCTAGATGCTTCTGTGACCTCCATGAAGGAATAAAAACTTCATGCAGAAAATTATGGCAGGAGCATAGCAGTTTTTATTACATTGAGAGCCAAGGAAAACTTCAGGATCATATTTCCATATAGCAGAATAGTGTGAATATCTCTGTGAATCTGTAATAGTATGAATATCAGCATGAATCATCAGATTTTTGAGTTGTGATTTTGTGTTGGGTAAAGGGACTTGGATCTGTTCCTTTGTAAATGAGATTACAAATTCCTTGAGAGCAGTAAGAACTTTATAGTCACAACAGGACCCACCCAACTAAAAACCAGAGTGACCCACAGAATTTAGCTCATATCATGTTTCTAGTCTGCTTAGAATCTGCTCTGGTTCCTGTCTCTCTCAGGAAAAGACCAGGTCCTGATGAAGTCCCACCAGACCTGTGTGACCTGGACCATGACCTCTCTGAGCTGCTGTCTGACCTGGGGGGTGCCAGGTGCAATGCTGAGCCTGTGGGCTGCTCCCTCACCCTGGAATGCCCCCTCCTGGCTATCTCTTGGCCAGCTCCCTCAGTGGATTCAGGTGTGCACCCCAAGGCCACCTCTCAGTAAACCTTTCCTCACGGGCCTCCCTGAGAGACAGTCTCTCTGCATTCTGAGATAGGATCAGGGTTGACACTGGTTAGAGCTCCTATGTTGGGCTGAGAGCTGCCCCTCAAGTTCATGGCTGGAGTCTTTGTCCTTTAGTAGGTACATGGGGGAAAAAAAAGAAAAAAACCCTCATTATGAATAACCAAGTGAGGGGAAAAAACCTTTCATTTTAAAAGGCACCAGCTATAATTTGGGACCTGAACTTGGCAGACTGGAAGATCAGAATTTCAAAATTCAATGGAGGTGAAATTACAACCCAGGAGTTGCAAATCCCGAGTTACTAATGCTTCGAACTACCTGGTGAGTCACATGCATGTCATTGACCCAAGGTTGGTGGGCTGCAGAAGGGGAATGACCAAACAGTGGCTTCATTCTTGTGTGAGTCAGTCAGTGCCATACTGGGAAAGTGATAGCCGGTGGTCACTGGTTCCCTTTGCTGCCCAGCCCTTTCACCAGGGCCTGTTGGGCATCTCTGGTCCCACCCCAGTGACGGCAAAACAGCAAAATGGCCCATTCCTCGTAAAGATGGGTAAGAGCCATCATCTTCCCATGGAGAAGAAAAAGTGAGCTTTATAACGAGTTTTCTTTTTTCTCCTCCTCCTCCTCCTCCTCCTCCTCTTCTTTTTTACAAGAGCACAAATCCATCTTTATTTATTTTCCATTAGTTTAAATCCTTGAGGGGCACAGCATCATATGGATTCTGTGTCCAACGGCCTTAGCAGGAAGGTTGCTTGGGAATTTGGCCCGAACCATGCCACTGTTTCCTTTCCCCAGATCACCCTGGTTTTGTTTGGTTTGTCACCAGGAGTCACTGTGTTGTTTTTTTACTTTGTACACATAAGAACATCTTTTGCCCAAGTAGAACTTGGCTTCATCTCTGGCATAAACAGAAATATGGAACGCTTCACGAATTTGCATGTCATCTTGCACAGGGGCTATGCTAATCTTCTCTGTATCGTTCCGATTTTAGGATATGTGCTGCCAAAGTGAGCACTTGAGAACGAGTTTTATCAGCACACAGAAATGCAATGGTTGAGCAGTGACTGAATCGTAAGAAGTTATGAAGTTGGAAAAATCTTAATCTTTTGACCACATAAAATCATGAGATGCCTAGGTAGCTCTTGTGTTGTGAAATTCTATGAAACACATCAACTAAGCCTAAATGAGGTGGGACTATATGTCGGGACTGTGGTCTTAACAAATGTAGCAGAACTCACATTCGTAGGCGTAAAATTTAGACATTTCAAATCTAAGTGGCTTAGACGTAGTCATCTTAAGTGTCTAAGCCATGGCTCGAGAGAGCTTGTGGGATTGCTTTTAAAACTGGCGAATTTCACTGGGTAAGCGCATGTTTTGAGCAATGTCTTCCTGGCATAAGCCTGTGGTCCTCTGTGTGGACATGTCTACAGGCAGCATTCATGTGGATGAATGAGTTCTGGTGGGATTTTAAGGAACTAGATTTTGCCTTCATGGAACCTGTATCCTTTTACAGAGTGTCTTTGGTAGAACATGCTCTGCAAAGTTGGTGGCAATGATACCCCCATCCCAAACGCCCTTCTTCAACATGACCTTGCCATTCCTCCATCAAGAGGTAGAATCATATTTCTTCCCCTTGAATCTGGGCTGGCCTTGGGAACTTGCTCCACCAACAGCATGTGGCAGAAGTCATTTTTGGAACTTCAAGTCGAGTTCGTCAGCAGTCTGGGTTTCTGAGGAAGCTTGCTCTTGGGATACTTCTCTCAGAATCCAGATGCCATGACATGAGAAAATCAAGCCACGTGGCCATGTGTGGGTGTTTAGATCACCAGCTCCCACTGACCTCCCAGCCAGAGGCCAGCAACAACTGCCATCTCCCTGTGTACTGCATCCTAGACATCCAGCCCAGTCAAACCTCAGATGATAACAGTCTCAGTGGACACTAGACGACACTCAACCATGTGAGGGAACCCAGAGAGAACTGACCAGCTGGGTCAAAGTTCCCCAGAACTTTGGGGAAATTAATAATCATTGCTTCAAGGGAGCAAATGTTGCAGTGGTTTGTTACACAGCAATAGATACCCGGGTCAGTATCTGAGATCTAAAAAAACAGATTTTTCTTACCGAGCAAATTCAATGCCAAATGCCGTCCGCGTTTCTGTTCCTCCTCTCTGCTCAATGTGGCTGGCAGCTTCCACTACATCCTTCACAGACCTGTAGTCATTGAGGTGAAACTCATGGACCACATCTTCTCCATACTGCACGACTCCAACCTGCATGGCAGAGGAGAGCGTGAAGGAACGTCTTGGCCCCTGAAAATTAGACCTCTGGTGGCAAGAGTCCCCAGGAATGATCTTCCCTTGTCATGATTCGGGAGTGAGAGATCACCCTTCCCAAGATGTCACCACAGCCCAGGGGAAGCAGCTTTTGCATTATTCCAGGAATAAACAGATGGTTCAGTGGGACGAGTTGGGGCCACAAACAGAGTAAGGGCATCTTGTGATCTAAGGAGAGGCCTGACTGACTGATCACACGTCTTCTTCGGAAGAAAACAGTCGGCACAGCATGGATGTCTAAGTTAGCAGGAGCAGTGTGGGTGGAGGGCCTTGGTGTTGTTTCCAAACTCTAAAATCAAGATTCTTTAAAACTGGAAGGAAGGGCTGGGATTGTGGCTCAGTGGTAGAGCGCTTGCCTAGCATGTGCAAGGCCCTGGGTTAGATCCTCAGCACCACATAAAAATAAATAAATTAAATAAAGGTATTGTGTCCAACTATAACTAAAAAATAAATATTAAAAAAAAATGGAAGGGAAGAGGCTCTTGCATCCCCAAGGATAATAAAATATAGGCAACATTAGTAGCTCAGAAATAAAAAAAACCCAAACCCTTAATGACCTATAGTAGGGATTAAATGATAAACGTTGCCGTTGGATGGCCCACTGAGTTTACTTGGCACAAGTCCCCTTCAAATGCTGGACGTTCTCTCGGATGCCCTAAGAGCTATTTTCTCAGTGGCGGGGAACCCTGACTCCATGAGAAATTCCACTTCCTCTTCAACAGCTCTACTTGTAAAAAATAATTTTTTAGAGTGACTTGCCATCTACCATCTTGAAACTTTTATCCATTGATCCTCATTTAGTCAAAATAATAGGAATGAATACCCTATCTTGAGCCAGACGTGATGGCTATTACCTCCTTCTGGTCTTCTCTCCAAAACCAATCCTAATGTTCCTGCCCTTGCTCTGCAGGGTTCTGGGGCCTGCTCAGCCCTCCAACCCTCCTGCTCAGAACGTCTTTGTAGGTGGGGACTACCCAGAAGTCAGTATTTTGCCTATGAGTGTGGCCTCCCCAAACTGTCCCTTGATGTGCTCACTAGGGATTGGCATCCTAGGCTGCAGGGACCCAGTGCTGGCTGGCCAAGGTTTCCTGTGCACTTCCTTAGGGCATGTGAAGATGCTCTTTGACACCCCTGGGCAGCTGGGTCAGTGGGCTCAGCGGGGAGATCCTGTTGAGAGGAGGAAAGAGCCCCAGAGACTCACCTGGATCTGCCCTGGACCAATGTAAAACTTCTTCAGGATATTAATGAGAAAGTGCTGGACCTCCACCCAGGGGTAGATGCTGTTGGAGCCATCCAGGACAATGACGATGTCCATGTAGGTCTGGCACCCTGGGAAGTGAGGACAGGGTCATGGCTAGCCAAGGAACCAGTGTCTGCACCTCTCTGATTTTCCGGATGATTGTTCAGAGGATGACAGAAGAATTGACTGCTACCTGTGTGTCATTCCCTGGACTGAGGAGCACCTTGGGCTCAGCACGTTTGGGGAACATGAATGACGAGTCTGGGGTTTCCTGGCTCTGTTCTACCACTCTGTGGGCTGTTTGATCAAAACAAAAAAGAAGCCTGGACCGTCTCTGCTCTTGATTAGGAGCTGACCAGTGCCAATTGGTCAAAGCTTCCAAGGCAGGTGGCTCTGTCCATATGAGGGCCTCTTGTCATTTGCTTCACTATAACAGGCCTCTGGCTTTTACCACTGGCAGCCCGAATGAGAGGATTTCACGTTTAGGGAGGAGCTAAGAATCTGGATTCTGACACCAGGTGATTTTGACTCCTGGCCTCACCACTCACTAGCTGTGTGACCTGTGGATAGTCATGTAACCTCTCAGCATCAGTTTTCTCTGCACTGAAAGAGGCATGAAAATAAATAGCAGTTGCCACAAGGAACTAGCAAGATTCTTCTAAAGGGTTGGGCACAAAGCTCAAGAAATCTTAGTTGATTCTATTTTTATTTATTTTTTAAAAGTAAATCACTGAGTTAATGTGGCAGTGACCTCATCTGGTCAAGCTCTTGGCCTTTACTCTACCTCTGAACATAAATCTTGCTTTATATTTTTTCATATTAATACCAAGTTAAAGGGGATAATAAAAATTAACAAAAAAAATGAATCAGACGTGGGCACTGTAACAAATATTCAAAAAAAGACTTAAAATCTAAGCACTGTTTGCTGATGGTCAGGGTTACTTTGGAAGATAGCATACATGATGTATCTGGGCATCTGCTTATTTCACGGTGGACCTTTCACACTGTTAGAAGGTCTTCCTTAACCATGCTGGGAGCCTGTCCTGTGTTAGACATTCCCCGCATCCTTGCATAGTGAAAGTGTCCCGTGGAACTCCGTGTTCCCGGGTAGAGGAAGGTGGTGGCTTTCAGCCCAGGTGCTTGTTGGGGCTTTGTGTTTGATGGAGCACTTGGGAAATGTTGGGTGACTGGGAGGCTCAAACACCTTGCCACTGGCTTGCTGTGTACGGCTGGCAGTGACCTGACACTTCTGGCCTGACTAAGCCAGATAGAGTTGTCTTTTTCCAGTTTGTTTTAGCTCAACACTTTTGGACTGAGCACCTGATATGCCAGAACTCTGCCCGGCGTTGGCAGCCATGGAGGGAGACTAGACCAAATGACTTGATTTGGAGGAGTTTACGATCTCCTGGGAGGGATTAGGTTTCTTTTATTTTTAAACTATCTTTATTATTAGAATGCAATTTTTATCACTGATTTCTTTCTTACAATTTCAATTTTTTAAAAAAAGACACCTTGGGAAGAATGCGGCTTTTGGTCTGCGGTTCCTGAACGACTTGGCTGAATACTCTCTTGGGGAGTTCCCCTGCCCTCCTCTCTCCACGCATACCAGGGCCTATCCTACACCTACTGGGTTGCAGTCTACACAGGATGGCCTGGCGTCTGTATTTGATCAGCTGTCAGGACACTGCTGGCTGGCTGGGCCATGAGGCCTCTGCTAGAGGAAGTTTAGGGAGGCTGGAATGGTCAAATTTCCATTTGCAGAGAACAGTGGCTCTAGGGACATGATGTTCCCAGTGGAAACCCGTGTGCCTGATGTGGGCCTCTTCCTGTGCTCTGGCACTGCCTTTCCTGCCCTTTAGTGTCCTCCTCATTGCCCTAAGAGGACTACTCGCCAGCCCCTGTTAGACTGACCCTCCTCCTCCTCCCTCCCCCCGGCCCCATCTTTCCACCCCTGACTGGCCCCATTGTTTGGAGGGAGGCTGCCTGCAAGCCCGAGGTGCTAATCCCCTCACCCTCCATAAAACGGGCAGCAGCTGCTTGGGTGAGGGTGTTTAGCACAGAAGAAACAGTAGGGCTCAGAGCCAAGGCGTCTGGGCTTTCTGGGGTGAGGTCTGAGCACCAATTCCCCAGATTTCTTGGTGGCTGGGGAATGAGGGAAGGTTTGTTTTCCACTAAGCCCTGGGCAGGCTGTGCTGAACTCCCAGAAGCCTGGGAGAACAGATTCAGCATGATTATGCCAAGGACCTTTCTCTACCCCATGGCTCTCCTCCTGCTGGGTGTTACTCAACACCAGGAGCACTATATGCATTGCAGTCTAAGTGAGTGGCACCTGGGGACGGTCTGTGGCACGTGGCGGCCTGGCAACCCCTCTCATGCAAAGGGTCTTCGCAGTGAGGCACCCTTGGTGCCAGGGCTGTCTTCACAACCTTAGTTCTTTCGCTCCCACCATCATACTGTAGGCGGGGGCGCACCAGGAACATGATCCCACAGAGGCCCAACCAAGTGACCTGATCCTAGGTCATCCCAAGGGCTGGGGCAGGGTGGAACTAGAATCCAACCAAATGCTGCTCTGTAGCCAGGATAACAGTGACCAGAGGCCCAAGCCTTCCAAGACTGTTCCCAGCTCAGCCCATCTGTAGATCTGAAGCCACTTACTTTGAAGAGCTGGGGCCACGGTCTTGGAGAACCGGAAATTGGAGTTGACTCGCGAGCACATCCCTGTGGTGTAGTAGGAGCTTCCACACTCATGAGACCAGAGGGGGCTGCAGGCCTGAGAAGTACAGTGTAGGCCCCTGGTCAGTGGGTGAGGCAGAGAGGGCCCGGCCCAACGACCCATGGTCTAGCCCCAACCTCCGTGACCCTGGACAGACATCTTTTCTCAGAGTGTCGTGGTCCCCAGGGATGAGAGGGTCTTTGTTAAGTCTCACCACACTTTCTCTTGCTGCAGTGTGCACCAGCTCCCTTTGTGTCAGGGGTAATGGGGAGCTACCAGTCTTGGAGTCCTCCTTTGTTGTGATTTCAAGACCTCGTTCTCCATTTTGTTATTTAGGGTATGACTCTTCTTCCTCCAACTTGCCCACCCCTCCCACCACATAGGATCTAGGGAAAATCTAGGGACACTTTACAGTCATGGGAGTGGACCCTTCAAGGGTCACTAGGCAAGATCCTTTATCTGCAGAGGCCACCTGATGGTCCTTACTGGGCAATTTTCCAGGACTGGGTCCCAACAACACGCCATGCTCTTACTAGGGAAAGATGGAAAAAGAAAAAAAAAAGGTCTTTGCTATTTCTGTAAAATTTGCAATCAAAAGCATTGATGTCACACCCTCATTGGAGGACTGAAGTGATGAGTCTCTCTCAGAGGTAGGGTTGTTAAAAATGGAAACTCATCTCCATGCCTCCATTTTTGTCCTGCTCTCAGGACACCCCAGGCTAAGTTTTGTGCAGTAATTTCCTTCGGTTTAGGGGAGGAATTGTTCTCCCAAACCATTTCTTTAATTAGTTTTCTTTTTAACCTACATTTAAAGGTTATGATTTATCTGTGTCTTTTGCTGAAACTGCTGTCAATTATTTTGGAATAAAGGAGGGAATAAAGAATGGGAGGATGGATGGGTAGATAGAAAGACGATGGATGAATAGCTGGGTAGATGACCAATGGACGGTGAATGAATGGGTATAATATAGATGGTGGATGGGTGGATGATGGATGGAAGAATGGATGTCTGAATGGAAGGGTGAGTTACTGGACTGAGGCGTAGACAGATGTGTAGATGAATCATTGGGTGGATACATGAGTAGAGGGGTGGATGATTGGCAGGGGTTGGACTGATGAATGAATCAAGGAATGGATGAGTGAACGAGTTAACAAAGAATCGGGAATCTATTTATTTTAATTTCTCTTTATGGTTCTGGGGATTAAACCCAAAGATGCTCTTCCACTGAGCTACATCCCCAGTCCTTTTCATTTTGAGACAGGGTCTCATTACCCAGGTTGGCCTGGAGCTTGCAATTCTCCTGCCTCAGCCTCCTGAGTAGCTGGGGTTACAGGATTGGGCTACCATGTTAGGCTAAAAGCTGCTCCCAGGGAGCTCCAAGCTCCAAGAGGAGTCCTCTTAGACCTCATCCCACCTTGTGAAGTAAGTGAAATCAAATTAGTGAGAGTGTGACAAGGAGCTTCAGGCAGAAAAGGGAGTGGAGACAAAGGCCCTAAAGGATGTGTGTGTGGACGGGGCTGGGGCCCTGCTTTGCCTGTGGTTGGGGATAATGGAGGACCTGCCATGGACGTATATTGAAGCATCCTGATGCCTGGTGCTGCACACCCCAGAGGTCTCATCTGCCGGCAGAAATGGACTGATGGACAAAAAACAGAGAGTGACACGAGCCACCCCCCCCCCCATTTAAAAGTGGGTGGTAACTTGTGTTGAACTTTCTGGGGTAATTTTTTCCTGAAATCTCCTCATGTAGGAACTATCAGGCCCAGAAGGATCCTGTTTGGAGCACCAAGCATCACCCATTATGACAGGGAGCAGGTGCTACCCATCAGTTATGCCACTGAGTTCCCAGACTGTAGTCAGTGCTGGCGTGTGCTCCTGGGGTAGGGGACAGACCCCCAAGATGGCCCACTGATGTCTTCCTGTCCCCAGATCACATGTGTTACTTATTTGCTTCTCTTCCAACCACAGCCAGGAGCAGGAGCTCTGGGCACTGCTGGAGTCCCCAGGGGCCTCACCGGGCTCAGTACACACTAGGTGCTCAAAAAGTTGTCTAAACAAATGAGTGTTTTTGCCACTGCAGCCCAGACACCTTCTTTTCTTTCTTCTTTGCTAGGACCTGTTTGTAAAAACAAAACAGGAACCTCTCCCAGCCTGCCACATTCAATCCCAGATGTCCAGATGGCCTGCCATTCCATATCCCTTCCCTGGGTGGCAGTGCATCTGTGTCTCTTCATTTCTGGTTTCCCTACAGTCTTAGGTGGAGTGACATGTCTTGTTTCTTTCATTGCATGTGGGATTTGGTCTCTGCCCCAGGAAACTGGCTTCCCAAGGAATGGATGGTCCCTGTCAGCCGTTGGTTGTATTTATCCTTGTCCCTTTTCTGGCTGCTCCTCTACCCTGGGTATGCACACAAAGGACTCAATCCTTTTTTCTGCGTGAACTGTCCCCTCCAAACTGACACCTCCCTGGGTGTTTGGGTGTCCCCTCAGACACCCGGAAAGGCAGAAGCCTGTGGAGGGGCTTCCTCCTGCTGGGCCTGGGGTGGTGCGACTGAGGGTGGAGTTGGGTGGGGTGAGCGAGTCTGAGGTGCCGATGGGGTGTGAGGACTTCCAGTCCCCGACCTCTCCCACTCCATGCAGCAGGTCTGGGTGGGCAGGAAGGGCTGGGCAGCACAATGGGGCAGGTGGCTCTTACCAGGAAGCTGTTGTCCTTGGGGTTGGTGGCGAGGCTCAGGCCGAGGCGCATGTTGTCTTTCCGCTCAGACACGTTGGACAGGGTGACCCTTCCTGGGGACGGGGTAGATGCTTAGCCTGCAGCCCCCTCCTGCCCACCCTCCGCCCAGAGCTGCTGCTGGTCCCTGAGGTGCCTGGGTCCCCTTGCTCCCCAGACACAATCTCATTCCTTCCTCACAGGTCCCTGGGAGATGTGCAAACTGAGTCTCAAAGAGGCCAAGCAATAGTTGAAGATCACACAGTAAACCCACGGCAGAGCCTTCCTCCAGTCCAGGCCTTCTCCTCTACCAGTCATCTGACTGGGCCCCAACGTCCCCCTGTGCCCACCCCAAACACACCATGGTGCTCACTGAGGACACGTCCTCTGGGCAGCGTCCCTTCCACCGACACTTGCCAACCCTGGTCCTGCTCTTTCAGGCTCCCTTCTCTGCTCATCTGCCAAAGTGACAGAGGGTGATGGAGAGATTCTCTCTCACAAGGACAACTGGACAGGAGACTTCTGGAGCTTTTGAGAAACTGATGTGACTCCATTTTTTGATAATAAATAACAGCAGCTTCTACCTCAAGGCCTGTCCTAAGGAAGGCGGTGTGACTCTTGTCCTTGGAAAGACCCACAGAGCACTCCTAGGCACATACCCACCCTGCTGAGCTGTTTATCTACAAATAACAGGAGAGATCTTCGGCTCCAGGTGTCCCTGACTCAGTCAGGCTAGGTGGGGACCCATAGCAACCCCCTAGCAGCCACCAATCAGCATGAGACAGGGAAATACCTGGGATGCCAGATGACCCCCCAGTAGTTTATGGTGGTTGATAACATGTTGGGAAACCATGTAGTTCAGCAGTACTCCCCTCGTGGCTTAAGCCAATCAGTTCAAAGGAATCCCCCTCTTATACTAGCCAATCACCCTTATCCAACTTGTTCCCGCCAGTGAATGTGCTAATCAATGTTAAGAGTTGTTGTTTGACAATTGCTAGACTGTGGAACCAAACCAGATGCCCTTCAATAGATGAATGGATAAAAAAAATGTGGCATTTATACACAATGGAGTATTACTCAGCACTAAAAATGACAAAATCATGGAATTTGCAGGGAAATGGATGGCACTAGAGCAGATTATGCTTAGTGAAGCTAGCCAATCCCTAAAAAACAAATACCAAATGTCTTCTTTGATATAATGAGAGCAACTAAGAACAGAGCAGGGAGGAAGAGCAGGAAGAAAAGATTAACATTAAACAGATACATGAGGTGGGATGGAAAGGGAGAGAAAAGGGAAATTGCATGGTAATGGAGGGAGATCCTCATTGTTATACAAAATTACATATAAGAGGTTGTGAGGGGAATGGGAAAATAAACAAGGAGAGAAATGAATTACAGTAGATGGGGTAGAGAGAGAAGATGGGAGGGGAGGGGAGGGGAGATAGTAGAGGACAGGAAAGGTAGCAGAATACAACAGTTACTAATAGGGCATTATGTAAAAATGTAGATGTGTAACCGTCGTGATTCTGCAATCTGTATTTGGGGTAAAATTGGGAGTTCAAAACCCACTTGAATCAAATGTATGAAATATGATATGTCAAGAGCTTTGTAATGTTTTGAACAACCAATAAAAAAAAAAAAGAAAAAAAAAGAGTTGTTGTTTGATTTTCCTGCGGTATGGAGTGATTTGCTGTGTGATGTTGTGACGCATAGAGTATCCCCCCCAAACCTATAAAATCTGACTGAACAAAGGACTGGGACTCACTCCCTGGGACCGCTGCGTTGGGAACGGTTGTAAGTCCAGGCTCAAGCTTGCAATGAAGACTCTTGTGTGATTGCATCGGATTTGGCTCCTGGAGGTCTATTGGGGTCCCACAAATCTGGCATTATACTTTCTAGGTCTTGCAGTCTGTATTTGACTGCCAAGTGGGATACTCAGGGGCAGGGCTATCATCCTGCCAGGTGTAGGCAGAGGGTTGGCTGTTGTGGATTAGAACCACAAACAATTACACCAGTTAGGGTTTTCTGGATCATTCTATCAAGCCACTGAAGGGAAGAAACATGAGCTTGAATCCCCCAGAAGTGGGGTGTGTGTGTGTGTGTGTACTGACAGGAAGAGAGAGGGAGGGGCTGGAGCGTGTCAGTCCTGACCTGCTGCCAGGAGAGACCTCGTGTCTTCCCTGCACGGGGGCTTTGGGACCCTCCACTCAGAATAGTTTGTGTTCTGCTTTGTGGGTGACTGGAGGTATAAAGAGGTGGCCTGGCGCCCAGGGGCACAGGTCAGCAAGGACTGGCAGGGCAGGCCCTGGGGGTGGAGCAGACACGTGACTGCCCTGTGGCCAGAGGGTGGGGGCAGCAAGTTTGTTATTTCTTTCCTTGGGTTTCCCTCGGTTTTCAGCGAGGCTCTTAGGAAATCAAATCCAGCCCCCTTGGCTGTGCTGAGCGACTGGGATTGTCTTCTTTTTTGTCTGTGCAAACAGGCCAGAGAGGAAGTGACAGGAGCAGCCCTGGGGGTCTGAGGGGCCTGGTCCCCCCTGAGCTCTGCACACACCTGCCTGCCTGGGACCTCCTCTTGTCCTGGGGGGTCCCGGTGGCACCCTGGCCATCTTACAGGTAAGGAAGTCAAAGTACGGAAAGTGTCGGGGGCTTCCGCAGGGTCACTCCCTGGTAAATAGAGTGGGGACTTGAGCCCAGCCACAGGGTGTCATGCCCTCAGTTCATTCCCCACCTAACGGCCTCACAGTGGCAGTGGGGACCGCAGAGGAGGCTCCAAGATCTAACCTGGGAAACTCCGGCCCAGCCAGCGAGGAGGAGTCTGCCCTCGGTTTCTGGAGGGGCATCGTCCCCTCCCTGCTGTCTTCTCTCCTTCCTCTGCCCTGGGACTGAAGTCCACGCTGAGGTGGCACTTCCAGGGGCAGAGGGCTTGGGGGAAAGACCCCTTCCTCCTGCTTCTACAAATGGAGAGACGGGTGCCCTCTTCTGCAGGTCTGGGGAAGGTCCCCCGGCAGAAGCCCCTGCCTTCATGGGGTCTGCCTTCCAGCATCACGTCACCTCCTCCACCCTGTCCCTCACTGAAGACCCTGACTTCATCCAGGTGCGGAGGGAGGGCTGCCAAGGGAGAGGCTCGATCACACTGACGTGTGAGTGACTGACAGCCACTGAGCTTTCCCTGGGGACAGAAGAACTCCTGGCTCAGGACAGCCCAGTGCCTGGAGAGGCTGGGGAAACCCAGGGCTCAGCTTGGTTTTCCACGGTGGGATAAACTGGCAGATGGTCTTCCTGCCCTGCATTTTTTTTTTTTTTTCTCAGCGGGAGAGAGAGAACCATCCTTCAAATGAAGACAGTTTTCCTCCGTCCCGACTTACTTTGCTCCTCACTACCTCCTGGGCTTGTGCCCCAGCTCAGAAATGCTTTCCAGGGTTTTATGTCTCTTTCTCCTTCTGGAGGGAAATGGGGTTCACATTGGAAGACAGAGCAATAGGCAGAACAAATGATTAGTTCTGTGCCCATACCCCGCCCGACCCAGGAACTTCTCTCAGTGGCCTGAGTCCTGAGTATAGCGTCCACCTCTCCCACCCCCTCCTTTGCTCCCTCTGCGCCAACTACATACGTGGCCTTTCCTTACATTCTCCAATGGAGCAAAGTCACTCCGACCTCAGGGCCTTTGTACTTGCTCTCCCTCTGTCTGGAATACTTCACCGCCATCTTACTCCTTCTCACTGTCAGGCCTTTGCTCAAATATTACCTGTTGAGAAAGGCCTTCCCTGCCTGACCACTTCCTGGCTTATTGTACAGCACTTATTCCATCTGAAATTATCCTGCTTTGTAATTTGTCTATTCATGCATTGTCCCCTCCCAGTAGGGCCCTTGGCTTCTCATTCCCTGCTGCATCCCAATAACTAACAAGCATAGCACTTGGTACCTATTAATACCTAAGGTAGAGGGGCAGAGGGGCAGAGGGGCCAGGGCTGGAGCTCAGTGGTGGAGCGCTTGACTAGCGTAATTAAAGTCCTGAGTTTAATCCCCAGCTCTAAAAAAAAAAAAGGTTGAGGGGCAGAGTAGACCTGGAACAGATCCTAGGGTTGTTGAATTCACCCTGCCCACTTTACACTTTACATACGAGCAAATCGAGGCTCAGAGAGAGGCTGTGAGCTCCCCGGCCTCATAGCAAACAGCTTGGACAGCTGGAAGGGGAAAGCCCACCTGGGTCCCTTCAGATGACCAGACCGGAGGTCACCAGCCAGGCTCCCTCCCCTCCTCTGCAGAGCTGGGTTCTGAACTTCCCACCCATGGTGCTGACCCAGATGTGGACAGCAGGGGCCTCCAGCACCATATGACAGGCAGCTGGCCGCCCGGGATCTGATTGACTCTTGGGCTTTTCCTCTTGTTCATCTGCTAACTCTCCAGTCCCCGGCAGGTCCTCCTGCAGGCCCTGCTGCCCTCCTGTCCTCCACCCCCAGGGACACCATGGGATGCTCTAGGGCAGAGGCACCTCCTGGAAGAGGAGGATGGGGAGGTCCAGCATCCTGGCTCTGGGGAAGGCCAGTCCTCCGGGGGGAGGCCGAGAGCTGCAGCTTCTCAGCCCACAGGAGACGGGTCCCTTCTGAGGGCAGAGCCATGGCCTGCCTGGTCTGACCTTTAGGAAAAATGGAAGTGCTTTAGTGGATACACACGTGTGCACCCCAGTGGATTTTGAGGGCTCTGGAGACTGTGGCTGCTCCCGGCATCCCCCGTCCTCCTGCTCCAGAGTAGACCTGAGAGCACTTTAGTAGGAAAAGCCTTTGTTCAGAAAGGCAGTGCGGTTCAATGGTCAGCACAGCCAAAGATGGTGGACTGGAGTCCAGGCCCTGCTGCGCACTCACTGGACAACGTGGGACAGGTGCCCTCACTTCAAGTGCTATCGCTCTGTCTTCTGTCCAATAGTTCCATCTCAGATGGGTGTTGAGGGGGTTAAGTGAACCAAAATACCTTAAAAGTGCCCGCACATGGTGCACATTATCTAAGATCCTTGAGTGTCAGCTACTGCTGTTAGTATTTCAAAATCAGAAAGAAGACAGGAAATGGTTTTCTCCTGCTGGGAGAGAAAACTCAAAGAGCCGCAGCCGCGGACGCCAGAGGCCTGGCTTCGAAGCCCATCTGGCCCTGATAAGCCACGTGACTGAGGGGACTTGCTTCCTCCCCAGGCTTTGGCTTCCTCCTCTGTAATATCAGGGCAGTGAGAACAGCCAGGGCCACTCACGGGACAGCTGAGAGGAGCCAGGGGACCGTGAGCATGGACATGCCTCAGAGCTTGCTTCACACTGGACGAGGTGGCCTCTTTGAGAAGACAGCAGCGGCCACACTTACCCAGGTTGAGCTTGGTGCAGTTCCCCTGGATCACTGGACACTTGTACACATCTCCTGTCTTCTGCTGGCCATTGGTTTCCAAAGGGGCGCCCACCACCAGCCTGCAGAGGAAGGGGAGAAAGCAGAGGTGCTGGGGAGGCACTTCTTCCTGGGGGAGGATGGGACCTGGCGGGCAGCGAGGAGGAAAGGCCGGGGCAGGGCGGGGAGGAGGCCTGGAGCAGCAGCCAGGGCCTCAGGCCTGGACCGCAATCCAGCTCCCCTGGGGTCCGGTGCTGAGGTCTGGAGATGCAGAGAGGAAGGCCACACAGGCCCTGCGACAAACAAGAGGGGCAAGTCCCTGCCTAAGGAGTGGGTGCTGGTGGGGCCGGGTGTTCATAGGTGACTAGGAGTTTGTCAAGTGGAGAGGTGGATCGAGGTGGTCGTGCTGCAGAGGAATGATGCTTTTGGAGCCAGAGTCTTGCCCATCTGTCACTATCTGTCACTATCAGCAGGGTCCTTGTTCATCTCACCAGGGAATCTGTCAGCTGAGCTGAGAGAGATTGGGCACATTGCTCAGTGGTCACTGTATCTTTGCTCAGGTGGACAAGGCAGCTGGAAGGTGAAGGGGTGGCCAGGGTGGCCTGCTAATTGGGGCTTCTGCTTGGGCCTTCCCCTTGTGAACTTGTGGGGAGGAAAGGGGTTTGTAGATGGAACAAAGTTAAGGACCTAGAGTTGAGGTCACCCTGGATTATCCAGGTGGCCCCTAAATCCAATGACAGGTGTCTTTATGAGGGACACAGAATAGAAGTACATGAGAAGGCCAAGTGAAGATGGAGGGACATAGCTGGACTGCTGCCACATGCCAAGGGGTGCCTGGAGCCCCCAGAAACTGAAGAACTGAGGAAGGATTCTCCCTGGGGGCCTCAGGAGGCGGGCAGAGGGGCCACTGCTTCGGTTTTGACCTCCAGGTCTGTGAGAGAAGACATTTCTGTTGTTCTCAACCATTTCACTTGTGCACATTTGTTGCAGCAGCCGCAGGAAACAAATGATCTTTGTACATATTTCTAGGGAATAGTGATTAGTCACTTTTTCCTGGCCTGGCTGAGCCCTATAGGCAGGGTCTGGGAGGAGAAGCCTATGACCTTGGGCTGTGGGCTCACCTTTGAGGTCAGGGAGATGTCCACCTTGGACAGCCCCCTCCACTATCATCTCCAGGCCCCAGAAGGCAGCACCATCAGGAAGACCACAGGAGTCCTAGTCTGACCTGAAGCGAAGCCTCCAGCTCATGAGGGTCATCTGGCACACCCAGAGCCCTCCAGGACACAGGTGCCGGCCGGCTCTCTGTTCAGGCCTTAATGGTCAATAGTAACTGGAGAGGGTACTCTTTCCCAGAGGCAGCAGTGCTGTGATGGGATGGCTGCCACACTCACGATGGCCCTGGGAGGCTCCTAGTTCCAGGGGGTGAAGAAGAGATAGGTGGAGTTGGGGACAGAGGGACCAGGGAGTCATTCTGGAGTCCTGTAAACAGTATTCTCTTGGTAGTTGCCTGCTACCCATCACGTGGCCCAAAGAAAAGTCCCTCAGCTGTTTTCTGGCTTAGGATGGTTGAGAGGAGATGCCCACAGGCTCAGGAGCATAGGACGTAAGTAGCTTCTCGTGGTCAGACGCCTTGTGCCCCCACCCCAGCCCAGCTCAGGGCGTGAGGAAAGGAAGCCTGGTCCCAAGGGGAGATCGACAGAACTCTGTTTGAAATTAAGTGTCTGTGAAATAAGAACTGAGGTTTCTCCCCTGGGCAGCCAGATAATGACAGAGTCTAAATATAGCCCCTTATTAAACATGCCTATTTTTGACTGGCAGGAATTAATTGGACCTATAAAATCTGTTTGTCTAGACGACATGATTTTTGGCTTCTTATTTCTGGGAGTGATTGTGTGTGTGGTCAAGGCTGCTTCATTCTTTCCAGAGAGGTGTGGGGGTGGGGAGAGAGAGAGAAAGAGGAGGGGGGAGAGGAGGGGAGGGAGGGGGGAGAGGGAGAGATGGAGAGATGGAGAGATGGAGAGGGAGGGAGGGAGGGAGGGAGGGAGGGAGGGAGGAGAGAGAGAGAGAGAGAGAGAGAGAGAGAGAGAGAGAGAGAGAGAGAGATCCGCCAGTAAAGAAGCTTGAGCCAGCGTGTTGGCCCACGTTATAAGCCCAGTAGACTAAGGCAGGAGGATTGCAAGTTCCAGGGCAGCCTGGGCAATTTAGCCAGTCCCTGTTTCAAAAAATAAAATGGATGGTGTTGTGGCTCAGTGTTAGAGCACCCTGGGTTCAACCCCCAGTACCACTTTACAAAAAAGCAGTCAAGCAAGGGCTCCTCGCTAGCTTCTCCAGCTGCTTCCATCTTTAAGGTCCCCCTGACAGGTGGCTGAGTCCTCCTGAGGGGTGTCTTCTCCTGAAGACTCTGCTGGCTGGTGGTGCTTTTTGAACAGAGTGTCTTCAAGGAGCACCTCAGGGTGTCTCTGGGAGCCTTGGCGTTTCATGTTCTAAATCAGAAAAGCCACTGCTGTCTTCTGGACCAGCCTGGCGAGGGCAGGATCCCCACAGCTCTTCTCTGTAAAGTGGACCTCTGAGGCCCCTGTGCCCTGCTTGGAGGGGCCCCATAGAGGGTGAGGTCCTTGGGCTAGGAGTCCAGGAGCGGAGTCTTCCTCCCAGCCCTGTCCCTAGTTTGCTGAGTGGTCTTGAGAAATCACTGAATTTTTTGACCTTGGTTTTCCTGACTCTGAAGTTGGGTGAGCAATTCCGGTCCCGCCATCCTCCCAGGAAGACTATGGAAAGCCATGGTGTTAGGAGGTATGGGGCTAGCAGGGCCACGTCTGGGAAAGTTACACATCAGACTGGTGGCTTCCTGGAGGAAACGTGTCCTGGCAGTGGCCAAGATGGGACGATCTGGCAGCATATCCACCAAGTCACTGTGACCCCAAGTTTGTAACAGGACAGGGCTTTGTCCTTCTCAAAGAACAAAGGCTGCTCCCAAGTCCCATCTCCATTCTCCCAGACTCATTTCTCTGGGGCTCCTTGGCACTTTCTGGGGGAGCAGGGCAGGGCTTACTCTACCCACAATATAGATGTAGAAACTGAAGCCCCAAGAAAGAGCCGACAGAGGTCCCTCGGATCATTTGCGGCCAGGCTGGGACTGGAGCTCCTGTGAGACAGCTTCCTGCATTGCCCCAAATGTTCCTTTGTTGCGAAGGGAGGCCGGGGTCAGCCCTCCGCCCCATTCAGGGGTGTGGGCATTACGTGTGTCTGTGGGGCTTGAGGTTTGAGGGTATGATTCAGTCTCACTTTGAGGGGATAACTGCTGCAGCGCAGGGAAAATGTCCACGTCACCGCCAAGACCAGCCAAATGGTTCCTGGGGTCTGGCAGCCCCTGCTACCCCCTGTGGCTCAGCCTCATGCAGCCACCGCAGCCCCAGGGCCTGTGGTGCCTCTTGGCGGCTGGACACCCAATCTCTTCTGGCATGGGCACCAGGCAACGCAGCGAACCCTGCAGGTTGCGGTGGGCGTGGGGCCCTGTCCACGGGCTCTGTGCGTGAGTCACGCCTGCGGGCTCTGTGTGCTTCCTGTGAAGGCGCAGGGAGGTGGTGTCGGCTGATGGGGAACTGGCAGTGGCATTTCAGCCTCGGCTCTGCAGCAGGGCCTCACCGAGGGAGGAGGCTCACGGAGGAGGGGGCCACCTGAGGAGGCTGCACATGGCCCCGCCAGGAGCTGGGCTCTGTGGCTCCCAGCAGGACACAGGCTAAGAGAAGGAGCCCCTAGCCTGTGCGGCTCAGGTGAATTCTTCCTATCCTGAGCGCCATCCTTCCAGGCATGTTTGACCGTCAACTTTTAAAATTACAATCTTCTGTCATAAAAAAGAGGTGACATGCACTCCCATGCTATGTGTAAATGTATATGACAATGTCAATGTGCACCTAGCTCAGGTTGGACCAGTTTTATCTGCCAGCTAGAGTGATGCTAGCATTGAGGGCATGTGACTCCAGTAATCCCGGTCAGAGTGAAGCTCAGGACTTGTGCTTAGGACACAGGGGCCACGCTGGTGTTTTTCTCTGGGTGCTGTGGTGGGTAGATGCAAGGCCTGGACTGATGGCAGCCACCCTGTGAGGATGAGGGGTATGAGCTGACACTGAGTGTGGGAGGAGAAGGAACTGGAGACCTGCCGAGATCATAACCCCTTGGATGAGAGTACACTGGAAGTTCACACTGCTGCTCAATGTCAAAGATATAAGGGCAGCAATCACCATTAACTGCGTAAGGGTTTGGATTGGGTTTGCATGTATTATAACTAAAAAATCCTAACTTTTGAGTGGACAAGGGAAAAGAAAACCTACGTAGCTAGAAGTATCTTTAGAAATCCCAGGTATTACCAGGCTGCTCATCCCCCACCCCACCCCACCCTAGGTTCACCCAGCGGGATCACCGACACCAACTACGGGATTTCTCTCTGTTGAACTGAATGTGTAAAACTGTCCCCTGCCCACCGCCCAGCCTCAGGGGAACAGAAGCCCCTTTGTTCTGTGAGCATCCCACTTACAACAGCCACTTGGACAGGGTACCCTGTGCTCCAGATGTTTCTAGTTACCCGGTAACTGGCCGGGAGACTGAGAGCTGGGGAAATTTCCTTGGGCAAACCTTGAACGAGGGCCCAGAGGGCATCCAGGGCCCAGAGCGAGGAAGTGCTGGGTCCCAGACCTCGGGGCTGGTACAGCTGTGCTGCTGCTTGGTGTCCTAACTCTCAAGGGGTGCTTCCTCCAGCCGTGCAGGGTGGAGAGCCGAGGTGGGGCTGGAGCTCCAGGCCCTGCCAGGCCCTTCATCGGTCGTGTCTGGTGAGGCAGGTGTGAGCCCAGTCTTTCCCCAGCAGACCGCAGACACCTGAGGCCACAAACACTGAAGGCCACGGGGTGTTGGGGAAAGACCACCTGCCTCTGCAGTTGGTCCTGAGCTGGGAGGTTGGCAGGGGGCTGCCTAGGAAGGGCAAAGACGTGGGCTTAGCCCCCTTCCTGGATAGTCTCGTGGTCTCCCTGTAAGGCCTGGCTCTCACATTCCGGGAAATTCAGGGATCACTGATGATCCATTTCACTTTAGTGACTCACGTTCTGCGCAGCTCAGAAGCCATGGGTTTTTATGACCAGGACAGCTGTGAGGCTGGCAGGGCGATTGTGCCTGAGGCTCAGGACGGGGCTGTAACCAGCCTGCGGAGGGCCCATCCAGAGCTGGGCTCCACGCGCAGTGCTCTTTCACCCTAGGGAACATCCTGGGGACACTGCCCTCTGCCAAGCCAGCTGGGCCTGGCTCTTCTCCTCTCCCGTCACCTGTGCCTCGCCCAGCCCTTCCCCCGCTGCTCAAACCCACACCAGGCCTTTTGTCCCGTGTCTCTCCTGGCTTCATTTCTCCTTTTCTGAAATCAGATAGGAGCATTGGGGAGGGGGTTTTGCTCGGGCAAGAGCTCCAGGGAACAAAGGAGAGACTATTCCTTGCTCTCTCCCACTCTCTCCATGGAAAATGTAATCTCCTCCAGCCAGTGGGAGCCGGTGGCTAATGCGTTCAAGATGGGGCCAGGCAGCGCTGAGCACAGCAAGCCGGGGCCTGCGCACGGGGGCTTGCGGGCACTGGCTGGGGCTCCTGTGTGCCGGGGGAGCCTGCTGGGGACCGAGGGCCTTGCTGGGCTGGAAGCAGAGCTTCTGCAGGCCTTGGCTCACACACCTGGCAAGGCCTGGAGTGCTGGTGTCGAGAAAAATGGGGACCCTCCATCTGTCAGCACGACTCTCCCTGCTTCTGTAAAACCCTCATCGCGATGGAAATCCTGTGTGAGTGTTTTCAACACACATACGTGATGGTTAATTGTATGTCAACTTGACTAGGCCATAGGGTACCCGGGTCAAACATCATAGGGAATTTCCATGAAAGTCTTTGGTACTAACATTTAAATCTGTAGACTGAGTCCAGCAGATCGCCTGCTCCAAGGTGGGTGGGCCTTGCCCAATCAGTTGAACTTGCGCTAGACTGAAAGGGATTCTGCCCACCTGACTGCAACTGAACTGGGATGTCAGACTTTCCCTGCCTTCACACTTGAATCGAAACAGCTTTCCTGGATCTCAAGGCTGCCAGTCTTTGGAGTGTACTCCACCATCCACAGATGATGGTCTTGCCATCCTCTGAATTCACATGAACTAATTCCTTATAGTAAATCTCTTCCCATACACTTACACAGTTTCTCTGGATTGCTCTTAGGAAATACACATTGTAGTCTTATATTCCAAGGGTGTTCTATGAATCATTTTGTGTGGCTCACAATTCCCACCCTCCTTCATTTGTTGATTCCTGAACATAAAATGAGTCCCCAGTAATGCACCCAGCACTGGCAGGATGGTGACCAGGACACCCTCCCCGGCTTCAGGGGCCCTCCGGGTTGATATAGGGACAGACGGGCAGCGGGTAATTACAACGAGCAGTGGAGGTCACAGAGGCTCCCAGACCAGAGGCATCAGGCCCCTGGGAGGCTGTGGGACAGGCCCCAGCTTGGGCCCCAGCCCAGACCACCATGGAACCCGGACCTGGAGGCAGGCCCAGTGTCTCTGTTCCTGCAGCCCTCTAGAGACGCTGAGGCACACTTGAGCCTGAAAAGCGTGGGTGGGCGCACTCGGGGACGTGGCCACGGTGGCCCATGCTGGGCCCAAGGCCCTGAATTCCCACCTCTCTCCACGCTTCTGAGGCCCTTAGCACCTCACTGCTGAGTGCTTCTCCGCCCCACTTTCACCCTGCGCCCAGACGGGGCCTTCTCTGTCATACCTCAGGTCCAAGGAGGACTTTCTACCTCCTGTCACTCCCACGTCACCGCCCGCCTCACCTCAGCACTGGGCCCAGCTGCTGGGTTCTCCACATGCTCTTCATCTGGGCAGCAAGGAGCCAGGACCCTGCCCGTCAGGTTGCTCCTACAGGCAACCCCACTCCACAGCAGCACCGGGCACTCAGTAGGGCCTTCAGTAGAGCTGTCGTGTGACGAGCCAGTCATCTGGCTTAGAGGTGACTGTAACCCCACAGTCTGAAGTTTGGGACCATGGGGAACTTTTGTCCCAACCCCTGGGGACCCATCTGGAAGAGTGGAGCAGGCTCTAGTGGAAGAACCAAAGAGGCCACACTGAGGCCTGAAACAAAGCTGGGGACTGCCCTGGGCCTCAGTGTCCTCATCTGCCAAATGGGGCTGCTTACCCTCTGGTGTTCCGAAGGGTAGTGGTTCCTAGCCTGGCTGGTCATCAGAATTGATCCCCCAGAGAGTGACAAATGCAAGTTCCCCTGCCTGCCTCCAGAGGGTTCTGACCCTCTGGAGGGACAGGAGCCCCTCTGTTGGGGGGTGGAGCAATTCTGAACTCCCTCAGGGCTCTGACTCCAGCTCTGTCCTCTGTTGTCCTGAAGTGGTCCTCTGTTGGTTTTATTTATTCATTTTTCAATATTTCTCTTGGTCAGAAGGAAACGTATAAGAAATACCTACATCCATTAACTGGTTCCAACATTTTAAAAGCAGGGTTCCATTATTTTCCGATTATAAAGGTGATCACGTTTGCTGTTCAGCATTCATGCTGCAGATCTGTGCACAGTCAAACCAGAAAGTCTCTGCCTGGCCTTCCCCGCCAGCCCATCAGAAACCGCCACGAGCAGCACGGGGTGGGGACGATCATCCTGACGATGTGGAGGACAGGAAATCTGGAATCATGCTACAGCCATAGCTCCAAAACACACTTTCCTCAATTGGTTATTATTTTGGGGGGTTACTGGGGATTGAACCCAGGGGCACTTGGCCACTGAGCCCCATCCCCAGCCCTATTTTGTACTTTATTTAGAGACAGGGTCTCACTGAATTGCTCAGAGCCTCACTTTTGCTGAAGCTGGCTTTGAACACGCGATCCTCCTGCCTCAGCCTCCCAAGCTGCTGGGATGACAGGCGTGTGTCAGTGTGCCCGGCCCACTTTGTTATTTTTCACAAGGACACCTTTTCGCATCAGTTTATGTCAATGACACCCTGTGACAAGGCCCCTGCTGTGGACCGCACTCCAATCTTTCTGGGGCTGCGTCTCTTCTGAGGGGGTGAGGGGTCCTAACAGTTGAGGACCCCCAATAGCCCAGGCCTGCTTCCCAGCTCTGCTCAGGCCTCCTCACGGGGTCTTTCTAATGGCAGATCACACACAGACAGTGCCAGTCAAGGAGTGGCTGTTTGCCGGGGTGAGGACAGAGCGAGGAGTGTCCACAGTGCAAGGTCCCTTAGTCAGAGAGAGGCAGGGAAGGACAGAGGGGACTTATGGGCTGGAACGGCCTTTGCAGCCCCAGGTATCAGGAGGGGCCAGTCTGAGACATCACACAGCCCCGCCTGCTTCAGAGAGGTGCCTGGTGTCTACTTTAAACCACTGTCCTGTTGACGGGGACTCCGATGTTTCCGGCCTTTCCCTATTGACAGCTGTTTAAGGGACCTCAAGACATCCTTCTGTAACACAAGCCTTTCATCATCGCAGATCAGTGAAAACGCTCCCCGGCACCATTAGCTGTGTGCAGCCCAAGACTCGCGGGTACAGAGCCCACGCACAGTGGGTACTCCAAGGGCCGGGCCTTGTGTCTCGGGTACACCCCTGTTGACAAGCGTCGTCGATGTCACTGACATTGATTTCACAAGCCTGGCTCTCTGGTTTGCTCCTGGCAGCTTTGGGGTCCACCTCAGCTTACAGCCATTTCCCCTAAACTGCAGAAGTACTGAGGACAGAAGAGGGAAGAGTGAGGGGGGCATCGCACAGCCTGTCCTCGTCCAGGTGGACAGAAGCACCTGACCCTCTGCTATGAGGAACGGAAGGCGCCACCTTGTGCCATCTTGTCAAAGGGGATCACCCACTCTGCGCCTCTCCCCATGCCAGCCTCGTGTCCATTCTCAACAGGCCCCCGCTGGCCTCTGTGCATGAATCCCCTCATCCCAGACTTTCTGATGGAACCTGCCCCTCGGAGCCTCTTCCTCCAGGAAGCTTTCCTTGATCTCTCCCCCGAAAGCTCCCTCAGTTCCCCCGATGATGCTTTGTTTGAGCCTCTTGTGTCTTTTCTCTCTCGTGTCTTTTCTCTCCTGTTGATAATTTGCCTCCAGAGAGCAGCAAGACCTTGACCCACATTGACTCTGCCTCAGTGTTGGTCAAGGCACTTTGGACACAGTCAAGGCTCAATGGTTGTTTGTTGAGTGAATAAGTGAGCCCACGGATGGGCAGGCTGTTCCCTCTGCAGTGACAAGCGTGTCTTCACTTTGCTTCTTGGGGAGCAGCCAGGAGCAGAGCTCGGGTAAGCACTCCGGGTCCCCTTCGCAGATGGCTCCTGTCCTTGGTGTACTCTGGGACCACTCTCCCAGGGAGGTGTCCTTGGTCCGTTCTCCCCAAAGGGGCTGAGCGAGCAGGGTAACCTCCCCCCTTCTCTTTTTGACATGCCCCATAAATGCTCCTGGACTTTCCAGGTCACGCTCAGAGGGTTTTTCCTTTCAGTGTTATGACAGCCCTCCCCTCTGAAAACGGAACGGAAACGCAGCAGTTTGCACAGATGTTTCTCAGTGAAATATGCAGTTTAACTTCTTGGAGTGTGTGGGTCTATGGCTCCCTAGCTGTTGTGTGGTAGCGGGGAAAGGGCCTCAGCTCCCCTGCCCTCCGCCCCAGGCAGGTGTTGCCTTGGGTTACTGGTGAGAGTGTGACTGGGGTGCACACCCAGGCTCCCTCCATCATCCCACGACCAGGGGTGGCTGGGCAGCGAGGGCCATCCCTACTGGACGGAGAAAGAGAGTGGGGCCCGGGAATGCCAGGATTTCCCCAGACCGCACCCTCAGCTGAGGTACACCCGGGACCCTCGTTGTCCCCACTGTGTCCAGGGCTCTTCCCACCAACCACATGCACCTGGGTTGTGCAGAAGGAGGAGAAGGCCCGGAGACCAAAAGGACACTCCTTGGTTCCCGGCCTTTTGATGTGTTTGTGGTTGACTCTGATCTATTCCAGATGAGGTGAATGACCTGGGCTGAGTCACCTGCCCTCCTGGGCCTCAATTTCCGCTTCTCTAAATGAAGGACTTGGACAGAATCATCCAAGCAATGGCCACAAGGGCTTCCTGTGTGCCCGGTGCTGTGACGGTGCAGAGGTGTGAAGCACGGTCCTCGCCCTCCGTCTGGGGAGCGCGGAGGGACCTGTGTCCACGGATGGCGGGGTGTGGAGAATGACGCTATCAAGGGCCCAGGAGGAGAGCCCCTGGCTCAGCCACCAGGGAGGTCTGCATGATGCTGGGGAAGAAGGGCTGGGCCCAGGGAGGGAGGCGGCTCTGAGTCCAGAGGGTGCCAGGGCCTGTGTGTCATTTTGAAGGTGAAGACTGTGCCTGGGCAGGCCCAGAGGGTTGGACAAGTCCCTGCCTCCACAGAGTGTGGCAGCGCATCCTGTGCCACTCCTCCGGGCCCCTCTCCTCAGCCCACATGCCTTTCCTGGCCCCTCACTTGTCCAGAGAACTCTGAAGTAGCTGAGGGTGGACAGACGGTGAGGGACCTACATGTGCTGACAATGCTCCCCCGCATTACCCCGACCTGCTGGCTAGGGCCTCTAGCCTCCTGCCACTGGTCACTCCTTTGGATTTAGGCACTGAAGGTCCCTTTCAAGGACAGGAGGAACTGAGCCGCAAATCTGTGAGTGCTCACAGACCTCTCACAAAGGATGAGGCCAGTGGTTCCAGCCCGGGCTGGGCTTAGACTTAGCTGGGGATGTTTAAAAACAGATCCCGGGAGCACCTCTATTCTGGTTTCTTTTCTTTTCTTCATTACTGGGGATTAAACCTGGGGACACTTTACCCTGCAGCCACATCCCCAGCCCCTTTTATTTTTATTTCAAGACAGGATCTCACTCGGTTACTGAGGCTAGACTTGAACTTGATCTTCCTGCCTCAGACTCCCAAGTCACAGGGGTTCCAGGTGTGCATCACCACACCTCGTTGCTGTGGTGAATCTTAAGCTGGACGGAGATACCTTTCTTCTATACTAGTTTTCACAGGTCATCTGTCCAGCAGCCAGCTTTGGGAGCCCCCGGATGACTAGACTTTGGAATAATGGAGAACCTGGCTGTCTGGGGATGGGGACAGGATGCTCCATCAAGAAATAGGGATGGGTTAGCCCAGGGGTAGAGCCTAACATGTGTGAGGCCCTGGGTTTGATCCCTAGCACCAAAAAGGAGAAAAGCTAATGATCACTGGGACATGCATTCATATTTTCAAAACACTTTATATGAGTAAGCAAATAAATGGATGCATAAATGAATATTTAGAGGAAGTTGATTTCATCCAGGTGTTAGGGGCTTCCCCTGATGTTGAAGTACTTATTCCTCATAGCGCCCCACCACAGGGAGATGGCATTCCCATTTCAAGGCTAACTCCCTGGCTGGCCGAGGGGCAGCTTCTGGGCCTTCCCTTCCTCCCTGCTCCTACCCCCGGGGGGCAGACGGGCTGCAGGAGGGCAGAGAACACGGAAGCCAGCTCCATACTGCACCAGGGAATCCCGATCATGCAGACACCTTCAAAGCCCTCTCCCTCTGGTTCAAAGCTCAGATTTCCTTTCTCCTTCTCCCCCTGGATTATGACAACGGTTATTCTCCCAGGATTGCTCTCATTTTGAGAAGCCATATGGAAACAGAAGGGCTTCAGCCACTGGAGAGTGTGGTCTGTCATTTTGGGAAATGTCCTTCTCCTGGGTTAGAGCCGTGGGCTCAGCAGTGGGGAGGTGCAGTGGAAACAGAGCGAGCTGTCTGGGGACAGGCCACCACTCGCCACCTCCCTCCCTGCCTGTCTGGCTTCGTCTTGGCTCAGCCTCTCCATGGACCTCAGATCTTACGTAAGGGTGTCCAGATTTGGGCTTCCCTGAGACCAGCGTAAGTCCCATCTAGACTTCTAGAATCATCCTCTTCCTTTCTTCCTCTTCTCCTGTGGGCCTGAGCCACACACCAAAGATGCAAAACTGAATAGAGGCCAAGACCACGGGGG
>NW_026000229.1:13421545-13470122 GCF_001458135.2 Marmota marmota marmota | reverse complement strand
CTCGCGGCCTCCCTTCTCTGTACTCTCCTCGTAGCTCCCCATTTTCCATCTCGTCTTCTCTTTCTGTCTTTCTTTTCCCCATCTCGTTTTCCATTTCTCCTAGTTGGCTTTTCTCACATCCCCCCTCCATGTGTCTCTGCATCCCTGGCTCAGGGTGACTCATCACAGCTAAAACAGGAAGAAAATAACCAAGAAGGAAAGTGGGGAGGGTTTGGGAATTCAACAGAAAACCACAGAGACCGTGTCCAGACGGTCTCAAGTTAGTGACAAGCATCTTGCCGTTGGCTATGAGTGTCCCAGGAAGAGAGAGCTCAGATAGGGGAAGAAGGCTCCCTGAAAGAATTCGAGATCCCAAACACCCACAATTCTTCAGAAGGAGTCAGGAAAGTTAGAGGGAGGCATTCTATCCAAGCCTGGGGAAAACCAGGGCTAGGTTAACTGGGATTGAGTACACTTAAGACTAGTGAGAAAGGCCTTTATAGCCCAAAGATTTGTTTTTTAATTGTGTGTAACCTTAAACACACATATTGCCCTGTGTGGCTTTTTCTTGTATGGCCTAACTGAGTGGAAGTGCAGGCCGCCCTGTGGGTGACATCTGTGGGAAGCCTACATGATTGGTGCTCATTCCTGGGCCCTCTTGTGCCCTCTAGTGACACTTATGATAATTGCAGATAATGGCACATTAATGGCTAAGGAGCCATGAGTGAAGTCATCCATTGGTACCCGCAGGGCATGGGTTCCAAGACCCCTGCAGGGACTAACAGCCACAGATGCTCAAGTCCCTGTGTAAAATGTCACAGTGTTTGCACATAACTTACAAACATCATTCCATATGCTTTAAACCATTTTTATATTACTTATAATTTCTAATATAATGTAAACTCTATGTAAATGGGTGATATAATGTCTTACTTAGAGAATAATGACAAGGGAGAGTCTGTGCATGTTCAGTACACACATTTTTTTTTCCAGAATTTAAAAAATCTGCAGTTGGGGGCTGGGGATGTGGCTCAAGCGGTAGCGCGCTCGCCTGGCATGCGTGCGGCCCGGGTTCGATCCTCAGCACCACATACAAAACAAAGATGTTGTATCCGCCGAAAACTAAAGAATAAACACTAAAAAATTCTCTCTCTCTCTCTCTCTCTTTAAAAAAAAAAAATCTGCAGTTGGTAGAATCCGTGGGTGCAGAACTCACAGGACAAGGAGGGCTGGATACGTCAGGCTTCCAAAGGCAAATCTGGGAAATGAGGTACCTCCACTCTCACGACGGAGTGCATTTCAGCATTAGCTTATTCTCCCCCTCATGTGAGGGGCTCCTCTTCTCCCTCCTGCCCTGGACTTAGGAAGGATGTTGGGGTCACAGAATGAATGATGGCTTTCAGAAAAGGACAGGAGCCCGAGGGCCCGCAGGCTGCGGGTGGGGGTGGGAAGAGGCTGGTGGAGAAGATGCTGAGTTGGCATGTCTTTCTGGCTCCCCTGAACTGCCCACATTAAATTTATTTTCTTTCTTGGAGGTTAGTAACCAGGAGATTTTCTTTTCAATGTTTCTACTCCTGAGATTGTGTATCTTCCTACCCATAAAGCACGCAGCGGTTGGCTCCTGCCTTGGAGTTGAGCTCCAAGGAGAGTGGGCAGCCACAAGGACTGGCCTTGTCCCCACCTCTGCTCGTGCAGTTGGTGGGTGCCAGAAGTAACCTGGGCTTTACCAACATGCCTTAAGTCCTGGGACTGCCGGTGTTGGTTTGGCATTAAAGAAAAGAAAGAAAGAAAAAGAAAAGAGTGAAGAAATGAAAAGAAAAAGGAGAACAAAGAAATCCAGAGATTCAAGGAGCCCTGGACACCATCTGCAAGCTGCATCTGGAATGTACCACAGACCCCAGAGTTGGTGCTGGCTTCTGGGACCCAGGGCCCTCCTCGGCTCCTCTCTGTGCTTCTTCGTGCTTCTGAGGGCCTGGAGGTCCCAGCGAGGACAACTGTCTGGATGTCCTCCCCATCCCAGCCCTCTGAGCTCTCCCTTTTCTCTCCTGTGTACCTGCCAGGGTCTGCTGGGTGGTGAGGCCGGGGCCTTGGGCCAGTGTTCCCCAGGAGGTAGCCTTCTCTCTCTGGCTTTCGTGGGGGGCAGTGACATCCTATCCTGGGCTTTGCTTCTGTAGTGATTTACGCTTTAACCAGAGTGAGTCATGGTGTGCATTTTATCTGTTCCAAAGGAAAATAGTGGAGGACATTTATGTGCTGTGGTGTCGGGAGCCTGCTCTGGGGCCAGAGTCAGGAGATCTTGGTGAGATTTCTGCAGCAGTCAAGGCTAAGGCTGCCCCAGGCCTGACTGTCACTGTGGAGAGGGGACAGGCTTGGACATGACGGAGCTTTCTGCTCTAACAACAGAAACTGGGGCTCTTTCCTTGAAATGTCTCTCTGGACACCACCTCCCTTCTGGAGGGAGGGAGGGACACAGCTCTTGCGGCTTCCTCCCAGAATACACTCTACACATCATCTCCTATTTCTCCTTGTGAGAACCCTTTGGGGTTTGCATCATGATGCCCATTTTACCAATGAAGAAACCCTGATCCAGGATCTGGATGTGATGTGCTCAAGCTCTCGTGGTTTGGAAAGTGGCTGAGTGGGAAGGAAACCCAATTTGTGTGATTTTTAAATCTAGACATTTCCTGGAGCGAGGAGCCTCTCAGATGTGCTTTCGCTTATCTGCTGAGGTGGAAGGCCGGTGCTTACCCTCAGACCCCCACTCTAGGCCCATGGAAAAGAGCCGCAGAGGAGAGTTGGCCTGCCTTGGGGCTGGGAGTGGAGGATGGGGCATCACCCCTGGGCCTAGGCTTGACAGCAAATTTTGTGGGTTGATTCCTCACGGGTTCTCTTTATGATGAACCTGAAAGTCCACTATTGGTGGCCCTCTGGAAGACCTTAGTGAAATGTCAACCTGCCTTCTAGGAAGGCCAGTGCGTAAAGCCATTATAAAAGATCAACGCGTTAGCCAAATTAGAGTTTGGTCTAGGTGGACACAAGCTAGTGAATTTTGAGACCCGGGACACAGGAGGGTAGGTGGACCAGGGTTGAGAGGCCTTTGGAAGAGGTGGTGGCGGTGCCTGCCCTTGGCCTTGGTGGATGACTTGCTCTGAGTCTTTCAGGTTTCTGAGTCTCCCTCTCCTCTGCCTCATGGTACATCCGCCCCTCAGCCCCTCCAGCACCTGCCCACGCAGCCCAGCTCTGGGCCTCGGGTCTGTGCTCTGCACCTTCTCCTCCACCCTCAAGGGAGGGGTCCTTTCTCTAAAGGTGGTTCCTTCCTCTTCACCCCCTACCCACGCCCTTCCCCACACTGCTCCACTCCTTTCTGCTCTGCACAGGAGGAAGCCCACCCTCTCAATCCTCTCTCAACTCCCTCTGCCACTCTCCCCTGCCATGCTGAAAATGGCCTCCCCCTCAGTGAACCCGAGATCCTTTTGTGTATCCCTCTCTGGGTGTCTGTCAGCTGGGGTTAGGGTTCTTTGAACACACGCTTCTCTTCCTAGGCGGGCTCAGCGCCTGTCCTTACCACACACTGCTTAGCTTTGGGCCCTGGGGACACCATCCTGGGTCGGGACTGCTTCTGCTCTGTGCCCCTGGGGCCTAACCAGGTCCCTGTGCTCAGAAGAGCTGGACTTCAGACTTGGCTCTGACACTCACTATGTCCTCCTTTGATGTCTCAGTTGCCTCATCTGTAAAATGGGAACACCCCTACTTTCCTTAGGAGTTGCCGAGTCTCTGACTCTATACTCAGGGAGTCTGCTGTGGACTCTTGTTTTTAAAGCCCATCATGTATTAATGGTGTCTCCCTGGGAGCTCACTGGACCATCAGGTCCCTGTCTCCCACACCCCAGAGGGAAGGAGTCAGAATGATCTGCCTTTCAGAGAGCTGAGGTCTCATCTGCCTCCAGGGGTGAAAGCTTCAAGGACAAACTGAGGACTTGGGGACCCAACTCTGTTTCTTCTCAGCACCAGGAAGCTTCCTGCTCCTGAGGACCAAAGGCTCAGAGAAGCCTTTGCCAACCTGGCACCAGAGCTTCTGGGACATCAAATGGTCTTAAAAGGCGCTGACTTAATAACTCCAGTGTAAGTGCAGTAGAGTCATATGGATCAAATTTCTCTGAACATACACAAGGGTTTAGAAAGGGGCAGAGAACACTCAGCCCCTGAGGAATTTGTTTTCTCTTTCCTTTTGGTATGTCTGTGAGCGTTGTTATTGTTGCTAAAACCAAAGCGTATGGGAAGCTGTTCAAGATGTCGGGAGCCCTGGGGCCCAGCCCGCTTTGCCTAGTTTGAGCTGTGAGTTGGGGGTGTCGTGGGTAGGGGGGGAAGGGGTGAGAACAGAACATGGCTGCCTCCCCAGGCCCATCCCCTCATCCTCCAGCTTCTTGCTCACCGTCCTGTGCTCTTGACACAAAATGAGGCTCACACCTGGAAAACGGGGCCTATTTCCTGTGGTGGGTGACCGGTGGTGGGCTCCTCTCTGGGCAATGCTGGGGCCTGGATGTGGGGGCAGGAGCTGGGGAGTTAGGTTCTTCCCCACCAGCAAGTCCCTGTCTGACCCCTTGGAGGAGATGGTGGGCCTTCAGAGGTGCCATCTCCCTGCTGGAGCCTGCCAGGGGGTCCATTAGCCTCCAGGGATGCGGCCCAGGTGTGAGCAAGGCTCTGCCCTGGGGCTGGCAGCCGGGTCTGTGCCAGGAGCAGGGAGAGCTTGGGTTGGGGAGCCCTCAACCACGGCCAGAGGCTGGCTTCAGGTTCCGCTGCTCCCAGCTGCAGACAGCTCGGCCTCGTTCCCTGCTTTGCTGATTACACTTTGGGATATTTGACCTTGCCCCGTTCCCTGAGACACAGGGGTCCAGTCCCACTTGATACTTGAGGTTCAGGAGGGTCAAGAGCTTGCCCTGAGGCCTTTGCCTACGTGGCTGAGCCACTTGCTTCAAGCCCTTGCTCTTGTCCATCTTTTGAGGCACCCCAGCAAGGAGCTGAGCCAACATCCCTGCAGGAGCCATGCATAATGGTCAGCCACTATCCCCCGAATGACACTGCCATTGACCTCTCTTCCTAATGATCAACACCTCCGGGTCCTCTGATACAACTTTCAGAAATCTGCCTGCAGACCAGGGAGAGTGGGGGCCATAGAGGGATCAGGGAGGGGAGCAGTCAGGCTGGACGTGCAAAAGGTCCATGCAACAGCGATTCCTGAAAGGCCTGGGTGCTCCTGTCCGTTCTGCACCACGGCTGCTTTCCGTGTCTCTCAGTCACTTGTGGCAGGACACATGCTCAGGTCCCTCTCTGTGATGGGTGTGGCCCTGTATCTTTCCCACAGTGCTCTTGGTTGCATGTAGATCAATGAAAGCAACCAGGAGTGGATTCTATCATATTTTTTCTGCTCATTTAAGCCCAACCTCAAGGACCCTGTTCAAATGCCACTCTTCTATGAGACTCCAGGCCAAGAATTCCTCTTGTCAAACTCTGACTAGAGTTTGGCTGGAGGCTCTCAGGCTGCGGGGAAATGAAGCTGGGGGCTAATAAGGCTGTGAGCCTAAGTGACACCAATTCAGCACTGCAAATGAGTTGTGCTGTTAGAGAGAAGGCTAGGGAGGGAAAGGTCATTTTAGGCTAGGAGAAGGACCCAGAAAGCCTTCATGGAGAAAGTGACCTCACAAAGATGAATATAATTAATACCAGGTGATATTTTTGCTTCATATTGCTTTTAAATTATTTCAAGGATATTAGCATTGTCTGCCCAACCAGTCTGTGCGTTAGTTGAGAGTGAAACCATGCCTTGCTCCTACCAATATTTTGCAGATTCTAGTGAAATTTATTCGCAGATGTTTAATAAACAAATATTAATAAAAATAAATTCGATCTTAGGAAAGGTAGTTCAACTTACTGTTCAAACCATCAAACCACGTAAACATATGGATGGGATTTATGTTTGGGTTAGATGAGGAGGATTACGCCATGAATTCAGCCTTTTCAGGTATGTTTTTGAACACCTACTAAAGGCCAGGGATTATGCCCCGACTTCAGGAAGAAGACAACTGAATACAATTGTTATCCTGTTTGTTTGAAAAATGCTATGGAAAGGGAAATATGGAATTCTGCAGGGGCAGCTAATCTAGCCATGAGAAAGGAGGGGCCATGAAGATTTCTCAGAAAAGTGCTAGTTCAATTTAACATAAAAGAATATGGAGAAGGATTTTCAGTTCCAGTCATAAATAGCCACAAAATCTGGACCAACTACATGGAGCTGGTATTTTCAGGCACTGGATAGGAAACAGAGCAGAGCTCTAAGATTCCATCTCATTCCAGCCAGAATGGCAATCATCAGAAATACAAGCAACAATAAATGTTGGCAAGGATGTGGGGGAAAAGGCACACTCATACACTGCTAGTGGGACTGCAAATTGATGCAGCCACTCTGTAAAGCAATATGGAGATTCCTCAGAAAACTTGGAATGGAACCACCATTTACTCAGTTATTCCACTTCTTGGTTTATACCCAAAGGACTTAAAATCAGCATACTATAGTGATGTAGCCACATCAATGTTTATAGCAGCTCAATTAACACTAATTAAACTAACTATGGAACCAACCTAGGCGTTATTCAACAGATGAATGAATAAAGCAAATGTGATATATATATATGTAAAACGGAATATTACTCAGCCTTAAAGAAGAATGAAATTATGGCGTTTACTTGTAAATGGATGGAGCTGGAGAATATCATACTAAGTGAAATAAGCCAATCCCCTAAAATCAAAGGCCCAATGTTTTCTCTGATATGTGGATGCTAATTCACAACAAGTGATGGTGGGGGGCTTGGGAAGAATAGAGTTACTTTGGATTAGGCAGAGGGGAGTGAAGGGAGGAGAAGGGTATGGGGATAGGCAGTAGAATGAATCTGGCATTATTATCCTATGTACAGATATGACCTCATGACCAGTGTGATTCTACATCATGTACAACCAGAAGAATAAGAAATTATACTCTATTTATGTGTGATGTGTCAAAGCCCATTCTGCTGCCCTGTATAACTAATTACAACAACAACAATAACAAAGAATCCTTAAAAAAAAAAAAAAAAAGCAGGGCTTGATATGTGAGAGAAGGAAGGAACAGGGCTGAGCCCACATTTGCCCCGGCTCTCTCTCCAAGGGCAAATTCCTTATTGATTCCAGAAAAACAGAGTACAGAGTGCAGCCATCTTGCTGGACAAAGGAAACCCACTGAAGTTGGGGCTGCAAAGGCAACTAGAATCGGGAGGGGCAGGTCCCCAAAAAGAGAGAGCCACAGCCCCCAAACAATTAAATGTCTCCCTCAGAGCCTGGGGTGTATCCCAAGCGGAGTCTGCAGGGTGTGAGAGTGGAAAATCAACCAGAGAGCAGCCAGGAGGAGGAGGGATTTTAGAAACAGAGAGAGATTTAGAGGTTGCCCACTAAGTGTTGGGGAGATGCTGGGGTTTGGGCCCAGCCAGAAGGAAAAGATCTTGGTGAACACCCTGGGCTTTCATCCGAGACCCTGGGATGTTCATGCTTTAAGAGTGAATCCCATATCCCAGGAGTAAGGGCAAAGCTAGACGATGCCGACCCTAACTGAGGGCCAAACGGTGCCATGGTAAGACTTATGACTTCACCTGTAATCTAACTGCCTATCAGAACAAAATATGGCATTCTTAAAGGAAGGTAACAGAACCCACATTCTCTATAATGTGTCATCCACAATGTTCAGCATAGGATAAAAAATTACCAAGTAAGTGTAGAATCAGTAAAAAGTGCCTGATGGTCATCAGATAAAATAGCCACTGGAAGCAGACCTGATATTATTTCTAATCAATAAAAACTTCTAAATAGTTAAGATTAATATGTTAAAACAAATAGAATAAAAAAATGGACAAATGGAATAAAGAGAGATCATTTTAACAAAATAAGAATCTCTTAAAAATAATCAAATAGGCTGGGTGCAGTGGCATACACTTACAATCCCAATGGCTTGGGAGGCTGAGGCAGGAGGATGGCAAGATCAAAGCCAGCCTCAGCAACTTAGTGAGGTCCTAAGAACTTAGCAAGACGCTGTCTTGAAATAAAAAAAAATAAATAAAAAGTAAGAGAGAAATGGGAATAAACTGGAAGGAAAGGGAGCCGTAGCAGGAAGGCTTATCAGACAGCAATTAGACTCTAAGAAGAAAAAAGAGGTTATATTTGAAATGAAGACAGAAAATTTTCCGAATCTGATGAAATGTATCAACCTCAGATTCAAGAAAACACTAAGCAGACAAATTCAAAACAGAACAAAACTACACTTGGATCTATCATATTCACACTGCTGAACTTAAGTCAAATAGAAAAGCAACCACAGGAAAATAACATATTCATTCAAAAGAAGAATGATAAAAACAGAAGGTCGACATCTTGACAGAAACTATTAAGTCAGAAGACAATGAAATGACATTTTTAAAGTTAAAAGAAAATCTGCCAACCTAGAATTCTATAACTAGATAAGAGACACTTAAAAAATTAAAGAGAAGCTGGGTGTGGAGGTGACCTGTAATCCCAGCTACTTGGGAGGCTGAGGCAGGAGGATGGCAAGTTGGAGGACAGCCTGGGCAGCTTAGGGAGACCCTGTCTCTAAACAAAAACTTTAAAGGGACTGGAGATACGGCTCACTGGTAGAGCACTTTCCTAGTGTGTGGGGTGGGGAGGGGCTGGGTTCAATCCCCAGTACTGCAAGAAAGTTAAAGTGAGGTAGAGATGTTTTCAGGCAGGCGGATAAAGGTAGGCAAACAAAACCCCAACTTCCAAAGTTGAAAGAAACATATTCAGCAGATATGCACTACAGTAGGAAATACTAAATGGATTTTTTTTTTGGCTAAATAAAATTTAGCCAAAAAGGGGAACAGAAGTGTATGAAAAAATTAAGAGCACCAAAAAGGGTAATGATGTGGGTAGAGTAGATGTGAATATTAATGAATCTATCAGAAAGTGATAGAATAAGCATACAAAAAAAATCAGAAAGGATGCAGATGATTTGAACAATAATAACCATATTGATTTTTTTTTTTTTTTTTTTTTGGTGTGGTGCTAGGGATTGAACCCAGGACCGCACTCATGCTAGGCATATGGGTGACTGCATGACCAATGTGATTCTGCAACCTGTACAATCAGAAAAATGAGAAATTATACCCCATTTGATTCAAATGTATGAATTGTGAAGATCATTGTACTCTCATGTGTAACTAATAAAAAAATTAATAAAAGAGAATTAAAAAAAAACATATTGAGCCGAGCATGATGGTACATACCTGTAATCCCAGTGACCTGAGAGACTGAGGCAGAAGGATCACAAGTTCAAAGGCAGCCTCAGCAACTTAGCGAGGCCCTAGGCAACTCAGTGAGACCCTGTCTCTAAATAAAATACAAAAAAGGGCTGGGGATGTGGCTCAGTGGTTAAGTGCCCCTGAGTTCAATCCCCAGTACCGAAACAAAATAAAACAAAAACAACAAAAAAACCAAAACCCGACTATATTGACTTAACTGACATATATAGATATGTGCTTAAGAAACTAAGGATAGATGTCTTTTCAAGTGCACTGAGAATTTACTAAAATAGACATTTTTTAGTAACAAAACAAATATTAAAGGATTTAAAATATCTAGGGTCTCTCTGACCACTTGGAATTAAATTAGAACTCTAATAGTAAAATACCTAGGTCTCCAAATATTTGGAAATTATGTTACATATTTTGAAATAACTCATGGGTCAAAGAAGAAAATTAGAAATTATATTAACCTGAATAATAGTGAAAATATCAAAATTTATGGGATGCAACTAAAGCAATGTTTAGAGGAGATTTATATCCTTATATTCATATGTTAGAAAAAAAGGGTTATAAAATCAACAATTTAAATAAGAAGGAAGAAAAAGTCAAATTAAAACAAATTTAGAGGATGGAAAGAAATAATGTTAAAAAGAGTAAAAACCAGTGAGACAATAAAGATCTAATAGAGAAAAATCAATAAAACCCAAACTGATCCTTAGAAAACTTTAATAAAATTAATATACCCATAGCAAGACTGATCAAGAATGAGAGAGACAACACAAATTACCAATAAGAATAAATTATGTGGGTAGAGTAGATGTTGCTATAGATCTTAGATATTGAAAGATAATAGGAGTTAATGAATAATATATATTTTTAAAAAAATTTATTTTTAAGTTGTAGTTGGAAAAATACCTTTATTTTATTTATTTATTTTTATGTGGTGCTGAGGATCTAACCCAGGGCCTCGCCCGTGCTAGGCAAGCGCTCTACCACTGAGCCACAACCCCAGCCCATGAATAATATTTTGACAATAAAATTTGAGTGAAATGGACAAATTACTTGAAAAGCTTGGAATGGAACCACCATTTGACCCAGTTATCCCACTCCTCAGTATAAAGCCAAAGCATACTACCATGACACAGCCAATGTAGTTTACAGTAATGTTTATGTCAATGTTCACAGCAGCTCAATTCACAAGAGCTAAGCTGTGCAACCAACCTAGGTGCCCTTCCACAGATGAGTGGATAAAGAAAATGTGGTAGATAAACACAATGGAATACTCCTCAGCCATAAAGAAGAATGACTTTATGATATTTGCCAGTAGATGGATGGATCTGGAGACTTATGCTAAAAGAACTAAGGCAATCCCCAAAAGACAAAGGTTGAACATTCTCTCTGATATGTGGATGCTAATGCACAACAATGTCGGGGTGGGGAAGAATAGAAGTTCAGTAAATTAGACAAAGGGAATCTAAAAAAAAAATCTAAAAAGAATGAAGGGAAGAGAGAGGACACAGGAATAAAAAAGAGTGTGATGATTCTGACATAACTTTCCTACGTACATATGTAAATACACCACAGTGAATTTCTACATCATGTACAACCACGAGACTGAGATCCTAATTAGAATAAGAGGTACTCCATGTTTGTATAAATATTTCAAAATACACTTCACTGCCATGTATACCTAAAAAGAACAAATTAAAAAAAATACAAAAAATACAAGCTACCCAAATTAACATAAGATGTAATAGGAAATCCAAGTTGTCCATTGTCTTTAAGAAGTTGAATTTGTAATTAAGAATCTCCTCACAAAAGAAAACTCCAGATGCTGTACTGGTGAACTTTTCCAAATCTTTAAAGAAGCAATAATACAAATCTTATGTTCTACCAGGGAATAGTGAAAGTGAGAACACTTTTCAACACATTTTATGAAGTCTGAATAATTGCAATGCCAAAACATGATAAACACACTACAGAAAAGAAGATTTACAGGCCAATATACCTCATGAAACAAAATAGAAACAAATGTCTCATAGAAACAAATCCCCAAGAATAATAAGAAAAATACATGGTGAACAAGTAAAGCTTACCCCAGGAATGCAAATTTGATTTAACACCGAAAACAAAGCAAAACACACACGTGCACACATTTACCCCCAAACCAAAAAAATCCCCCACTCAACCAACCAATGTGATGAACCATATTAACAGAATAAAGAACCAGATTATATCAATTGTTATAGAAAAAGCATCTGATACACGTCAACACTGTTCACAATGTTTGAAAATCCAACCTCAGAAAACCAGGAGTAGAAGAAAACATCTTCAATCTGAAGGTTTCTACAATAAATAAGTGACTACTTTGTAGTTCAGATTTCATTTAATCATGAAATACTGGAGAAGAACGTTCAGGGTCACCACTTCTATTCAACCTTGCTCTGAAGATTCTGGACATTGCAATTAGGCAGGAAGTGAAGGTATATAGAAAAGAAAAAAATGAAACTGTAATTATTTCATAGGATATGATTGTGTACACAGAGAATCCAAAAAACCCACAAGCAAGCTAACAGAAATAATAGATGGCTTGGTAAAGTTGTGAGCTAAAATGTCATTATATAAAAATGTGGTTTTATTTTTATGTACTAGAAAATAAGAATGTTTCATTTTTAATAGCATAAAATGTGTAGGAATTAATGTAGCAAAAGATATTCAAGACTTTCACGCTGAAAATTTCAAAGCACTATTGAGAGAAATTTCTAAACAATGAATACATGAAGGGATATAGGTTTGTGGATCAGAAGATTCAGTTCTGTGAAGATTTTATTTATCTATAAATCTTAGCAAATTTTACTGGGAAAAAATGACATGTTGATTCTAAAATTCTATGGAGTAATCTGGACCTGGCATGGCTAAAATAATCTTGTCAAAGAAAAACAAGTGCAGAGAATTCATAATACCTGGCTTTAAGACTTATTTTAAAGCTACAGTAACAAAGCGGTCTTTCACTGGTGCACTATTTAGATAAATAGACAAATAGAATGGAGGGGAATAAAAAAAATAGACCCACATATACATGGTCATCCATTTTAAACAAACACAACACTAGAATTCAGGGGGGAAAATGATCTTTTAGCAAATGGTGCCAGACCTATTGGACATCAATATGGGGAGAACAAAAACAATTGACTTAAATTATCTTGCACCTTCCACAAAAAATTCATTTGAGATGAATCATTGACCTAAGTGTGAAAGCAAACACATCAAACTTCTAGAAGAAAACAGAGCAGTATATCTATGATTTGAGGAGAGGCAAAAAAAAATTTTTTTTTAAATGGGACCTATGAAAAACACTAAGCATAAAAAGATTGATAGACTTAACTTCAGTGAAGTTAAGAACTTCTGTTCATCTGAAGATACCATTAAGAAAATGAAAAAGCAAGCTCCATAGCGGGAAGAGATATTTTCAATGCCTCTCTCTGACAAAGGATTTGTACAGAGAGTATATAAACTTCTATAAATCAAAAAGAAAAAGGTATATAACACAACTTTAAAGAGGATCAAAACACCTCATCAGACACTTCACAAAAGCAAATATCAAAATGGCCAATAGATCTATAAGAAGTTGTTCAACAACATCAGTAAATAAAGAAATGCAAACAAAATCCAGGTGAGATACCATTTCACACCACTGGCCTAGCTAAAATTAAAATGACTGCCAATGCCATGGGTTAGTGAGGCTGCAGAACAACTAGAACTCTCTTGTTTTCCTAGATAGAGTTTAAATTGGCAAGCTACTTTGGAAAAAAAAAAGTACCTGGCATATCCTCCTAAAGTTGATCATATACCTACCCTTTATCTACGCAAATCCAACACTGAGTCTATATACAATAAAAATGAGGACACATGTCCACCAATGAGAAGGCTATAGCAACTCCATCAGAAATAACCCCAAATGGAAACAACCCAAATACCCATTAGTAGCAGAGTAAATAAATAAATTATGGTACAGAAACAATGGAATACATAAGAATGAAGAATGTGAAGTATATATCATATATTCGGCAACACGTTAAACCTCACAGACGCAATATTGAGTAAAAGAGGCCAAATATAAACGGATATGATATCATCTATGTGAAGTTCAAGATAGCAAAGCAAATCTATGGTGAGAGGAGTCAGAAGAGTGGTTACCCAGAGGGACACAGCCTAGGGGTGGGGTGCAGGAAATGTTCCATATCTAGAACATTCATCATGAGTGTTTGGGTGGTCCCCCTGAAGGGGCTTTGCTATGGTTTGGATGTAGTTCACCCCCCAGAGGTTCACATGCTGGCAGCTTGGTCCCAGTGTGGCAGTGTTGGCAACGTGGAACTTCCAAGGAAGGGAGCCTAGTGCAAGGTAATTAGGTCACTGGGGCATCCCCCTTGGAAAGGATTAATACTAGCTTTGCAGAGTGAGTGACTTCTGGAGATAAGGAGTGTTCAATATAAGAGTGAGCCTGGCTTCCTGTCATGCTGTGTGATCCCTTCTGCAATGCTCCCACCATGAGGACGCCATCAGTCAGGAGGCCCTCACCAGAGGCCGAACCAAGGAGACCAACCTGACCTTGGATTCAGCTTCCAAAACCATGAGTTCAGCAGGCAACTTTTCTTTACAAGGTCCCCAACCTCAGGTACTTTAGTATTGCAGCAGAAAATGGACTAATACAGGCTTCAAAAAGGGTAACACCAAGGCCTGGCCCTTTCCATCCCAGGAAGGAAGGAAAGCTTTGCCTTCTGTCAACGACAGACCAACCTGGGACAAGAAGGGCAATTAACAGTAAATGTGCATGAAGGATCTTCTTAGGGTCGTGAAAATATTCTATCTGATTTGTGTCATTATGGTACAAGTTGGTAAATTTACTAAAAAAATCATTGACTTGCAGACTCAAATTGAGTGAATTATATGGTAAAATATGCTGCAATAAAGTGATTTGAAATTTGGAAGTGGATCCTTCCCTCCCCCTGATGGCCCCTAGTCTGAGGGGTCCTGGGGTCTTTCTGGTCCTGCTGTCTCTTGGTCTCAGGTTACTTCTCTCTGTCTCACTGTTGCCCTGTCTGGGTTGTGAACACACAGAGATCTCTCCAGAGACCCCCAACGGCTCTCCAAGGAGACAGGAGCAGAGATGCTGCCCCCACTGATGAGAGTGAGTCCCTGAGGCAGGATGCCAGGGGGTAAGTTCTTGGTCCCCAGGTGCCTGCCACCGTTTGTCACATGACCTAGAATGTGAGGAGCCGTTCATTCCCATTTCGTAGACAAGAAGACAGAGACCTGAGAAACTGAATGCTCCAGATCTCGTGGTCAGGGCAGAGCTGATCAGCCTCTGACCTGGTGGGACAAGAAGTCAAGTCATCGACCCTAGAGAGTGAGGTCAGGCTGGGCAGCCGCTGAGGTTCGGAGTAGGGTAGAGGGCGCTGGGCGGGCAATGGTACAGGGCTGGGCGCGGGCAGCAGCTCTCACTCACCACTTCTTGCCACTGATGTCATGCTGCTGCACCGTGTAGCCAAAGAAAGCAGTCCTGGAGCCAGCAATGACCCGGGGCTTCCTGGTGTCCATGTTGAAGGTGGCTGTGAACCCTGGGTGGGGGAAGGGAGAGGACAGGGGCATCAGGCAGGTGAACACAGGGCCCCAGGGGTGTTTCAAGATCCACTGGTGAGTCATCTATTTTAGAGGGTCTTGGCTGTGAAGCCAGTGGGTTCCCTGTCTTTGAGAAGCCCTTGTAGGAGGTAGTGACAAAGTCCCCGCCTGAGAGAGCCCCCAGTCTGATGGGTGAGGCCCAGCACCTGCACTGGAGGAGCCTGTAACTGATAGAGGAGGCCTAAGTCTTACTCTGGGGGGACAAAGACTGAATGGAAGACCAAGTTTCTCTCTCAGAGACCGTCTGGTCTGATGGGGGCACGGATAGCTTCCCTCTTCCTCCGTCACCCCTTCCGTCCTCCAAATTTGCTTCTTCCCCTTCTACTTTCCCTCCTCTCTCTTTCTCCTTTCTCTCATGTCTGCCTGCTCATGAGTCAGGGACTTCCCACCACCTGCTCCAGCCTGGGTCCAGCTCTGCTGGCTGACCACCTCCTTCTGAATCAATGTGCAAGGCTCTGTCTGGCTTTAGCAGGGCCACTGCCTGGCTGGGGAAGTGGAGGGAAAGTGGACAGAAAGTCCCACAATCCTTTTGCCTTGGCCTCCAGGGTCCTCCTTGATTGGTTAAGTCAATGCTGACTTAATTGATTCTTTCTTGGGGGAAGACTGTGTGGAGCCTGAATATGACTGTGCTGTGGTTGGGAGGTCATCTGTCTGCACCAAAGTCAAGCTGAAAACTGCTTCTCAATGTAACAGTGTTGAGAGGTGATGGGACCTTTAGGAGAGAGTTAGGTCATCAAAGACAGAATTGCTTCATGACTTTCTTGAGACACTGGAATAGGTCTCACAAGACTGGGTTGGGTCTCACAGGACTGGATTAGTTGTCTCTAGAGCGAGTCGTCCTGAAGCAACTTTACGCCTGATGTTTTGCCTCTTCTGCACATGCCCACTGGCCAGGCTAGCAAAGCTTCCACCCTGTGTTGCTCCCTGTGTTGCCATCCACCTTGAGCCCTAAGCAGAAGCCAAGCTGATGTTGGCACCAGCTCTCAGACCTCTAGAACTCTGAGCTAATAAACCTCTTTTCTTTATAAGTCACCGGGTCTAAGGTACTTTGTCATTTGAAACAGAAAACCAACTAGGATGGCACTTTGGTTTTCTGAGTGTCCTCCTATCTGTCTTCCTTTACCCTCATAGGACCTTGGGAGAATGAACAGGATCTATCCAGGCAGAAGCACTTGGCACAGCACCAGAGAGGCCAAGAGGTTTGTCCAGGGGCACAGTGGATCCGGGGACACATTAGAACTAGGACCTTGGATGCCTGCTCAGGAACTCCTTTCTGCACAAGGCATTTTCAGGATGTGGCTGGCCTGCCACTCATCCAGGCCACACCTCTGCCTGGCTGTCAGTATTCACAGGATCACCAAACTGGGGATCCATGGGACTTAAGGGGTGGGAACTTGCCATCAGCCAAGACTTTGAGATTAGTGAAGTGAATCTGGAGAATAAGACTTTTCTCATTTCCACCCCTTTCACATGTAGAACACTATAAATTTCAAAGAACACTCACAGGTATTACCCTTTCATCTCCCAGTGGGGTGGGCGGCACAGGGAAAGACCAGGGTGAGGGAGGTTAGCTGACCTGCCCTAGGTCCCACAGCCCGCCAGGTCGGGGGCGGGGAGACTCTGAAGCTGAGGCTCGTCCCTGCTGAGCACCTCCCTGCATCCTTCCCCGGGCACTGGCCCCTGGTCTGGGTGCTTGGGGGTCAAGGCCTAGGACGCCCACGTGAACAGGGCCTGTTCTGTGGAAACAAGTGGTGTCTCCCACTCTTCCTTTTACTTCCCAGCAAGCTGATAGAGGCCCCCCAAGTTCTATCACTGAAGTCATAGAATTAAAGTCCCCCAGCGGGGAAAACGGGAAGACCTTGGAGTAGGGATGTCAGATACGTGTTATCCCACTTACCCAGGCCAATTGTTAGAACTGTTGGGAGCAGGGAGTTAAGAAAGATTCCAGAAAACCCACACATCTGCAGTCATCTGATCCTTGACAGACTTAAACAAATGGTGCTGGGAAAACTTGTTATCCGTATGAAGAAGAATGAGACTCGATCCCTATCTCTCACCCTGCAAAAAGTCAACTCATAATGGATCAAAGTTCTAGGAATTAGACCAGAAACTACACAACTGCTGAAGAAAACATGGGGTCAGCGCCCCAGGATATAGGCTCAGGCGACTTCTTCATTAGGACTCCTAAAGCTCAAGAAATAATACCAAGAATTAATAAATGGAATGGCATCCAATCACAGAGCTTCCACACAGCAAAAGGAAATGACTAAGAATGTGAAGAGAGAGCCTACAGAAGGGGAGAAAATCTTTGCTAGCTATTCTCTGACAGAGGATTAATGTCCATAATATATACAGAATTCAAAAAGCTTAGCACCAGAAAACAAGTAACCCAATTAATAAATGGGCAAATGAACTAAACAGACACTTTCCAGAAGAAATACAGATGGCCAACCAATATGTGAAAAAATGTTCAACGTATTTAGCAATTAGAAAAATGCAAGTCAAAACAACACTGAGATTTCATCTCCAATTAGAATGGCAGACATCAAGAGTACAAGTAATAATCGATGAGGGAGAGGAGGGCATGGGAATAGGAGCACTTTTACAGTGTTGGTGGGATTGTAAATTAGTACAATCACTATGGAGGTTCCTCAAAAGCCTAGGCACTGAACCACCATGTGACCATTCTAAGGAATTCAAGTCAGCATACTCTAGCCATATCTGCACACCCATGTTTGGAGCAGCACAATTCACAATAGCCAAACTATGGAACCAGCTCAGGTTTCTATCAGTGGATGAGCAGATAAAGAAAATGTGGTGTACATACACACTGGAGTTTGATTCAGACATAAAGAAGAAAGAAATTTTGTCATTTGGAGGAAAATGGATGGCACTTGAGAGTGCTATGTTAAGCAAAATAAGCCAGACTCAGAAAGTTAAGGGTCATATGTTTTCTTTAGAGAGGAAAAAGGAAAAAAGTTAGGTGGGGCTCTCATGAGAATTGAAGGGAGATCAGTAAAGTCGAGGAAAGAGGCCAGGGGAAGGGAGCAGTGGAGGGTAAAGGGAAATATTAGGGAATGAAATTGACCAAATTATACTGTTGTATCAGGTGCATAAGTGAATGAATCCTGCTGCTATGCACAACTGTAGTGCACCAATAAAAACATAAAAAAAAGGAAAGATTCTGAGGTTAAGTCTGGGCTCAGGGGCAAGAGTGGTGTGATTCATAAGTAGTACCTGCTGCGGATACAGGAGATGACAGTGCCATCATGTATCTGTCAAACTTGACTTCACCATTCCTAATCTGACACAACGCATGGATTTAGTGTTATGGTCCTGGAGTGGGAGAGGATCCTCACCTCAAAGTGGGAGGGAAGAGGACTATGCTGGTCCATTGGGGCCTTCTTTACAAAACCCGTGCCATGCATGGACTTCTTGGTCTGGCCAGCAGGAGGCAGTCTTGGGAAAGGGGACTGGGGGCAGGTGAGCATGGAGTGAGGGTAGGGGTCAGAGGTGGAAGAGCACAGGTCTCTAACCTGTGAGAGCATGGCACAGAGGAGAGAGACACCAGGGTCACCTATGCAGACCTGGGAGACTGGTGGGCATGTAGGGGTCAAAGAAGTTCCAGAGAAAAACTCACCCTCTCTCAAATTTCGTTCCAGGGATGAACAGATACACACATGCATGACACCACACACACACACACACACAACCCATGCCCACATGTAACAGGCCTGGTTGTGGGGCAACACTTCATCTGGCTCTCTGGAGCCCTCTGGAGACTAGGCCTTTCCCTTCCTGCTTCTGAGCACAGTAGGCAGAGGTGGAGCAGAAAAAGAGGGAGGCAGATGTGGCCATCAGGAAAGCCAGACCACCCGTCCCTTTAGGACTGCAGAGTGGGGGCCGGTGAAGGTGAAGTCATGCATTGTATCTTTGGGGACTTCTCCATCCTGTGTCCTCTATTAGTGCTTCTTGTGCAACCAAGGCCAGAGGGACCCTTCCACGACCTGTCAGAAACTGTCACTCCCCAGCTCCACCCCCTTCATCCATCCATTTCCCACCTCCCTCACAGCTAAAGCCAAACTTCTTTCTCAAGGCCCTCCTCACTCCCCTCCCACTCTTTTCCTACCCTGTCCCCTCTATCCCTTAGCTCCAGCCACACAGCCGCTCTTGCTGTCCCTTGACTGTGTCACACCCATTCTCTGTCCAGCCTTTGTCCTGTTCCCCTGTCTGCATCACTCTTCCTCCCATGAACCACACACCCCTCCATCCAGTTATTAGGGTCTCTGTTTCCATGCCAGCCTATCCGTCACCAGGCCACCCTACCCGCTGTCCCCTGGCTCTGCTGTACTTGTCCTCAGAGCACTTATTACAGACATGCTGCGTATTTATTTTTTAACAAATCTACACAACAAACAAATCATTTACTTGTTTATTGTCACATGGCTGATTTTTTTTGGGGGGGGAGTACAGGGATTGAACTTGGGGCACTCGACCACTGAGCCACATCCCCAGCCCTATTTTGTATTTTATTTAGGGTCTCACTGAGTTGCTTAGCACCTCACAATTGCTGAGGCTGGCTTTGAACTTGTGATCCTCCTGCCTCAGCCTCCTGAGCTGCTGGGATTACAGGTGTGTGACACCGTGCCCAGCCACATGGCTGATATTTTATAACATTTTCTGTCCTCTAAGGGCCACCAGACTGCTGCATTCTCACTGAGGTATCTCAGCTCCCGTTCATGGGTTCAGTTAATAATTAGAGACCAGCTTCTTCATTTGCTGGAACACTGTCTCCGGCCATCAAGGAAAAGGGACAGGAAAAGAATGTATATGAGCACTGATGTCACCCACATCTTCTTCTAGGTGTCTAACCTCTAATTTTACACCAATCAATTAAATTTCATCAATCACTCAGTAGGGAATAGGTCAGCTGGGAACACCATTAAATACCATGGGGTGTCAGGGTGCTGGGCCGCCCTCTTGGGAGCTCAGCTATTTGTAGGAAAGACCCCGGGGGGCGGAGGAGAGAAGATTCTTTTCAGTGATGAGGCCCCCGCCTTCTTGCCTCAGCACCCAGCGGGGCTCCTTGTGATACATCCCTTGGTGGGAGCTGGGTACCTTCACTAGGGGCTCTGTCTAGGACTGGTCCCGTCACACCCCAGTGTCCCTACCCCTACCTCCCTGGGGACAGGATTAGTGAAATCTGGCCACAGGAAGAGCATTAAGTTACAAAGTGCTGGCTTCCTCCCCAGACTCCACTGGGCATGTGCTTCTCACCAAACCAAACCAACCAGAGGATGGATTTCCTCAAAATGACGTCAAGTCCGTCTCTGACCCTGGCTCCCAACAAGATCTCTGGCCTTCTCTGATGGCCATGGTTTTCATACTTGGGGAATGTACTTTTCTCAGAGATTTATGGCCCTCCGAATGCCAACAAAACAAAACAAAGTTGTTTTTGATGGGAATCAACAGGCCAATTGCAGAGGCGCTAGGAGCCTGGCTGGGCTGCTTGCCACTTCTCTGCCCTCGAGATTGATGACAGAGGGGGAAAAACCACAATTCCTGGGCTGCTCTCCGGTGGACGGTGGCCAAAGTTACATCAGCTGCTGCTCCCTTTCTCAGAATCTTATCTGGGTTTTTAAATAAAGCATCAGTTCATCCCAAGAGGGGCTGGAGCCATAGCCTTGGGCTTGAACATCACTGGGGGCTCAGAATTCTCAAAAGCACTGGCCGCAGGTGAAGGTGGGGTCACCAGCTCCCAGCATCTGGGCGGTCATGGGCCCAAGAGTGAGGGAGCGCCAGCATGGGACCACAGCACTGTCACCTGGTGGCTCCAGGCTAGCTGTAGAAGTGTCTGCCAAATGCCTGCCCTGGGACAGTCCATCCACACTCCTCCCCTCCTCTTCCTCCTAAATAACTCTCTAAGGATCTTGGGAGAAAGTCCAGAATCTTCCACAAGGTCCCGAGGCCTTGCATTTCCTTCTGACTTCTGCAGCCCAGTCACGAGGTCACAGGTCTGTGTCCCAGGTGCACCCTCTCTTCTGCCTTGGGGCCTTTGCACATGCCCTCCTGTGTGAACCTCTGAAGAACTTTTATCACCAAACCTAAGCACAAATGTCGCATCCTCCCGCCTGCTCTGGGAGGCCTTCCTGACACCTTGGTGGCATGGGATCTTGTATGACGGTCTCATCACCAGCAGGTAACTGGTGTCCTCTCTCTATCACAGCTGGTAATGGTCCGCAGCCTGTGTGCTGATGTGATCACACCTGCCTCCCCATTAGGACTGAGCTGAGGCAGCTCAGAGCCCTGTCCTCGGCCACCTCAGTGTCTTTGCCCAGCTGTTCACCATGCCCGCAGGTCTTCCTTTCCTCCTCACACTTCAAGGCTGATGACACCTCTGCCACGGTGGGACCCCCTCCCAGGGCTGCGTGGCCCTCCCTGTGAACTCTGCGGAGCCTCTGTGGCTCTGCCCTGGATTATAGTGGCTTCCCCACCTCCCACCTTCTCTTACTGGGCGTGTTCAGGGCACATCCTTGAGTGGCCTTTTATCTTTGTCCTGTGTCCAGAAGATACAGGTAGACTTGCTTGCTGAATTTCACACCTTCTGAGAACCTGTTCTCAGAACCAGTACCTGGTGGCTTCTTCCTGCCTTAGTTCACACCCTGGTCCTCTGCCTTAGGTGCTAACTGTCCCCTACACCTTGATAACAATCATAAAAGTAACACCTGTGCAGAGCATTTATTATGTACCAGGCTCCGTTCCAAGTTTATTTTCTCCTTACAATAGTCTCTGGAAGTAGAATATTATTATTCTCATTTTAAGGTGAGGAAATTGAGGTGCAAAGGTAGGCATGCGGCCAAGGTCACAAAGCTAGGAAGTGTCAGTGTGCACCCCAAGTCCTCATCTGTCCTGAGCCATGAAGTACCCCATTGATGAGCCTCCCTTCCCCAGGGAGCCACTCACCCCACCCCAGTTCCTGAATCTTCACCTCAGTGGCCTCACTGAGGTGAGGACCTCAATCTGAGCATCATTGAAAACCCACCCACCCTAGGTCTCTGGTACTATCTCCCTCTTCCCAATTTACTTGGGTTCCTCAGCCCCTGCTGGGTAGAATCAGACGGATCCCTGATTACAAGAGGTAGAACAGGGAGACTAGGTGAAGCAGGATGGAGCCAGAGTCCCCTGGGCCCTGGATGTCAGGATGAAGCACAGGCTTTGAGTTGACAGCAAGAGGAAGTCACTGGGTGACCCCTAGCTGTGGGCATCTCAGTCTCCACAGCCAGGACCTCACCTGGATCTCTGGGCCCTCCCCTGTGCTGTCTGGGTCGCCCTGAGCTTCCATTTTCCTGGTATGTTGGGTGCAGGGGTAGATGAAGGAGGCTGGAAATTTCACCACAATTCTCTGGTGCTGTCTCTCTCTTCCCAGTTTTACTTGGGTCTCAAGAATCTCCACATCTGAATGTGAATCACAGACAGAAGGGGGATAGGGAGAAAGGATTCAGACACACCCTAAGCAAAAAGATGGGCACAGTGAACTTCCTGCAGCTCTGGAAACACACAGCGCATTCCAAAGCAAGAAAGAGATGAGCTTTAGATGCCTGGCTGATCTGCACCATCTGCACTGCTGCCCTTTTGCCCAAGCAAATAACGAAAACCTGATGGTCCTTGCCCTGTTGCCAGCCAGGCTTCTCTTTACCCAGGAGGCACTGTTTCAAAGATGGGCACCTGAGGAAGCAAAGCCAAGATTGGGGTGGGGGTGGGGGGCATGGCTGGAGGCCGAGGCCCTAGTCTGGGCTCCTTTAACCAGCACTAGTGAGATTTTGCAGAAAGGATGGGGGAACCTGGTCCTCTAAGCAGGGGGCTTCTAGCCAGTTGAGAGAAGAGGACTCCCCCAGAGAGGAGGTACGGTAGCTCAGGGAGCTCTCCAGCCCTGGGGAGAAGCAGGGACTCCTCCTCCGAGGAGACCCTGGGATCCGGCACTGGCTCCAGGAGGCCTGCAGGCTGGTGGGCATCTGACCCTGACCTTGGAAGTCCCAGGCGGGTGAGGAATGTACAGTTCCTCCCCACAGCTAGCTACTTGGCTGATGGGGAAATGGCAGTGGACTGTGGGCCTCTCAGGGGCAGCAGCTCTGCCTCTATGTCCGCATGAGCGTGTTTAGAGGATCCTGGTTCAGTGACCACATTAAACATATCCATCTATCCCAGGACTCTGAGCAGAGTGAGACAGCGACTGGATTTTATTTCTCTCTTTATTTCCACCCCAGGACCCAGGCACAGAAGGTCCTCAGTAAAATGTGCTGATTTAGAGTAGAAATTGCAGCTCTGCTAAACAACCACCACCAATAAACCCTCTGCACACCCCTACAAGGGAGTCAGAAGTATTAACTCATTTGTCTTTACAGCAGTCCTAAGAGGCAGATATTCTCATGACACCTATTTTCAAAGTGAGGCACAGAGATTCCATCACTTGCCCCAAGTCACACATCTAGTAGGTGTCAGAGCCACGTGGTCTGCCCCAGGTTGCACCATGAGTTCCAATTCCTCACTTTTCTCTCTGCACCCTTTGCCACGTCACTACAGTTTTTGCCACTGAAGAGGCAGGGTAAGGACTGTGCTCGGTGGTGCATGCTAGTAATCCCAGCCACTTGGAAGGCTGAGGCAGGAGGATGGTAAGTCCAAGGCCAGCCTCTGCAACTCAGAGAGACGCTGACTCAAGATAAAAAACCCCAAAGGGCTGGGCATGACCACAGCAATTGTTAACCGATGCAGCCTAGCTCTTCAATGCTGGACTAGAAGGGAGGAGGAGGAGCGATTTCACAGTATCTGGACAAAGATACAGGGAGAAGGAACGCTGGGGAATCTGGGGGACTCACAATTTCTGGGGAGTAGCCCAGACATTCCTTTCTCAGCATCTCCCTGAGGAGACTCGACTTTAGGCCCCACTGGGCCTGCCCCCAACCTGTCAGGGAGCAGTGTGGCCCAGCACCACTCATAGCTTGTCCCTACCTCAGCTCTGGGCTGTCCTTCCCAATAGCTGGGCTGTCCTTCCCCATCTGGGGAGTGGCAGATGCAGATGCCGACCCAAACCGCCAGACCTAACCGCCCTCTGTGGACACTGGGCTCTGGAGCACAGCACCAGGGCTTCCTCCACCTCATTTTCTTCCTTTCTAGTCACCATGGGACAGGGGCAAGATCCGTTACCACTGGGTTGAAGGCAGCACACAACAGATATTATCAGGGAACTTATTAGATTTTACTTTTATGAGTAATCAAAGATCTTAGAGATCAAATACTTTATTGGCCCCTAAACTTTGTTTTTCTCAGCGAATCCCAAGTGGACACAAAAGGTTGATGCTGAGGGTGGAAGCAGGAACAAGTAGCAGGTTCCCAGCCCCAGGAGCAAATCTAGGACACTTTCCTTGGAAATTTAGGGATTCTTGGAATACAGTTTGAGAACCACTCTATTGAGTTGAAGACCTCGGTGCCCTTAAGGGGGAAAACTAAGGCCCAGAGAAAGACGGGAGTTGTCCAAGGTCGCCAGTGGTTCCTCATGACCCTCTGTCTTCCCCATCAGTCCTGTGGTATGACTTCACTCCCGTCATCGTCTTTTGGGTCTGGGTGCTCCAGGTTGCATGCTGGGTGGTGGGGCCACCCCACGGGGTACGATATGACTTGTGGTCTTCAGAGTCTGCAGCCGTGCTGGGGCCAACAGACAGGTGGTTAAGTCAGCGGAGTCTGAAGCGAAGCCAAGAGAAGTTGGGACAGGGATGATCTCAGTTCTAATGTCGGCCGTGCCATCAACTTGACTTGTGCGCCTAGAGAGTCCCTGGGCCTCTCGGGGGCCCCATATTCCCATCTGGAAAATGAGAGATTCGGCCTCTGACACCCAAGGTGCAGCCCTGGCACACATCAGTAGGTTCTTTGGACAAACACACAGCTGACTTCCAGTTGTCAGCACAAGAGCATCTGTCTTGAGTCTCCGCAAACAATTTAGAATTGGAGCCCAGGCAGCGGGGAAGAATGCAAACTCATCTCGATGCTGGCCAGAGCCAAGTACATTTGGGAAGGGAAATCTCCAGGCAAAAATGATAATATTTTGCATTCCGGAGCCAAAGGAAAGAATTAGAGAAAATCATCTTCTAATGCTTTGCACCCTCCAGGCCTCAGCTCCCCGTCCCTCATTTGCACCCTGGGGACTCGGCTGTGGGGCCTTCTGTCTCTGGCTGGGGCTTCTGGACACATCAGATGTCAGGAAGACAGAGATCTTGGTGAGTGTCCAGGAATGTGATCACCTTTCCACAGAAAGCCCTGCCCTGCCCTGGGGCTGGACTGTGCTGCTAAAATCTCAATGAGATTTAGGGCAATGGGCAGAAGGTCCTCCTGGTTTCCCTTAGACCCTCTTAGTTAAAAAAATTTGTGGGACCTCAGGCTGTATATTCTGACTCCTTGATGACAGGACTATGTGGCATTGGAATGACCAAGGATCTGTCTCCCTGGGGTCTTCTAGGAATGGGAGAACTTAGGGGAGATGGGGAAATATGGCTGTCAAAGGCCAAAGGGTAGACTCCTGACTTTAAGACAGCTGGTTCTAGGACTCAAAAACAGGGACATGGATATATGGTACCCACCTCTTAGATGCTAAGACTGCTGTGGTAAGAACTAGGCTGGGCATCAGGAAACTGGGTTTTTCTCCTGGGTTCTGCCACTTACTGGCTGTGTGACCTTGAATAAGATACTTCCCCTTTCTGGTCATCAGTCTCCCTGGTGGTCTAAAAATGTTCACAGTTCGGATGTCCTAAGTCTGTGTTCTCTTTTTCCTCTGGATTCATTTCCAAGTTCATCTCCCTCTGAGGGGAGGAGCTTATAAACCGTGGGTGAGCAGGTGGTGCTTCCCCAGCGAGACTCCATCCGAGACTCCATCCGATTGCCTCCAGGACCGGGAACATACCCCTCCTCCCTCCAGCAGTTGGTCCAACACAAGTGTCCTCAGCTTCAAGCCACTTCTGAAGGTAAGCTGTCCCCCAGCCCCACAGTGATTTAGCACCAGCCAGCCCGGCCTTTCTGTTAGAATCAGAGGCTGTGTTTAGGGGAGCCAGCCTGGTGACACCAGCCACTTGTCACATCTAGCCCAGATGCCCTCTTTTACTTGAGAGCAAATTTGCCCGCTCTTGGGTCTTCTAAGGAAGGGGATGCGCTCCCTTCACTCTTGTAAAAGCCCACCTGTGTTCTCACTTCTGTCACTCACCCAGAAGTATCTGACTTCTTGACCCAGTGACTGCCCTCTGCTCGTGGGCTTTATCCTGCTGCCGTCTTCTCTGAAGAAAACCATGGAGTCCATCCTGCTTCCCATTCCCCCCACCACTGACGTCACCAGCCAACCACCGTCCTTCCTCCTCTTCCCGCTGTTGCAGCTGGTCAAGAAGGAGCTAGAGCCCTGTCTCAGACCCCTGGCTTTCTGGCCTTCATGCAGGGCAGGTCGGAACTCTGCCCCAGGAGACACTGGCCTGAGTGCGCACACAGGCACAGAGCCCAGGGATTACGCAGTGTGGAGGAGACCCGCAGGGAGGAGAGTGGCAGCACTGATTTCTCCTGACAGTCCCCATCAAGGGGCAGAGGGTGGCTTCCATGGGAGACTGGCTAGGCCTCGCCAGGGAAGGAAGGGAGAAGGGGGAGGCAGCAAGGACGCCCCATGGAAAGGCGTCACCTCGCACACCCTTGATTCTCAGGGAGATTAGCTCATTGGGGAAACAGCAGGTCCCAGTCCACACCCACTGCTGCTTCTGGCAGCAAGTGGCTCTGTGTGCGCCAGCGGTTAGAAGCAAGGTCTGCTTCATGGGAGGCTGTGGCCACAGTGTCTGCCTTCCCCGGGAGGAAGGGCCCTGGATCTAGATGCATTTGCACGGCCTCTTGAATGTTAAGTGTGTGAAAAAAGAACCCATCAGGAATCAGAAAGCTCTCTCCTGGGGGTGATGAGGGGGCTGAGCATCCTCACTGGATGATTGCTAGGTCCACTTTAGCCAAGAGTTCTGAAGACTCCGGTGGCCTTAATGGCATTTTGAAATTGGTAAAGGATGTGCTGCCTGGCACGAGCTCACCAAGTTCACTTCATCTTCATCCAGGAAGGACTTGAGTGGAGAGACACAGGGCGGCCTGCCCTTCACCCACTGCCCTCCATCAGTGCAGCCCCCTTCCTCTCCAGCCAGGCCTTGGTGTGACCTCGGAGGACCCTGCCTTGCCTGCCTACCTCTCTCCTCTAAGACAGTCATCTCAACAGAAACTCACCGTTCCCTGTACCATTCCCTCCATGTCATCCTCTGTGCTAAAGAAACTATGTTTGCTACTATTATCACGATGGCCTTCCTCCAATCTCCAAAGCACTTGAAGCTCTAGATAAGGAAGAATTCTCTAAGTCAGAAACAATCAACCTATGTGACAGTGGGGACACCTTCACTGGGCCGTGGAGGAGACCAAACCCCTTTGAGGGCCCGTGGTATGCAGGCTGAAATAGAGGCACTCATGGAAGCATCCAGAGAGAAATAGCAAGTGCTGGTGAGAGCCATGGAGGCCCTTCTCATTTTTTTTAGAAATCGGTAGTTTGCCAAAGTGCTGGTTAAGCAGATGTCAAGATCATGGAAAACAGGCCTGAAAATTGAAAACAGCAAACTGAAATTGGCTATAATTAACATAGTTTTCCTCCCAGTCCTGGAGAACCATCTCATGCCTTCAGAGGACACATGAATCACCTCCTTCAGGACTAAAGTCACAGTTTTATGAAAGCTAGTATACTTTTCTGTCTTATATCATTTATCCTTTTCTCTCCGTAGGGATGGAGGGTTCAAGAACTACTATGAAGGAAATAAAAGTACCCAAATAAACATTAGAAATCTCTGCACTGTACTCATTTAAAGTACAATCAAGTCTTGATCAACTAAAACACACCTATGTCCACACACACACACACACACACACACACACACATATCCCAGGTTGGATGGAAAACTGGTCTTAAGAGTTGTGACCACAGATATGCCCCTGCAGCAGGCTCTGGCCAACAGTGCTAGACCTTGGGCTGGTGCCTCCCACCTCCCCTCCACCCCCTCCAACGTCAAAGTGGCCCAGATTCTTGAGAACCCCCTTCCGCCCCAGGCTAACTCAGGCTGCTTTGGGAGCCCCAGTAGCCATTGTCTAGCTGCCTGCGGGGCATTTTCACTTGTCCAGGAAGGAACCCAGGGTTTTCTTTTCCAAACTTGTCTCTCTCCCAGCCTCCCCATGCTGGGAAGTGGCGTTCCCACCTCCCCTTGGCAAGTCAGAGGCTCAGAAAGACTTCCGTGACTCAACTTCCCACCAGCAATCCTGCAGGTTTCACCCCTCAGGTCCTCTCCAGCGTGGCCACTCTCCTCCATCTCCTTTGTCATCCCTTAGACCCAGTCATCGTCATTTTGGACCTAGATTTTGGCAAGTCTTCTGTACAGGTGCTCAATTCTAATTTCGCTCTGCCCTTTGCAGCAGCCAGAATGATTTTTTTAAAAGGCCCCTCAGATGGTGACATTTTCTTGCTTATCACCTTTGGAGTCCTCATGGCATCTCGAGTAGATCCCGGATCCTTCCCCAGGCTCGCCCGGTGCTGCAGGACCTGCCTTCTCCTCTACCCCTCGAGTGTCACCATTGCTACCCTCCTCTCCGCAGCTCGGACACACCAAGCTCTTTTCCCACCTCCAGACCTGCGCACTGCTGCTCCCTTTGCCCAGGACACTCTTCCCCGAGATCTTGGCTCAGCTGGTTTCCCCTCACCCTCCAGTGGTGATGTCCTAGCCAGGAGGGAGAACCCACTATTCCTCCTCACGGCATCCATCTTCTTTTTTATTTTTACAATTTAAAATAGTGACAGGTGGTTGTGAGACCTCTTTGCTCACTTGAACTCTGTCTCCTCTCTCACTGGGGTTTAAGTCACAGGGAGAGGACCAGCGTGTGCTGAGGCCTGCTCACGGGAGCTGATGGGGTCACACTGGTAGCTTGAAATTGACCCTGAGGAGAGGATTTACACCAGGGAAACTGTTAAATGCTATAAATAAGAACTCTTTCCACTCTATCCCAAGGGCCAGAATCTGTTGTTAAGCATTTACCAGTGCTCCCCTGGAAGGGACTCTTTCTAAAGTGTTCCCACTTTATCCTCAGCACGTGGAACAGTAAGTGATCAATATACATTTGTAAAAGAGACAGCAAAAAATGAATACGAGTGTTCAGACCTTTAAGACTCTTAACCTGACAACTAAGGGTTGAAGGGGAGTGTGATACTTAGAGTCTTAGAGAGGGACTGAATTTGGCTTCAGAAGCCCTAGTTCTAATTCCAGCATGGCTTCTAACTTGCTTTGCAACTTTGAGCCAGTTTCTTCCTCATCCTGGCCCTCAGTTTCCTTATCTGAAAAGGCACACACTAAACTAGTTGCCCTATCCCTAAGTCCTGTTGTAGGTTTCCAAGAAGTCCATATATGTACACTTTTATCATCTTTAAAACTTTACTCTCTCACTGCTAGGGTCTCTGTATTACACCAACTGCAGAGGGTGCTGTTTATGTTGTAGTGATGTAAGGTATGCAGTGCACAACCTATAGAGCGGTACGAGGCAGCCCTGCCTACTCTGATCCTGGCTACAGAAATTTCAAAGAGAGCTGAATATACTAACCAGCTCAAAGAGCTCTGAAAGTTTGGTTTTGGTTTTCCAGTTCCTAAGCGTGTGTCCCACTTGTCGTGGGTGTATGGATCAAGAGCCCTGGGCATCCAAGATTAGCCCTAGGCTAGCAAGTGTTTGGGCAAAGTAAAAGCAAGACAAAGCTCAAGATATGCAATTTGTGGCAGGGCTTTCCCTTGGAGGAGAGGAAGTAGGGTAATGAGGACCCAGAGAACTGCCGGGCCAGTCTGACCCTGCTCTTTGGATGTAAACTAAAAAAAGGAATCGTGGGGGCCCTTCCCTTCCAAGTCTGTGGGGCTCGCCCTACAGTGGTATACCCCACCCACTGGAAGAGTTTTCTGGTTGCTCAGGGCTCAACACAGATGCACCAGGTGCCATTGCCTGGCTTGGTGTGGATGGGGCATTAGGGAGTGCAGGGTTCTGTTCCCTGATGGATATACAGGTCCTTCCAGTGTTCAGTATAGGTCAGTCTTTCATGGTTGCAAAGCCGTCTCAATTGCCTATTGCCTTGTTAGGTCCTTAAATGTGTCAAGGTCCATGAGTTCATCTGCCTTGGCTAGAAAATGGACTGCCTTGTGAGGTGGTGAGTTTCCTGTCATTGGAGGGTTGCAAGCCATGGATGGTCACTGTCTGAGATGTTCAGACGCTCGGTGCTGGACCTCTCAGGGACCCCCGAGGCCCAAGACTCCTCTTAGATGGGTGGACGAGCACGGGTCAAGCATGCACTGTGTCCACCCGTGCACCAGAGCAAACTGTTTTAAAATAGAGTCCCCATTGTTAACTTCTTGTTCACGTACGAAAGGCAAAGTTCTGGCTCAGGGAATGTTCATGGAAGCATGGACTCATAGCCCCCAAAGGGCCTTTGGAAACACAAAGGCCAAACATTTCTTTTAGAAGTGACTGAATGAAGCTCACTCTAGTTCAGACTCCAAGCTTGACCCGGGGTCCTCATCTTGACTCCCAGGCTCTGCCATTACCTTAGGCTTGAGAGGTGGAGGCCAGCCCCAGGCTTTGGTCTCTACATTGGTAATGTTCAGGGTTGGCCTGGATTGGTCACCTGGGCTGAGTTACGGCTGCTTTCACGCAGCCTCTAGTGATAATCACTAGGCTGTGGGGCGGGGATAGAGGTCAAATGGGGAACTCCTCTGTATGAATTAGTTTGCAGTGGTTTTCATGCCCACAGGCTGAGCCGAGTCCGGCCTGAAGAGGAGTCACTAGCTGGCATGAACTAAGTGCTTATGAGGGGTGTGTAGGGCAAGAAGGTGCAATGATTCCCAGGGGAAGAGGAAACAAGAGAGAAGGAAGGGAACGGTTCCCCCTATCCAAGGGATCCAGGCAGGCAGCCTTGTGAAGAGTAGGGGTGCTGCTGATGAGGAGAGATAGAGAAGTCTACAGACGTATGACGGTTCTTCTGACAGAGGTCCAGGAGGGCTTTCCTTTCTAGAGTTGCCAGAGAGAAGAAAAGCAGCAAGTTCCTCCCCACTTCCACTCACTTCAAAATATTTGTTAGGGAGGGGGTTGGGGGTTTCTTTGTCTTTTGTAAGAGCAACAGATTTGGATGCCCCTCAGGTTCCATGTAAAATCCCCCTTTGTCTTCACGAGTGGGCACCCTGGGAAGGCTCCCCTTCCCTGCCTATGCCCAGCAATGGAGACCAGTCTAGTGGGGCCACTGTCTACCCAGGCAGCTGCCAGAAACAGCCAGGGACCTGGCTGCTTGGTGGCAGGGAAATGCTCCTGGGCCTTACCCTCACCTGGGCCCAGCGCAGGAGAAAAGGGACCCTCCTCTGCCTGGACACCTGCCAGCTTCCCTGAGGGCTCCTCAGTGGGTTCCCAGGGAGCGGCTGGCCCTTGAGGAGACCTTGACCAAACCAGGTCTGTCTCCTAAGGGGTCCCCCAGTCATATCTGACCCACACAGCACTTCCCTTCTGGGCGCTAAGAGCTGCAGGAAATTTGTCCTTCCTGGGAAGCACAAGGAACCTCGTGTCCCCATGGAGAGAGGAGTTTAGGTTGATTAAGTGTGAACATGACAACTTGATTACACAGGAGTTTTAAAATTATAAGCAAATCAAATCCTAGGTTTTTCCAGCAATTATTGCTTAGGATGAGGTTCTGTGAAGATTTTGAGTTGATTTAAGGTTCACTTAAAGAAAACCATTAAATGAAAGCACCACGGGCTCCACAGGTAGAGCCAGAGTTGTGTGCAGGCAGAAGACGGCTTTGGGCTGGAGAGTGCTTGCTCAGAAAGCGTGAGGCCCTGGGTTTGACTCCCAGCACCACAAAAAACAAAACAAGGGCTGGGATGGTGGCTCAGTTGCAGAGCACTTGCCTAGTACGTGTGAGGCACTGGGTTGGATTCTCAGCACCACATGTAAAGAAATAAAAATAATATAGGTCCATTGACAACTAAAAAATATTAAACAGAACAAAACAACAACAACAACAAAACCCAAATAAGCAACAACAAAATATCATGGAAGAAGATGGCCTTTGAGATAATAAGCTCTGAGTTCTGGGTTCTGGCTGTCTGGATTAGCAGCCGTCATCTGACCTCTCAGAATCACAGTCTCTGGAGTCCGACGGCCTGGTTTGCATCCAAAGCTGTGACTCTACCACCTGGGAGATCTCGCTCAGTGACTGAACTTCTGGGTTAGCCAATGTTGCTATTAACATTCATTGAGCATTCCATTGCTGCCAGACATTTTGTTATTGGGTAGTATTTCCAGTTTTTCATACTAAACCTACAAGGCAGGATAACAAGGTAGCATTGGGATTTTCATGACACAATCCAAAGAGAGAAGTCACTTGTCCAAAGTCCCACACTTAATAAGCATCAAGGCCAATATTGAAAGCCTGTGTCAATATGACCCTTTGGGGCTCAGACCCAGTGTTTCCATCTGTGAAATGAGGGTTCATGTCATATCCTAATGCACCATAGATGGCTCTCGTCAGATAGCTCCCAGAGATTGGTCTATGTTCAGCCCCTGCCATCTTCTCCAGGCACTCCCAGCTCCTTCTTGGGCACTAAATAACATGGCTACGTTCTGCAGAGTATGGTTGATGTCTGAATCACTACGTTGTGTGGGAAATGAGGCTTTTGAAACTTCTGCTCCACCCTCACTTCTTGCCTAGGAGGTCATTATATACCTAGGTTTCCACTGTGTCAAACCAAGGGTGGTGGGGGGCCAGGCTGGGGGCAGGGGTGTGTGTTGGGGGTGGGTTTACGATGTGCCAGATGGGATGCAGGCAGATCCACACTGAGAAGAGAGGAAAGAGCAGAGACCATCTTGGGGACAATTGACCACAGTCAGGCCTGCCGGCGGGGCCTCTCGTACAGACTGCCAGGGCTGCTGCCCCTGGCTGGCCTCTCCGTCAGCAGCAAGCACATTCCACAGCTGATGTTTGGCTTGTGGTCTGGCCTGGCTCTCTCGATGGTTTCTTCTGCTCTAAATGGCTTTCAAAACCAGAATCTGAGCTTGCCTTAAGTTTGGGGCATGAATCACTGCTTCTGGGCCCGAAAAGGGGATGGAGGGACAGAGTATCCATGCTATGGACGCTTGCTCTCACTCAGGCCTGTCTGTGTGACAGCTACCAGTCATTCGAAAGGCTCAGTGTCAGACTGGCTTCCAAGCTCCCAGGCAGCATACCGATGGCCCCCGCCTGCCCCACAAACCCCACCAGGGCACATGTACAGAACCGACTCCATTTCCCCACCTTGAACCTCGCATCCCCTCACACTTTCCTCAGCCAGGGGCACGGCTTGCCTGTCATTTGGGCTGGGGATTTAGTCCAGTGGTGGAGTGCTGGATGCTTCCTGTCATTCTACCTGCTCGCCACTGTCATCCTGTCACATGTAACCTCCTCCCTACCTCCTCAGGAAGCTTCTGCAAATGTAGATTAGAATGTCCTAATGCAAATGTCCCTACCTTCCCTCAAAACTCTTCAATGGCTCCCATCTGCCAATCCAAATGCTCTCATTGGCATTTGGCTTCTTTCTCAGTGGCTCTAGCCCACTGTTCGGTTCTTGCAGTTCCTCACAGTCCATACTCCAACATCCTGCTCACCCAACATCAGGTGGTTTGCATCAATATACTCTACTCACCTCTTTTGCTGCCAAGTAAATCCTTCTTTCAAAAATAAAAAAATCTGTCTCCCACCCCTCAAACCTCAGATTCCTCCATCTGTAGCTATCTTATAACCGGTATTACTTCTTCCCTTGTACTATCATCATTTATCAAGTATGAGTACAAAGAGATTTCAGACATCTGTCCTGCCCTTAAATATCTTTCTGCTTCCCTGGACAGATGGCTCTTCCACTCATTTGCTACGAAGCACCTATTGCATCTAGCACTATGCAAGACCTGCGTCTGCAGTGGTGGATCCAAGGCCTGGCATCTGTTCTCGTGGTCTCCCAGCACAACGGGGAAGGTGTCTAGGCAGGGGAAGTACCACTGGGTGGGCAGGAACAGGATACCTTGAGATCACGTGAGGGGGCCCAGGCTCTGACTAAAGGACCAGGCAGGCTTTTAGGAGGCCAAATGGAGACCTGAAGGATCAGTGGGTGGTAGCCAGGAGAAAAGAGGGACAGGATCAAGGGGATACAGGGGACAGTGTGAGTGCAGGCTGGAAGCAGCTCTTGTATTTGGACAAGTCAGAGAAGCTCAGTTGGATGGAGTGCTGTAGGGCTGAGCAGGCCTCCGGGTATGTGGTCCTGCTGACGGGTGAGTCCTGATGGAGACGAGGGCCCACCGGTCAGGATTTGGTGGGCTGTGTTTGTTAAAGATCAAGACTGAACCCATGCCACTGCACATCCCTGGGGCTGTGGGAAGGCCAGTTCTGCAAGACCTAGCTTTGCAGCACACCAAGGTAGCTGCTCCAGAGCCCAGCGTCAAATTCTCAGAGGTCCTCCCCAAAAGATTCTCAAAGTCACCGGAGACAGAAATGTTTGTGGGACTTCAGGACTTAAAAATGATCTGTGGGCCTTTAGAGTTGCTCCATGGATACCCCGCCTTCCACGCATACCAGCACTTTGCATGAGCCTGTACCTAAGGGGTCTGCAGACTGCTCCCCACTCCCACATTCCCCAAGGCAGAGTCAGTGCCTTGTCTATAATTTGGAGTCTCCACACCCTAGTCACTTGGGCTTCATGGGGGCTCAGTACATGTTGATGAACTGGACAAGTCACTCAGGTCCTTATCCGTAAAGTAGGATTGTGTGTCTTTCTTGCCAAATGACAGACCTGTAGGCAGGACCATGTGAGCAGGGCTATTTTGCAGTGGGTCCTGCAGATTATGTAGCTCATCCTACAAGTCGTATGAATAAACTTGGAGAGGAACTCCGTCTGCTAAGGGACTGATGATCACCACCAATCATTAACTCTGAAGGGCATGAGTTCCAGGAAAAGAGCATCCCCAGCACAAGGAGAGGAAATTAAAACTGCTTTGTGGCCTTCTTCCTTGAAGGAAGAGGAGGTGAGAGCCTGGGAATGGGAGGTTAGGGATATTCCAGAATGATTCCAATGACCTTGCATGACTTGACTACCACCAGTATAGAAAAATCTACCATTAGAATATCATTTCCCTGACTGAAGTATTATTTACTCCTTAAGTTCCCCTCTGGGTGTAGCAAATTAGGATCTAAACCTCACCCTTGGTCAGAAGACCTGGCCCTGAGTCCCCATGTGATCTTGGGGAAAATCATAGAAATCATTTAACCTTTAAGAGCCTCAGCCTCCCCATCCACCTAAAGGGAACATCCTTTCCTGACAGAGGAAGGCACACTCTTTGCAGACTGTGGGTGGGAGCTGCACCTACTAGCCCATTTCATGGGTTTTCCTGAGTCCAGCTCTCTGATCTATAGAGAAGAAATGGGCCCTGGAAATCTGCAGGGTCAGGATTCTTGGTAGTCTGGCTCAGCTGGTGAAGCTGCTTGGGGAAGAAAGCTGTCAGCCCCAGCTTCAGAGGCATGAACCCCTTCTCTGTGTCATCCTGTTTGGAATCCTGGAGCATGTTGCTATAGTAACTTCCCCAACTCACCCACATGCCACGTAGAAAAACCTCTGCCCGCTTTAGAGCTTCACCATCCAAGCCACAGGCTGGGTTCTTCTACCTTATAGGAAGAGGCTGGCTGTCAGGGACAGGGATAGGGCAGGGCTCTGATTGGCTGGACCAAGCCAAGCAGGCCCCCAGCCTCCCCTGTTTCCTCTGCTGGCCAGTCCTGGAGCCTAAAATGCCCTGGTTTGCTCTTTATTCCTTTGGTTTAAGGCACAGCCCAATTACAGTGCAAATCCCTTTGGGTGGGACACATTGAGTTGTCCTCACTTTTTAGCGCTGATCAGCATGAATGAACTTATTAGGCCTGAAGCTCAGAGCAGGTTTTGATTAGGGGAATGGAAATGGGCAGGCTGGGGAGGAGAATGGGCTGAGTGGGAACCCTTGGGCAGTCAGTGTCCCAGGATATCAAGCCCTTTGGGGACAGGTGGTTGAGCGCTTGTGGAGTCTGATCTGGGATAGTGAGGAAAAGAGGATCTCAGGCTGCGAGGCACCCGTGAGGACCCCATTTCACCAAGCCAGCATCTTGCATGGAGGAGTTGGAGTCTAGCTGAGTCTGAAGGGGCAGGTGCCCCACTCCTGGTCAGGGAGAGTGATTGTTTGCACCCTAATTTCATTTTCCCTGAAGTCAGCTCCTTTGCCAGGGCCCCATATTGTCTTTCTATGCTTTCCAGTCCCATTTTCCAAAGAAAATCACGCATGGATTTAGAGCCGTGGCTTTGGGTCAGGCAAATCCTGATGCTGCCTCTTACTTTATCGACATGATCTTGCACTGTTCATTTCTCTTCACTCGTGTAGCCTGGGGATCACAGTAGTGATTTCATGATGTGGTTGCAAGGTCTAGCGGAGATGCACGGAAGTGTGTGCACAGCAAATACTAAGTGACAGAAAGGATAAAAACTGCTCTGTGATCTGAGAGCTTGCTGGGAGCCAGATGCTGCTCTGATCACGTGACATGAATGAATCACATATGGATGGTTAACCCGAGCATCAGCTTATGAAGTTATTCTATCCATTTTACAGTTGAGAATACTAAGCCTCGAAGGGGCTTATCTAGGGTCGCCCAACTAGAAGGGAGTCGAATGCAGGTGACCTAGCTCCTGACCCCTGCTTGTGCTGATTATTACCACTGCTGGCTGCGGGATGCCAGGTCAGTGTTCAGGTGAAGGAAGAATTGAGAGCACGGGGAGGGGAATGGGCCACTCTGATTTTTCCTTCCGAGTGAGATTCTACTCATCTTGGTCTTAAGTACTCAGTGTGAAAACTCTCCACTGAAGTTTTTTGAAGCTCATTTCTTTTGAGTTTACAAGATGACCTAACCTAGTCTCCCCCCATCCCCTCCTCCCCTCACTGGGGACAAACTCCTAGGATTTCAGTGGCATTAAGGTTGACAGGATAGACACAGTCAAGCTGGGGGACAGTCCTACCCGCACCATGGCTCACTATGGGAAGCTCTCCATGCTAAGGAGTGTGGGTGTCTTGAGCTCACAATTGCTTTGGGGAAAATAGTTTCCAATGACTATGGATCCTTGGTGAGAGCCCTAGATTTGGGGGTAGGAGGGGCACGGGGCATGCAGTGAGTGGCAGAGATGTCATTTTTTTGAAGTGCCCTGGAGCATTTTTAAAGCTTGTTTTGTAGCAGACCCTCCTGGAGTCGGCCAAAGGCCACTGTCTGGGGAGGATCATGACAATGCCAGGCAGGCGCACGACAACAATGACCAGATTTAATTCCAAAAGGAAGACTGAAGTCTGTGGTGAGATGATAGTATCCCAAATCAGGCCTTGTGGAGAGGAAAATGAATTTCTTAAATTCTTCAGATGAACTCCCTTCTACATAGTAAGAGCCAATCGGCTCAGAACACAGTTTTCTCCTAAGCTTAGGGGTTGAGGCAGGGTGTGGGGCTGGGATGAAAGGAAGTTGCCTGATGTGGAGAGAAAAGTGAGGAAGCTTCCACTCCCGGAGGGGAGAGAGGGAGATGCAGAGAAAGCAAGGGTGAGGTGAGACACTGAGTCCCTCCAGGGCCCACAGACCTGTGTGGGTGGCCTGGGAATCATGGGAAGGACAAGATTTGCATCCCATCTTTGGGGGTCCATGGTGGAGTGAGTTCTCACTGTGATTACAACCATAGGCCAGGTCTTTGGAGGGAGGGGCTGGGGAAGTCTTGGTTTATTTAGACTCCTGGCAAAAAAAAAGAGAAAGAGGGTGAGGCTCCACCTCATCTCCTTAGGACCCCAGAGCCTGCATGTGGTGTGAAGGGGTTCAGAGGCTTCTCAGCTCACAGTGGCTGAGGGTCTTGGCCCATAAGCTCCCAGCAAAGTGGACAAAGGGGAGGCAAAGTGACAATGACAAACTGCATCTCCCAAGCTAGAGAGGCTTGGTTTATTTAGGGCACTGGCCTGTATGTCTCCTCTGAGTCTCCAACAGATTTCCCTTAGATTTCTCTTATGGACTTGAGTTTGAAAGGTATATATCTGAGCATCTTTAGATATATCTTTAGGTATATCTGTGCATCTTTAGATCCTTACAGACAGGAAGACGATGATGGAGAAGAAAGACAGCCTCAGCGAGTGCTTAATATATGTCTGGCACTTTCCCAGCAAAAAGTATGTAAATGTGCTTATTTGATCTTCATGACAACTTTATAAATTCTATTATTATCCCCACTTTGCAGGAAATTAAGGCACAGAAGAACCATGTAGTGCCTTGCTGAGGGCACAGAGCATTAACTGGCAGAGCTAGACCTTTTGCAGCAGTGAGACTCTTTAGCCTTTGCCCCACTCTGTGTCTGGTTGTGCTTTGTGTCTTTATGGGGCTTGGCAGATAACAGGGGCTCAGGTGCATTTTTAAAAGAATCATCACTCTTACTATGGATGGATTGTGATTGGAAGTTCTGGTCAATGGACCTACTCTGTCTGAACGTCAGCCATAAATGTCTTCAGATTTGTTATTTCTTTTTTTTTAAGGCTTTCCTGATAGCTTTGTCTACCTCATCAGCTTAGCCATTCTGCAGCCAGGGCTCTGAAAACGTAGAAGCTCTGAACTCAAAGTATCTTAGTGACCACTCACTCCCATCCTGGCCTCTAGTAAATCTCTGGTCGAACCAAACTGTGCCACCACCAGCAGGCAAGCTTCTTGGTAATTCTTTACATTGCATCCATGTGACACACAGGTGACAGATCAACATCAATTCTGCCCTAGGTCTTGGGGAATGGACCCAATGACCCCTGAGATCCTTCCAGTCTGTAAAGTCCAGGCTGACCAACATCACCTTTGTGGATTTAAAGTATACACCTTTTTTTTTTTTTCTTTAGCATCTTAGGAATCTGAAGAGTCTCACTTAAGTCACACTGACTCTACATACTCTTCCAGAGTCCTGTTCAAATTTATCTCCTCCTTCAGGAAGTCACCCTTGCTTATTCAACTGACATTGAACTTCTCTCATCTGAACAGCCCCTAGTTTCTCTGCTCCATTGACTCCCTGGCACTCTGTTTAGCTCTCCCTGGTCTGGCTTTGTCCTCAGCTATGGGCAAGGCCCAGACTGCACACATGCTTAGGCCCTTCCCCCAGCTCCCTGCAAGCAGATGTCCTTTTTTCAACATTGATTGATATGTTTAATAAATCCCATATTTCAAGAACCCAAACTGGCCAGACATAACGCAGAAGTGGTTTTCTCTATATACGGGAGCTCTGAGTCACAAATCCTGCGTCTTTAGAGGTCCTTTAATGTCACTGTCCTTTACCACCTCTCTTTCTTGAATGACAACACCATTAACAACCACTGACTGAGCCCTACTGTGCCTGTTGGAGAGGTCACAGAACCAGTGCAGGGCTGGACAGACATGGGCTCTGGAGCCGGAACTGAAAGCCAGGTCTGATTCCAAAGCCTTTTTGCTCTTAGCTTGCTGAGGTCGCGACTGTCCCTCAGCTTGGAAGGCAGTCATTCCACCTTAGATTATGGGGCAACATATCTGGCACACAAGAGAAGATTCTTTTTACTGTGACTGGATTTCAAGTGATTTAAGGACAGTTCCTGATGTCACCCCTCTCCCATCTAAATGAAGCTGGAGTGGACTCTGCCCCCTGTAGCTAATTTCTAGAGGTTTATGGGGCCTGGTGGCAACTCTTCCTTTTCTCCCAAATCCAAACTTCACACACCAATGTTTGTTTTAAACTGTCACTCCAGGATCTAAACTGAACCCCCCAGCTGGAGGCCCTTTCAACTATAGGACCTCCCAGAAGTTTGGTATACAACGACAGGAGGGCTCACATATTTCCTGTGGTGTCTGCAGACTGGAGAGAGGATTGGAGGGTCTCCACCTGCGCTCCCGGAAGGCCCCTCTCCCGCTGCCACACCATCAGATCCCAACTACTGGCTCCAGCTCAGGCCCGGAGCCACGCAGAAGGGGAGGAGAATCCTGGCGCCCACACCCAGCCCGTGCTCCGGACTGGACCTTGCTGGACATTCCGCACGCAGAAGAGGAACCCCAAAAACTTCCTCCCGCCATAAAACAGCGCTGCTGGCGGCCGCCCCGTGTGGCTACAGATGTGCCAAGACTGGGACTAGGTTCCAGGTGCAGACAGCCCAGGTCTGACTTCTGCGGGACTCGGGTTGCCAGCTGCGCCCCCACACCTGGAGTACATTAGGCAGCTACGTGCGTCTTGGCGACCGCGGCTTCCCCCGGATTATTGAATAATTGCATAATTCCAAGCGCGGGTTGTGGGGGCGCTGTCCTATTCCGACCCCGGGTATCAGGTAACTTTTCCAGAGGTCCTGGATTGCGGGACTGTGTGCAGCCGCCTGTGACCCGGCAGATGAGGATTTGCCACAGCCTGGGGCCAAACGCCCTAGGGCTTCCTTTAGTACCCAGTGAGATGAACTCTGGGCAGCTTTTCGCTCCCGCGTCTCCCTCTCCAGCCTCTGGGGCTGCGACGCCTGACTCTCCAAACTCAGGGGTGCGCCCCCAGATCCACGCACAGGCACCGAGGCACGCTCGCTCGATGTGTCCATCCCCTTTCCCAGTCTGGGCCACTCGCCTTTCACACTCCTGGGATGCCTGACTACCCCAGCCTCTGTGTGGGAACCGCAGCATGGCCCTCGGGGACCCAAGGCACCCAGCGGTGCCACCAGCCCTCAGCGCTTTTTCAACTTAAACCTCCTCAACTTTTCCCAACACACCAAACTGCGGACTCTTAAGATGCTTCCGCGCACCTCGATCTTTTGCTGATCTTGGAACCTTTAAATTGCAGTCAGTCCCAGGGGACCCACGTCCCCAAGAGCAGCCAAGTTCCGACCCTAGGAGGCGTAGGGTGCTCCCTCTCCTAACATCTGGATCCGTGGTCCCAGCGGGCTAGGGAGGGACTTCCAGAGACTAAGGAAGGGAAGGGGGGACACGTACCTGGCCACAGGCTGAGCGCCCAGGCCACCACGAGGCCCCTGGGCAGGTCCATGGCCCGCAGTGCTGCGGCGGGTTGCGGGCGCAGAGCGGCAGCTGGGGCGGCGAGCCAGAGTAGCAGCCTCCTCTTCTCGGCGCCTGGAGCCAGCACTGCGCTCAGCGCCGGTTCCCTGACAACCGCGGCCCTTTCGGAGGAAGTGGGAGGGCTCCAGCGGCGGGGAGGGGCGCAAGGCCACCACATGGGCTCTGGCTTCAGGCCAGTCTCGGCCCCTCTGCCACCTGGGCAGGAGGCGTGCAGCGGCCACGACGTCCTCTCCACATCTGGTCTTCTCCCCCTCCCCCCGACAACCACTCCTAGGAGCCAGCTACTTAGGCGGTGTGCCACCTGCCTCTCTGTGACCACCACCAAATCAGGGTCTGCTCAGGAAAGTGGTCCAATAGTCCCATCTCCCAGAGAAAAGAGCTCCACAAAGCCCAGAGGGATACTGGAGGTGATCCAGCGATACCCTTTGTGACTCAGGTCTCCCTTAGACAAGCATAGTGGACGTCCCTTAATCGTCCATTCCAAGACATCCTTTGTCTCTCTGCATCCTGGGTTATGAAATGTAAAGGCCAGAGATCTTGTGACCCTGGAATAAATGCAGATCCTCCCTCCTCCACTCTCCTGACCTCCTCCTCACCCTCCACACCTGAGCCATGTCGAGGCACCTAGGAGGACCTGAACCACGTTAACAAATCAAGATGCTTTTCCTTGGAACCCACCTTCCTCCCCAGCCCTTGTAATAACAGACAATCAGCTTCAATGCTTATTTGTTGAAAAAGCTTTTAATCAAGCCGTGGGCCACAACTGTGAGTGCAGTGGCTGGCCTTCCCAGCAGGGGAGGAGCAGAGGCAGAGGGCAGGATAGCAGAGGCAGAGGGCAATGTGTGGGGAAGATGGAGCAGAGGACCTGTCACTTTCTTAGGAGGGTCTTCCTGTGCCCTTCCTTGTCCCCTGTCCCCACTATTCAGGTCCTCAGACACATGCTCATCTTCTCTCTCTCTCTCTCTCTCTCTCATCTTTATTGTACTTAAAAGGGAAACTAGACTCTGATTAGCAGAATAATTTGATTAACTTCTCTCTCCCTGAAATCTCTATGAGCACTCAGTCCCTAGACACCAGAAACACAGGAGGAGGGTGGCTGGATGGATGAGTACAGGAGGTGGGGTTTTCAGGCTAGGAGAGATTGGAAGGGCTTCCTGGAAGAGATGGAAGGGTTCCTGAGGATGAGCTGGGTTTTGAGCAGGCCTGTGTTCACATGAATGGAGTGGTGGGCTTGTGTTGGCCTCTTCAACGTCGCTCTTTTCTTGGTAGTATGGTGGCATTTACTTTAATATATTCACCTTTGCTACTTAGCCACAGACTGGGAGAAGCTGATTCCATCCCTGATGTGTGTGTGTGTGTGTGTAGGCACGGGCAAGTACTTGGTGGTGGGAGTAGGGAGAGAGAAAGAAAGAAAGCAGGCATGGGGTTTATGCAGAAGTGAATCAGTGTGTCACCATCCACAGGACATAGTTTAGAAAGGGGAATATGACAGAGGAAAACAAGCTTTCTTGCTCTTGTAAGAGAGTTCCTGGAACACAAGAACTGACTCTCTTCTCTGCTGTCCTACCCTGGCCTCCTCTTCCAGGCTGGGTAAAGGACAGAGGAAGTGCTGAGAAATTAACAGAGGTCAGGGTAGGGAAGGGGGTTGTGGCCTTGGGATGAGGCAGACATTTGATGACACAATGGAGAAGAAACCAAGTGCAAGAGGACCTTGCAGAACCCCTTACTCAAGCTACCCTGTGAGCCCACTTCTCTCAAGACTTCCTAGTTATGTGACAGTGACCATGGCTTAAGGATTGAGTCAGGATGCTTGGAGCCTAGAGCACTTTTACCTGTACCTGCCATCCAATAGGCTGTGACCCCTTCCCAGCCTTGCCCAAGTTCATGCTCTGCCTAGTGGTGCTCCAACTATGGTGCCTTGGAATTACCCAGAGCACTTGTGAAAGCTGCAAATTATCTGAGGATCAGGGAGTTGGGGAGGATACCCCAGGCCCTTCAGATGGGGGGTAATCTGCACACTGCCTGTTGAAGGGGTGCTCTGGATGGCACCACGAGTCTTGCTGGTAACAATTCTACCCTTCATTAACTTTCATCATGGTGTGGGAGTCTTGAATACAGTGTGTGTGCTTCTGCATAACACAGGACTGTTGGGAGAGAGGTGTGCCCTCATTTGTTCTTTCAGCAAATATTTGAGTACCAGCTGTCCCCCCACTGCTCTGCAAGATCTAGCAGGAGAAGCTTGTGCAAGAGGAGCTACTGAGGGAGCCCAGAAGGTGAGAGTGAGCTTGTATTTATTTATTTAATTATAATTTATTCTTAATTTACTTGAAGTCATTTCTTATTTAATCATTGTTAGACATTATTTAAATCACACAAGACAGCATGATGTGGGTGAAAAATGCCTATGATTCTGACTCTAAGGCTGGGGAAGCTCAGAGAAATGTACGAAGGGCATTCTAGAAGCTGGGATTTGAGTTGACAGAAAATTGAAGCTAAATAAATATAAGCACCATGTGGGATTTGAAGCTGGGATTTGAGTTGACAATTTTTTTTTTCCAGAGTACAAATTAGAAGTTTATTAAAGGACAGCAGAAAAGACTTCTCCCGGAGGAAGAAGGGGACCCAAGAGGTGGAATCCGTGAAAGTGCGGTTGTCTCTCCATTTTATAGTTTTTGGTGATGGAATGTAGGTGGGAAGGCCCGAAGAGTTGGGACACAGGTGGGCCAAAGAAGTAATCTGGGCAGGAAGGACTTCATTAACACTTCTTTGGGATGGGCTAACTTTAAATCTGCTGGGGCTGTTCATTAACTTTTCTTTGGGATGGACTTTGGGCCTAGGGCTTTTCTGGGGACTTCATTAATATTTCAAGAGTTGCTCAACTTTTCCGGAAATTCATTCTCAACATGGCCTCCATTTTAGATTTCACTAGATATTAGACCCGATTTACCTAACTACACTGACTGCCTAATTTTAAATCTGGCTTCATTCCCCCCTCTAATTTTGGGAACTCCTTACTGCTGTAATGAAAGGGGGCGAAGATCATTCTGGCTTCTTCAGGCTGAAAGGGGATGATGTTGGGCAAGCAGTTTGGAGTCCCCTTTAAAAATCCGGTCTATCGAGTGGTCCATGATAGAAGTCCGATTGAGAAGTAATAGGCTGGAGGGCCATTTGAGTGATGGGTGGTCTATAAGAGAAACAAGAATTTATTAGTACTGGAACCAGATTGATGCAGCAATAAATGCCACAGCACAGGAATATGCCAATGAGTATGATGACAATGACAGAGATTAACAATATTTTCCACCAGGAAGTAACAGAGAACCAGGAGCTAAGATATTGTTCCCATGACAAAGTTGGTGAGGACATGGCTTTTATCTGAGCATGTAAATCTTTAAGGATATTTGTCACATTGCCAGAATTGTCAGGGATGTAAACACAACACTTAACTTTTAGGGTTATAGATGTCCTTTTTCTTAAGATACATTTTAATAATTTAATGTCATCTGATCTTGTAAAATCTTTTTTCTAGTATGACCTCTGTGTCTAATAGAAAAACCTTTAATCTTGTTACTCAGGGCTGGATAATCATACTAGCAAACACCAAGCCTACCTGTGTAGGTTTGAAATAGCTGTAGGCCTTAAACTAAAAACTACTCTGGCAGTTCCTTTTGATAGTTATCAGGCATTTCTGTCTGAGAATCCTTCTTTGTAGGCTCCAGTCTTACTTATTTTGGGAGGCTAACATAAAGTGTATACCTTAAAATAATAATAATAATAATAATAATAATAATAATAATAATATTTTAAGGTTATTTAAAATGTCCAGGAATGGCTGTGTTTTGGTTTTAACTGTCTTTGCTAAGTGTTTAAGATGAAGCAGTCAAACTGACTTTTGTTTCTATCTATTGTTAACAGTCAGCTGAGTTTTTATGGGAGTCAGTCCTGGGGAAATTTGAGAGCGGCTTCTCAGTTCTGCTAGTGCCATTTGCGCTAGGATGGGTCCAGGTCTTGCTTGACCATGAGGCTTCCCTCATGCAAGCATCAGGGATGTCTCCTTTCTCATAGCAAATGCACTGATTGGCTTTCTGTCCTCCAGCATCAGGGATGTCTCCTTTCTCATAGCAAATGCACTGATTGGCTTTCTGTCCTCCAGCGGTCTCATTAATCTCCCTGATTGGAGGTTATGTGGCCCAGAGTTGCAAAGCTCTTTGGAGAAGTCCTCTGCTCCCTGGATTTAGACTGACTCAGAGGGCAAGAGCCAAATATTGGTTTTCTTGGCCCTTTTAATTTAACTTTAATTTTAAAACCTAATCTTAAACATCCAGCAAATAAATTTCAACAGCCTTATATTAAGAGTACTGGGCTTTAATGTCTATCTCTCTATCCTGTAGGTGATAAGATAATGATTATCTTAAATCAACCCAGGTTGTGTGTTCTTAAATCAGTGTTCTTAAATCTCTGCAAAACATTAACAGGCAATCTTTAGACCATTTATAAGAAAACTACAAAATAAGATTATCAAGAGTAAAAACATATTTAGTTCATGTAATAGCTACCTTGAATTTTGGCAGAGTTATACATTATATCCCCTGTTTGAGATCCAAGTAATCTTGACAAAAACCAACTTTTGGACACAACTTTAAATGTACTGAAATCTGGCCTACTTCTTTCGTAGTCATTTTCACATGTAGTGAGACGGGACACAGAACCTTTTCTCAGGAAAGGCGGGGCTCTTCATAAATCTTAAGTACTATAGTTCTGAAGCTGATCTTTGCTTTTTTGACATTATTTTATAAAACCTACATAAATTGTTGCTCAAGTTTACAAAAAATATTTACTAACACAATATAATATCACATCTAAAACATGAATTAAAGAAAGACTGAAAGATTTTAACCTTTTGTAGAAAAGTAGCAAAGTACTTTTGTGTTTTGCAATAAAACCTTTACATAGATTAGGCTCTCATTAACTTAAAAATACATTTAAATTGTATCTTAGTGTAAAAAGTAACATAGAACTTTACATATCTTATTGATAACAAGTCCAATTATAGAACACAAATGATATAAGTACACCTCCAACATGTTTTTCTTTTAAGCCTAAAATTATCATACAANTTTTTTTTTTTTTTTTTTTTTTCCTTTGGGCCTCAGATCAGTCTCCTACTGAGCTCTTAGGCTTATTCTATTTGCATTTCAACTTAAGTCCTGGCTGAGGTCTGGAAGGAACTGGGAAAACTAGAATTCTGAGCAGAAACCTCATGCCTAAGGCATTTTAACCATAAGTCACAATTTTCAGGTTTGGATGTTGAAAATTATGATACAAGTTTAAGATACAATTCACAAAATGTTATACCTCTATATCTTCCTACACTAGAAAAACTTGCTCACATAAAACTGAAAATAGGATCTCACTTGATAATATAAAAGCTACCATCAGAAGAAATTTCTTCAGGATCATTAAGCCATTTTCTTTGTTCTGAAGTTCCTAAAGTAGTATTAAGTTACATTAAATCACCTGAAAAAAAAATTCAAAAGAGAACCACATACTACCATGTACATCCAAAATTAAGCTTTAAAAAATTTCCAAGACTGTTGCTATTCAATGTCATTTCAATAAGCCAGATCAAGGTCCCAATCCAACACTTTTCTTTCCTAAATCCTACACACAGAGGGGAACAGATACCAAATCATAATTTATTATCCTTGCCCAAATTAATGCACTGGTACACCTAGTGAAATCTTCCCAGGCTACCCAGTTTAAAAATTGATGAAAAAAAAAAATAAAACTAAATGATTGGGAGTTACTTGTCAATTTGGAAGTAGAGTTTTTAAATTTTCCATCCTAAGTATTTAAGTTCTCTAGCATGAACTATCTGAAATCATAAGCTAAACAATTACCTAAACCCAACTTTTAACTGCAAGATTATGCAATGCTTCAAAAACTCATTTAGATACCAGATTGTTACAATAAAAAATTGTCTTTTAGACACACATTTAGCCTAGATTATCCCCAAGAAACAATTTATATCTTTAAAACAGACAGACCAGATAAAGGAAAAATCTCCCCAGGTTTCTAACTCCCATTTAATTATGACTTCTACATCAGTGGCACCATAAATTTCCCCACGAGCGGACCAGATGTTTTCACATAGGGGCAACTATAGGTGTAAAATCAAGGGTCTCGGTGTGGCGACTTTACTGCATTCAGTATCCCCTTCTTTTTAAGTAGACAGAGATGGAGCAATCCTTACAGTATAGGGAAGAAATGAGGGAGGTTCCCCAATGTACAAGAAGCTTTGGCAGTTGCTGGGAGTCCCTCAGTCTCTCCTTTTATTTACAGGATTAGCTCCTTTGGTTAGGTCCAATCCCAGGCAATCTGGCATGTCTCCTAACTTTCCAGTAGTTAGTTTTTATCTGCCTTAGGTCTTAAATTTTCCTCCTGGCATCTCCTCGAGAGGTAATATATTTGGTTTGCCTATTGGGGCAGATGCAGAGAGGCCAGCAGATGGAGATTTTGTGGTCCTCCTGATTCTTTTTCCTCAGTGGGTCCCCAAGATTTTCTCTCTTCATGGCAGATATCATAGCTAAGTTGTGTTAAAATTGATATTTCCCTCTGGTGNTATCGCTTACTAAAACCTTTTTATTTACTTAATCACATAGACTCTCTTATCCAGAAACACATTTTCCTTCTATTAAATCCATATCTAGAACCTTTTAATTTCTCTTTTCCATCTGTTAACCTCTTTTTCTGTTTATATTTTAAAACAATCCTTGTAAATTTTTGAATTTAGGCAGATTATTTCATAGACATCAACATTTATTAGTTTCACCTAGGAAAAACTTACAAGCTTAATTTTAAAGACATCTTTACTTTTATCTGTTTATCCAATTTAAATTGAACCATTTGAATCACGTGAATCAAAGATATTTGGATTCATTTTTCTTTAATTTTTCATGAGCACTCCTCATATATCTGCCAATTGTCATATCACTGCATGATATATGGACATACACACATACAAACATACAACACATATCACAGTGTAACACATAACACAATAGTAAAGGCCTTATAGCTTTTCTCAGGTGAAATCTCCATTGCAATGTTCAAAAAACTCCACAGTTGATCAAAAATAGAACTGATCAGAAAAACATTAACTTAGGTCTGTAGGATCAAAATCATGAGCTCAAAAAAAAAAAAAAAAAATACAGAATCTAAGAAAAAGCAAGAGTCCTAGAAAAAACGACTGGCCAGTAATTAGTAAATACCATACAATTTACTTTTTGGTTTGGTCTTGGTCTAGTTTGAGTTCTGGTAAAAAGACACTTTTACTCTTTTTTTT